>NW_012149174.1:607268-652616 GCF_000956105.1 Propithecus coquereli
AAAAAAAAAAAAAAAGAAAAAGAAAAAAGAAAAAAAGAAGATGGATTCGTTGATTCCAATATTTTGCAAAGAGGTATAATTAGGAATAACTATTATGAATTATATAATATTATATTAATAAAATAACTACTTTATTAGAATATTTTTCAAAGTAGCCTGACTCAAGGAAAAAAAAAAAACTTTACTAACTTGTTTAAGATTCCATGAAGTCAAAATTTCAAAGGGATCCTCTTCGTGCTGTTTTGTCCAATTTCCTCCCATCAGGAAAACCAAGTATATTTCTTGGAGTTGGACTGATTTCCACCAGAGTTTTCATGATAGTATTACTGAGGTGTTTCTCTTGATAAAGAGGCCTCACTAGATCTTAAGAATGCCTCAATATATTATATTCTATAACCACTCTGCATATGCTAGCTTCTATCCATCTCAAAAGGTGTCTTTAGAAACCTGAAATCAATCAAAAAAGAACACAGTAGCTTACAGTATGTCTCTCTAGGGCTGTTATGACAGATAGACCTAAAATATCCAAAGAAAACCATAGTTCAGAATCTCACTGAAATTTTATACAATAATATTTTTACCATCCAAAAGTATCCAACAAATCTTTCTCTAAAGCTTAGCTTGAATATTCATCTACTTGGAACCACTTTAAAAATTTCTTCCTCTTCCTTCACAAATTTTACAACTGGTCCATCTAATATTGTATATAAAGAGTAAGAAGATTAAAGACATGATTTTTGAATAACCAATCACTGTTACTTGCTGTTAGGCAAATTTCTAACAACAGAAGACACTTTTTCATAAGTCTCTCAATAAGGGAAAGCTTTTTTTTAAAAAAAGAATACAAACTAGTAAATATTGGAGGAATGATAAAATTATAAAATCACTATTTTGTGACACCCAGTGAAAAAATTGAATCAGGCAATCATCAATGGAGGATAAAACTATTAGATAAAAATCACTAATAATTAGATAATCATGTGATAGTAGGTACCTTCTGATGTGATACAGAAGAAAAACACAACATATTGCCTTTGAAACAGTCTTGTTAACAATATTTAACCTGAATTGAATCAAGGAGGGACAGAGGTGGATGATGAGAAATTAGTTAATGGGTACAATGTTATTTGGGCAATAGATGCCCTAAAAGCCCTAACTTGACCACTACACAATCTATGTAATAAAATTGCACACTGACGCCATAAATTTGAGCAAATAAAAATATTTAACCTGAGTTGAATCAAGCCTTAGACGTCCTTTTCAATTACTGGAAAAACAGGGAATAGAAGAATCCCATGAGGATACAATAGTCAAAGCCAGAATATGAAATGCCACTGATCTTATCTCCTCAATAAGCCAGTGCCATTGGGAAGATAAAAATTTAGAGGATTGTTCCAGATTAAAAGAAACTAAGGAGGCATAACCAAATGCGTATGTGAACCTTGATTAGAAACTTATTTAAAGAAAACAGCTATAAAAGATCTATTGGAGATAATTAAGGAAATCTGAATATGGCCTGAGGACTAGGAGATTTGGGAGATTTGTGATAATTTTGCAAGTGTGATAATGGTATTGTGATTCCAAGGATAATGTCTTAAATAGATAATGCATGCTAAAGTATTTAGGCATGACTGTCATGATTTCTACAGTTTATTTTCAAATGATCCAGTCTCCTTCCCTCCACAAAAAGGTAGCTAGGTAATACAAAAAGCAAACATGACAAAATATTAGTAACTATTGAGTCCAGATGGTGAGGACATAAGTGTTGTTTGTTACATCCATCAAGGTTGGTTCGAAGATGTAGAACGACCCTGCGTAATATACAGTAAGGGATCCAGGGGTTTGACCTTTGCACTTTGGGGAGCTGAGGGAGCAGTCTATGTGCACTGTTGCCCCTGCATCTAGTGTTGACACTGAAGCCACTACGGGTCAGTGACTGGCAGTTGAGAAGGGAAGCTGCGTGTAGACAAGAACAGGGACAAACTGGGAGCTGTAAGGATGAACTGGAAGCCCATCTGTCTCTCGGCATCTTCAGCCTCATTGCTATGGGTGACCTGCAGGAAAGGCTGGCCACTTTCACCTCAGAGCTACACACGCAATTGCCCAGAGATGGAGAAGCTGACGGAATACAGCCAGCAGGAGGCACGGAAGGAGCGGGTCTAGGAGCTGCCTCACTCCTACAAAGTAAGCACATATTCGGCAACAACCTGCCTGGCACCCTATAGAACCTTCGGAACATACAAATTAGATCCGGTGCTTCATATCTGCTTTCCAAAAATCATGAACAAAATGTCTTTTGTGGTCAGGGCTAATCAGAAGCCACAGAGAGATAGGAATTCTGGGGAGTTAAGTTGACACAATACAAAGCCACCACAATTCATCTTCTGTACCTACAAAAATTTTCATAACAAAAGTTGAAAAATCTTTTATTTCCCTTTACCATAAGTAGAGATCTTTATGTGCTAATGTTTGCAATCTGCACATAAAAATTAGGATTTTCGAAACTTACATCTTCACAGTACTGATAAATTAGAGAGGGTAGGAAAAGTCCTCAGACAAAATTCCAATTTGATTATTGTAAGGTATGGTGTGTCCTTCCCACCATAAATAAAAGCTTAAATATAAGTAAACTGACACAAATACATCCATGCCTACCTGCCAAAGCAAATAGTTCAACAAAAACCTTTCTTCTCTCTGATAATATAAACTAGAAATTGTGTACAATGTATGTGGATCTATCATTTTTAGAAAGCAAGGTCACTCACTCAAAACAATGAATTTGTCCAATCCTCCCTAAGATTTAAATGGGAGTCCTAAATAATCTCAAGCAACTGGATTAAGTGATTAAAGTATTCGAACAAGTGACTAAAACAACACAGGCAGTTTGCTTGACAATTAGAAGTGCTACCAGGGATGCTCAATCTTGGATCCCTATTAGAATCACCTGGAAGAAGTCTGGGTGCTACCTCACATGATCACAGAACCACAGTCTCAGGGAGGCTGAATTTTGGCATCTGGCATAAGTTGTTGAGAAGCTCACTGGCTGTTGTAATACCCAAGGAGGTAAGAACCACTGGAAACTAGGACGGGGAAGTGATTTGTCAAGGCCAGAGAAGGTAAGTACTATAATTCGAGGTAAAAACTGACATAGGGCTGGGTGCAGTGGCTCATTGCTGTAACCCAACACTTTGGGAGACTAAGGTGGGAGGATCCCTTAAGGTCAGGAATTTGAGACCTTGTCTCTAGTCTCTATTAAAAAAAAAAAAAAAATTTACCTCGGCATGGCAGCGTGTACTTCCAGCTCTGCGGGAGTATTGCTTGAGCACAGGAGTTCAAGGCTACAGTGAGCTATGGTAAGCTGTGATCTGGCCCCTGCACTTTAGCCTGGGCAACAGAGTGAAACCCTGTCTCAAAAAAAAAAAAAAAGAAAAAGAAAAAAGAAAAAAAGTAGTTGGAGATGGAAGAAATTAATCCTAAATGGGATTAATCCTAAATGGGAAATATATAAAGAAATTAATCCTAAATGGGCGGCTCAGAGAAAAATTTATGGAGGAGATAGAATTTTACTTGGACCTTGAAGAATAGGTATAAATTCATCAGATGGATTTTGAAAGGGAAGGACATTCCTGGAACTAAGACCTAAGTAAACAAAGGGCAGTAAGGTATAGGAGAGATTGAAGAAAAGGAACTATAACAATCAGGGTTCTCCAGAGAATCAGAATGAATAGGATTTATATAGATACATAGAAAGAGATTTATTACAAGGGATTGGTTCATGCAATTATGGAAGCTGAGAAGTCCCAGGATCTGTGATCCTGATTCTATGAAGAACCAGGAAAGCCAGTAGTGTGATTCCAATCTAAACCCAAAGGCCTGAGAACCAGAGAAGCCAATGCTGTAAGTCCCAGTCTAAATCCAAAGGCCCAAGAAGCAGAAGCTCTGATGTCCGATAGTGGGAGAAGATAGACATCTATCCCAGCTCTAGGAAAGACAAAGTGAATTTGCGCTTCCTCTGTCTTTGTGTTCTATGTGGGCCCCCAATAGATTGGATGATGACTGCCCACTTTGGGAAGAGCTGATCTTCTTTACTCAGTCTATTGACTCAAATGCTAATTTCTTTTGGAAACACCCTCACATACAAACCCAGAAATAATGTTTTACCAGCTCTCTGGGCATCCCTTTGCCCAGTCACGTTAACAGATAAAATTAATCATCACAGTCAAAGAATTCTATTTCCACATTAATGGAGAGTGAGGTGAAATCATAAGGAACCTTGGAGTAGTCAATTTGGCTGGGCACCATCTATATTTACCAGAAGGCAACATTTAAAGTCAAGAGTATCTAAGATAAAAGTAGACATTTACTTGAAGTGTAAGCAGAACCTCTTCATTCTAAGGCTATTGTGAAGACAGTCCCTTCAGTGAGTCCCAAGGCTAGACTGACATGGTGGGGCCCCCAGGCTGGTTGTCTTAGCCACAAGAAGCCTCGTATGTATACCCCAGTGTCTGTAGCCAGAGTATCGTTTTGTAGGTGTTCCGTGACATGAGAATTGTTATAAACACTCATCACACAGCCATCTTCCTGGATATACAGGGTCGACTGCCTGCCCCTAAAATTCTTGTTCTCTACGAAGCCTAAAAATTAAACAGAAAAGTGAAAATCAAAATGTTAGTGAAAATAACTAAATATCTGGAGAGGAAAATACAGTAAAATATATAAAGAGAAAAAATTTTTACTTTAATAAAATATAACTAAACAGTGAATTTCTTCATCTTTCATTTTGGTGACCAAATAAAAAGGATAGAAAAGGGTAAATGCAGAAGAGAAGGCATCTTTAATCAAATCTCCCGTTCTTCAACCACTCAATTACTTTTCCTGGAAAAACCACTGTCGCTGATTAATTTTTTTATTGTTCCAAACATATTCTATATATAAACTGTGCAGAGAAGAGTTAACAGAGCAGGCCCAAGACCGCTATCCTTAGAAAGACCCACTTGTAAGGTAGGTCACCAGATAGTGTTTGAAAACTAAGATGTGGGAAACGTTCCCACCATACTCACACTAAAAAGAGTATCTTTGTAAATAGTTCACTTCTCCTTTGTGTGAATAGATCCATCTGCTTGAAAAAAAACTAAGAATAACGTTGCCAGGTCAAAACGAGGTACTTTTTTAAAATTTTGATAGCTATTGAAAATGTGCATTCCAAAAATTGTGCCAATTTTACCTCCACCATTGTATAAAAATGTCTGTTTCCCTTAGAACTTGACAACACTGTGGTTTATTAAAAAATATTTGATCTTTGGTAATCTGAAAAGTGAGAAATGATATTGCAGTTCCAACTGACATTTATTAATAAGGCTTAGCATCTTTTCATATGCATATATATAAATAAAAGATCCATTTATATTTTTTTCTGTTAACTGTCTTATGCTTTGTTCATTTTCTATTATATACTAAGAATTTTTCTCACAGATTTGTAGTAGTTCTTTTACATTAAAGAAATTAGCATCTTTTATGTGATGTGAGCTACAGAAATTTTCCCCAAGTTGTTTATTAAATGTCTTTATGGTAAATTTTAAAGCAGAAATATTTTATGGTCACGTAAATTTTTGTGGCTTCTTGGATTTGTATCAAAACAGGAAATTTCCTTAGGCCATAGTCCTTAAACAATATAAATAAAGCATTTATGTTCTAGACTTTCTGTCTAAAATACACACATAGCCAAGCAAAAAAATATTGACATGTACAAACATATATTTAAAAGAGAAAAACTAAAATTTCTTGAAATCTGTTTTAAATACGGATGAATTGGCAGCTTTACATCACATCTGTTTCACCCATTCCTGATCTATCATTAAGAACATTAACATCCCAAATGACACTTTCTGAGGACACCATATTTCAATTGCTTTGGCACTAGTACAGAAATAAATCTTAATTTCAGTCTCTAGTTGACATTTCAGCTGGCTATTATAAATTACTTGAATTCTTTTACAAGTGAATTTGATTTAAAAGCCTCTAAAAAGAAGCTGATGGACAGGATATGACAGTGGCCAACTTGTATATTCACTACAAGTTTGAGGCATGCATATCTGAAATCTCTCAGATGGGAGAGAATGGAATTGCATTTAAAAAAAGTCAGCGCATGTATCATCGATTTATGCAATATGTAACTTGTCTCAGAGACTCCAAATCAAGCATAAACAAAAATTAACTGTTCCAATAAATTGCCCATTTCTCTCCCTTCCTTTCTCCTTCCTAATTTCCTTCATTCTGCTACCTCTCTTTCTCATCATCCTCCTCTCCTCTTTTCCTTTCCCTGTTCATCCTTTCATTCCTTCCTGGTATTTAGTCAGCCACAACTGAGGTAAGAGCTACCCTAAATACTGAGTTTATGTTGAGATCTGCACTAAGTCAATTACATGCATATCATGTGAAGAAGGTTGTATTTGTAGCTTCATTTTACCAACGAGGAAACTGAGGCATGAAACTATTAAATAACTGGAAGGCAGAGACTGAAATTCAGCAGTCAAACTTCAGCCCATCCCCTTAACCACTGCTATGCTTCCTGGTATATTTAAGTGTAAATCATTGAGCTTTATTTCACCTTTTTGTTCGTTTTGCTCACATCTTTGCATCTTGCCCCTTTCCTCACTACATACAAGCAGAAACAAGATAATCTACAAATTCATAAATATCAAAAGGGAGATATTATCAAAATTACCCACAAATACTATGCCTTATTGGAAATGAGTCCCCAATTTATTCTACATTCTCCATGAACAGTCATAAGTTAATGAAATAATTTGGTCACAGTTAGTTTCCTATCTCCATTTCCATTAAAATATAATCTCCTGGCTAGTTTAGACAGGATTAGGTCCTTATTAGAGTTGCACGATGTTGGGATGGCTGGCATAAATTCCCAAGTGTGAGTACTGTTGCTCATAATACCAGCTTGACTATTTTAAAATTTTTCCTCACTCTCTTGTATAACGTTTATTTTCCCTTCCTAATTTATAACGGTAAAAACCCATCTTTGTAATCCTATCTTTTCTTCCCTCCAACCTTTATTCTAAATTGCTTTCCCTTTGGACTAATCTTGGTAACTAACTAATGCGCTGGCTTTAACTAATGGGGTTTCACACAGTCCTTACATTCCTTGCCTCTGCTTTCCTAACTTCATTTATTTTTGTCTAACTTTTTGTGAAAATGTCCAACTATATTAATTTTTATTTACGTAGTAAAGTGTGAATCCCAAGTTCCTAAGCAAAGGATGCCAAGTAGCTCCCCTCATATCTCAGGCTCATAGAGGACGAAAACTAACATATATCAACATGCTTGTCATTTTACATACACTATTGTAAACTCCATTAAAATAAAGACCTAAAACTGAAACTCAGATATTTTAAGTAGTCTATCCATTATTACACAGCTAAAATGTGTCTGAACTAGGATTTGAACCTAGATATTGCTTAAAGTTATTCTTTTTTTACTGTACTACTGAGACACATGGCTGCTTTTGCAGAATCCCAAGTACTGAAATTTTTTTGGTTCAAAACTATATGAATTGTTTGGCCATTTATTTGTATTAATTCTTACATTTTGAAAAACTCTACATACTTCATTTTGTCTTATTCTTTATTTTTTTGTTCATCTTTGAACATAGTACCTGGTAAAATATTTGATAAATTTGTCAAATAATTGTCTTTCTGATTTGTATAGGTCTTTTTTACATCTCAGACTATACTATCAGAGGAATGTTTTTGCCTTTTCACATTTGTAAAATATATATACACAGACTAGTATCTTCATTTCGTCTTTATTTATCTTAAGTGTCATCATGCACTCTTCATACATTCAAGGTTCACATTAAGGGGTATTCCTGAAGTACCTCGTTCATTATTTCCAGATTCCTAGTGTTAGTATATAAGACTTCACATCCTGTAATTGACCTAAATAATTTTAACGAACAAAAGCAATGTTGGAATTCCATAGTAAAGCAAATTCTTGAATGTGAAATTCCACTAAGAAAAGGTAATTGAAATTTTTGTGATTATCATTATCCTAAAATAATTCATTCTAAAAACAAATATGTATTTAACAAAATTTTTTCAGATGATCATAATATTAGAAGCTTGGTGCTCCTAAAATTAAAAATGCTTGATATGCGGGTAGAATGATTCATGATCCATACCCCTCAATTTTTTAAAGGTCATCATAAAAATACTGCTTAATAAAATTCAGATGCTTAATGATAATAACTACACCATCTAATACAATTAAATTTGCCTTTAGGAATCATTGTAATTAGTGATTTAACCTGAATGTAAACCTATTTTTTTGAGAAGTTGCTGCCAACCTCCTTCATAGTACCAGGCAAGTATCTAAGTCATTGCAATGACCTCAACCCGGGATGACGAGATTTTCACTTAAATGAATGCAGCCTTTATCATGTGTTCTCTTTTTAATTCAAAGTGCTTTCACTTTATATTAGTATTTATTTCTGGCTTGGTCTTATCCTCTAATGGCTATGGTAATGTGAAACAACAATAGAATCTTCAAATAAGTGTCCTAGATTCATCTTTACACTTTTCATAATTTTTGTTTTAATCCACTTGTCTATAAAATTAATCCCTGGACTAGATGATTTCCAAAATCCTTCCAGCTTGAACATTCCATGTGCCTCAAATTGATGGAAAACAGTGTACTGCCCAAGCATAGAAAACAATTTTCAAACTCAAATGCATTTTTCAAAATTTCAAGCCCAACAGTTACTGCTATAAAATTTTGCCCAGAGTTTTGCAACTTTCCACTTGAGTAAGGGCACTTCCATTTCAAAATCTAATCCATTATCACGCAAATGCCTTTTTTACATGTTTGCGATTATGTACAGAAAGGTAGGATATCATTGCTTTGTCATAGTCCAACCAAGAGTTAAAATTTAAGAAAGATTAAAAGCAGTTGTTGAAGTTTGCCTTATACCTATCAAACATGTGCCTTTCAATCTTCCTTGACAGCTACTTTTCCTTCCTCTTACCTCAAATCTTACACTGAAGTAATATGTCATTTATCGCAAGGAAAAATTCCTACGGGTGTTTCACTAGAATTTCAGTCAGGGTTTACAGCTCACTTCTTTTGTTTACTACATTCTTTAATGTATTCCTTGGCAGATGGTAAAAGCAAAGTAATTAAGGGATACAGCTTTATTACTGATTATGGATTTGATATTTATGACCAGAAGGTAATTTATAATCTTTGATTCTAAATGCCATTATCCAAAGCAAATGTTTTATTTACACATTCAAAGGCATAGTAACAAGATATTAAGGTGCACTGAATGAAAAATATAGACTTGTAAAATTTTGACATTTATCCCTAAATCTTTATATTTCTAAGTTCTTAAATATAAAATTTAAAGCCATGAGACTTTTCATTTCTTCTTTGTTTCAAGACGCTTCCAAATCAATTGAAAGAGAAGGAAACAGTGATGAGTAATGGACCTGCTATGTGACAAGAGAGCAGGGGGAAAAGACCTAGGAAAGAAATAAAGAAGTAAATACAAAATTTGCCTGGAAAGCCCCCGTGAGAGAAAGACAAGGAGTCACCAGCATTTCAAGGCCAGTGATCCAGATTTAAAAAAAAAAAAAAAAAAACATATAATTCACAGAAATTTTACCTAACATTTGGAATTTGTAAGTAAAAACCAGCCAAACCAAGCTCTAGACAGTGAGGACACGGCTGGCTTTGTTTATAAGGAAGGCTGCAGGTGGGCTATGATGAGGTGAATGAATGATATCAGGATGGTTATTGGGAATATCCTAGTAAATGTCTATGACTACCATAGTCATATCAAAGTTAAAAGGAACATTTAGTGTAGTCTTACAATATTTGGGTGCAAGCCTTTTCCTTGCAACAGATGTTATTATGAAAAATCTTTTTATCAAAACAAGAATATCATTCAGAGGAACAGAGTGATAACAATGAGAAGAATTGGGGAATAGAGGCTGCTTAAAGGAATAGTGAATTCAATTATCACTTCAGGGCATGTGCTGTTAAATAGAATGGCAAGCAGAATCACCCACATTCTTATTTTCTATTTCTTTCATTTTTGGTTCATTTTTTAAAAATGTGTTGGTTTGCTGTTTGTTTTGTTTTCACCAAATGCTTATGTTTGAATTATTGTTAGCACAATACAAAATAATATGAGTGTACTCTATGATTACGGTTTCTTACTGTCTTAGAATTAAATGCTATTATGAACAAAAAACACAATAGATGTGTTCAGGAAGATTCTTCCTTCTGTAGTGTAGAGAAAATAATGAGCTGAGGACAAAGTAACCTTGAAAGATATCACCATATGCTTCTTCCACTGGGGCAGACATTTCTTTGTATAAGCACCACATAGCAAAAGTTACAGAGGATATGATCATGTCACTGTACTACAGCCTGGATGATCAAATGAGACCCTGTCTCCAAAAAAAAAAGATGTACTGTTTTCATTTTAACATATTTGTCAGATCCTTGTTGTCTGTTCTCAGTTCTTGGTGTGCTCTTGGCCGAACAATGACCAGACACACGAAAGCAAGGCAAGCACTAGGTGAAGTTTATTGAGTACAGTAAGATACATTCACCACAGACAACGACTCCTGTTGTAACAGGAGGGCCCTGATTATGGTCTGGGGTCCTATTTTATATTGCCTATCCTGGGCCCTCCTCTTGGTTCAAACATCACCATCGAACCATTTTGATGGACAGTCGGGAGTTATATGACCTGAGTCTTATTGCACGTGCAGATCTCCCAAGAGTCTCTCTGACAGCCCATTGAGAGGAGTGAACCACAATGTAGATTTAAGCTAATGACATGATAATTAGCCTTAAGTTGCTCTAGGTCACCTTCCAGACCCTACAGTGCCTGAGCTGCTTGGCCCATGGGGCTGGGGAATACTTTGCATTCTTCTGCATTTGGCTAAGTTCTGATTGGCAGATTAGTAGGGCATTCCCTCCTCCCCCAGGTGTGGCAATTGCTGGGAGAGCCAGCCTTTGTCCCCAGGAGGGCCAGAGGTCCCTCATTGTCTACCTAATATATTTACAATTTTTATGTCTTTTTCTTCCCTTCTAAAATCCAAGTTTTCATCTAGTGTCATCTCATTCAAACCAAGTACTTCCTTTAACAATTCTTGTAGTGCAATCTGCTGACCACAAATTCTCTCAGCATTTCTTGATCTGAAAATGGCTTATTTTGTCTTCATTTTTGCAGGATATTTTTCCTGGATATACATTTATGGATTGGCAGCTTTGTTGTTGTCATTGTTTTATTATTATTATTCTTTCAGCACTTTGGAGATGTCATTTCCTTATCTTCTGGCCTTCATTGTTTTTGATGAGAAGTCAACCATCATACATATACCTTCTCTCTATAAAATGTTATTTTTCACTTTGGTTTCCAACAGTTTGAATATGATATTTCTAAGTGTAGTTTCCTTTGTATGAATCCTATGTCATGGTCATAGAGTTTCTTGTGTCTGTAAGATCATGTTTTTCATCAAATTTAGGAATTTGGTCATTAGTACTCCAAGTTATATTTAAGTGATATTTCTGCTCAATTCTCTTTCCCCTTTCCTTCTGGGACACCAATTGCAGGTAGCTTAGAGCACTCAATACAGTCTCACAGGTGAATGAGATTCTTTTTAAAAGAAATTTTTCTTTATCCACAATACATAATTGCTATTGATTTGTCTTCAAGTCCAATGACTCTTCTGTCTCTAATGTGATGTTAATCTCACTCTGTCAAATGCATTTTCATTTTATTGCCCAACAGGAAGCCACTGCTTTAACTCCTCTTCAACAACCCCCAAGTACAATTCTTTCATTTATTTATCCATTTTCTTCCTTCTCTGGAATGAAGTCTCTATTCCTTTATACTAACTAGTCTTCCAAACAAGTTAAATTCTCCTCCTCCATGAAGTTTTCCATGAATGTTTTAGACCTTGCACATCACATACTACACTATTACATACAATTATAAGCTTTCCTGTATTAAGAACTGTCACATATGGTCATGCAGTTTGCATAGTACGCAACCTGCATGCCCATACACAGTGGCATGATCTTCCTGTGTACAATCGCTTCATGTTTTCATCTTTTTTTTTTTCCAATGAGCCTCCAAATTTCTTAGGGATAGGAATCATACTAATTCTCTCATGGTGTTTAGTGATCACTAAACCTATTGCTATTACTACAACTCCTACTTCAACTGTTACTCCTCCTCCTACCAATCCTGCTATTACTTTAATTCCTATTTCTAAGTTATTTGCTACCATTTCAAATGCCTTGTTTGTGCCAGGCACAATGCCAAGTGTCTTATATGCCTCATTTGATTTAGTTCTCACAACAACCTTCATAACTCTTATCTTCATTTTCATGCAGCAGAAGCCCCTAGAAATAGAAAGGTAATGTCCTAGGTAATAGAGCTAATAAGTAACAGGACAGACTATGACTGAATCCAAGTCCTGAGTTCTCAACCACTCTGCATACCCTATCATACAAATATTCTGTGCATATTTAAACGTGTATGTATCTGTCCATAGATATGGAAGAGTTGCAAAAATAGCACAGAGATCTCCCATACACTCTTCATTCAGCTTCCCCTAATGTCAATAGATGGCATAACCATTATACAATTACAAAAACTAAGAAATTAACATTATTACAATTCTATTAATTAAACTATAGACTTTATTTGAATTTCATCTGTTTTCCTATTGCTCTTTTTCTGTGTGAGGATTCAATCCAGTGCTTCTCACATCATTTAGTTATCATATCTCCTTAGTATCCTGCATTCTGTGATACTAACTCAGTCTTCCCTTATCCTTCATGATGCTGACATTTTCAGTAGTGCTGCTCAGGTAGTTTGTATCTTGTCCTTTAATTGGGGTTTATATGATGATTTCTCATGCTCAGATTGAGTTTATATACTTTTGATAAGAAGAAGTGATGTTGTGCCCTTTTCAGTATATCATATGAGCTCATTCTTTTTAACAACTGCTAGTATTATATTACATGACAGTCCATGGATAGGCTCCTTAAATTGTCTCTATTCTTTTTATAAATGCTAAGAATGATAGTGCAATGAATATATTTATAAACATATAATGTGTCTCCTGTGTGAGTGTATCTGCAAGACAAATTCCTAAAAGTAGAATTTCTGGATCAAAGTAGAATTTCTGGGCTTTTTGGTAAATATTGACAAATTACTCCCCATAAAGTTAGTACCAGTTTACAATTTTATCAGTAATGCTCTCCCTACCAATATTTGAATAATCCATCTTTTCCCTTTGATTTAAAATATGGCTGTGTCTATCCTACTTTATAGTATAATAATTTCACACATTTTTAATCTTCCTAATATATTGTCAACCTATTGGAGACTGAATTTGTGTCTCTCAGTAATTCCAAAACAATGTATTCCATATTAGAAGAACTCAGTAAATATTCTTTAAATGAGTGAGTAAACAGGGACAGCATTAGACCTTTAATATCAGGATACTTTGCTCTAGGCACTAGATCACAACAGGTGAACTGTTGTTTCGAGTAAATAATGGTCAAACTATTGAATGAAGAGATATGTCAAAATGTAGAGAATTGCCTAGGTAGCTCTTAGCCAGGCAGCCATCATTAAACAAATCATTATTATTACTGAATAACTCTAAGCATCAGGATTTGTGGGGAATTAAACACAACTCTCCCTACAGTTTGAATATTTCTATTTCTTCAAGCCTTTTATTTGGGGGGGAAGAGGAGATTTAGAGAGGCAGATCTAGACCCAGCAGCCATGAATGCATTTTATATAGCTTCTCATAATAAGGTGATACATGTAGAAATAAAATTTAATAAACCTTAGCCAAGTTTCACTTTATTAAAGATAAAAAAAAATCTAACTTGTGACACTTTTAAATGATATTGTTCTTCCCAGTAGTGAAGGGGATTGTTCAAGTAGGTAAGTTATTATCTCTTAGAACTCTATCTTGAATGACCTGTCCTTAATATGAACTTCTTGGGAAGATTAAAATTTATTGTTCAGAAGTATCTGCTAAGTCAGGATTCTCATTCAGCACAACCTACTCACTGCAAAGCTACCACACTGCAAAGATTACTTGAGAGGGCAACAGTTTTTCACTAGGGTATAGTCCCTGGGGGATGATGAGCTGATCTTTTTCCTTAAAGCAAAGATCAGAATTATTATGGATGCCTAAGCCCTTTAAAAACATTAGAGAAGGGGATCCAGAGAAACCTAATTAAAGGTAACATAAAATCACAGAATTATGTATCAGCATTTTCATTTTCAAAAAAAAAAAAAAGTCTTTGAGACTCATTCCAATAAGAGCATACCTATAAATACGTAGGACCTATAGCTATATCCAGGAATGTCATCTCCAGGGAGAAAGGTATTTATTATTATTATTATTATTAATTGTTTTCATGTAGGAAGGTTGTCTTAGTATTTTCAAAGTTTTGACTTTAAATGTCTTCCAGTGTCTTAAAGACAATGTATCTAATTACAATGTCTTCTTTGTAATTAATGCTACTGGTTTATTGCATAAAAAAATTGTCAAACTACATTGTTTCCTAATTATCTTTTTTTTAAAAAACAGGAAAGTGTTCTCAGCAGTAGTTCTGGTTTGATATTGAGTTTTTATCATATTTTAATCTATTTCCTAAAGGATTTAATGAAGTTTAATTATAACCTATTTTTAGAAGTCTATCATTCCTATATTTTATCTCCCTTAAATCTGAGCTAGCCTAAGCAAAGATTTAGACCAATTATTAAGTAATTATGACAAATATATATGTTTTCTTATGGTATCAGATGCTGAGATCTGAAAAAGAGAGTAGCCTCATATATTTTATCTTGATAGTTACAGATTTCTCACACTGTATAGTCACAACCACAGAGATAACCCTTCATGGTAAATCCAAACTCACCCTTTATTTTCCTCAAAAGCTGTTTCAGCCTGAATGGTCCATATAAGAGATTCAACATTTTAACTTCACATTGCCTTTCTACCCACTGACACTCTAATTTAGGAAATGTCTTCTCTACATTCTGTGCCTAAAATTCACTTCAATGATGGAAAGTTGCACATGAAAAACATTTTGCTCCTGTCTAAACAAAATCATGAACTTGGAATAAATGAACAGTTTAGTTGTTTGGGTTTTAAATATTTGAAAGCTTATAACTATCTCTCAAAGCAGTAAAGCTATTTAAACCTCTAAATATAGTAATGAGTAATAAACACACACGGTTTGATACTTAATAACCCGTATGTATTCTCGTTTAAAGTGATTGCATCATAATGAGTTTTGCCTCATAGCGGGGGAAACTTGCCTGAATATATGTCATTGGTATTTCAAATTAAAGTCAGAATTTTGTATGAAAATGCCATTGGAGATTGAAACTCTATGGGGTACATTTTGTTGTGGAAAATATTGTCATTATTAAATACTCTTCACTCATTCTGAGCTGTAGAGAGTCGGTCAAGAGAATATACTACTTTTGCTTATTATTTGCCTTTTTGAAGGCTGCCTAGGCAATCTGCCCAGAGTCCAGCAGCCTGAGAGCCTGAGCTAATGTCGACAGGCTAACGAAGGCTGTAGACTCTCAATCTACATGAGTACGGAAGAGTACAAGTTTGAGCACACAATTCTCTGTCTTGATTTTATACGATTTTACACACAGAAATAATCTCTTTTTCAAGCTGTGTTCCTTTTGAGGGGAAAGTATTCATTTTCTCCAAGTGTAACTAATAAATAGCTTCATGGGAAAACAAGTATCATCCTTTGACCACCAGTTATTAATAATAGATGAACTCTCTGGGTAAAAAGCGTCAACCCTATCCACTTGAAGGCAGCTTAGTTTCCCTCCACCAAGGCATATAAAAGGGCAGCCTCTGCTTAGAGCAGGTCGATCGCTTGTGCTGCCCTTCCTGCCTCTCTTTAAGCGTCTGTGATACAGAGATACATTATAGTATTCCTGGCCGTGAGTGCCGGAGAATGACCTTCCCTACTCCACTCCCAGCAGAAAGGCACATCATGTCCTCGCACTGCTCATATAGCAGTGATATTTGATGTGACTGAATGAGAAAACTCTGAGCTATTTCAGCCAAGGAAGATACTTGATGATTTTACATATGAAGGATCAAGACCTCTATGTTTCTTCTCACAGAGCAAGTATTGTCAATTCAAGCTCTTCTGGAAAGTTCCTCTTCTTGACAAAGGGAGCATTAAAGATTCTTACTGAGCAACCTTTCTGTGAGAGACATTCTACAAACACCTATGGGGAATAAAAAGAGAGATAACGCCTGGTCCTGTCTTTCAAGAAGATTGTAACCTAAAAGACACATTTCCACAAATAGATATAAGAAAATGGACACAAGAGAAAGTAAAGTCAGCTTTTCACTAAAGTTGATAGAATATTTGAACTTCACCCAAGACAGTCTTTCATCTTCTGATCCTGAAACTCTCAGGTGGAAATATTAACATATAATTCCAAGTTAAAATAAAACGAAATAATATTCCAAATGAGTTACACATATTTAGGACAAATTTGAAACTCTATTCTGTTCAAGTATATGTCCTCTTTAGAGACCTCAATTTTCATAAAAGGCTGTCAGTGTCCTCCTCAATTCGGCTGGTTGTTAAAGCATACTTTTTGGCACTGATTAAATGACACAGAACAGCTGTAGTCCAGACACTTGTCAGTGAATACAATGCTGGCCCACTGCAGCAAAACCAAGCAAAACTTGGGTGAGAGAAATAAAATGAATAAATGCCTGGGGGAATTCGTATTAGTTTAAACTCATTTGATTTTAAGTAACAGAACCCTCTCCCCTTCCATTCCTTCTACGAAACAGAGTTATGTCTGTGGAAGCCAAGAACAAGGGTGCGATCAAGTCCTTGGATTCGAATCTGCGTCTTATCTATGCTTTTTCTGCATACCTGATTCATGGCTCCCTCCATCTGCAGACCATCTTCTGCTGCTTTGGTTCATAAAGCTAGCTAAAGAAGTATATTCTTAACTGTGCATGATCTTATTTTACAGGTTCAGTTGCCAGAAAAAAAAGGCTATCACTTCTCTCTAAGTCTCAATTCCAAACACCAGGGAAATAGACTATGACTGCTCAAGAGGTGGTCGGATTCCTGCTAAACTAATGAATTATGGGCAAGGAATGGGATCTAGTGTAACGCCCAGCTCAGTTTACCTTGGATCAGATTCCCAGCCCTGATCCAACCATCTTCAGGACTGTGCTTTACAAAATTGTTCCCAGGGGCTCATTAGTACATAGATCATGGGGAAGAGAAAGCAACCAAAACATGTATGGAGGAGTAGGAATTGGGAAGGCAACACATTAGGGTATTCAGGCATATCGGTTTCTTCACAAACTCTCAACTACAGAGTTTAATTAAGCAAACGGGTGCTTACTTGCTAACATCAGCAGTGACCACCCTGAGCAAATGAGTCATGGGAGATGCCTTTAGCATACCAGGAAAGTCTTTATGAGACTTCCCTCAAAGTACTCACTGTAAGAATGTCATTGAGAACCTTGTTCAATATCTCATGAAGATGTACAAGAAACATATCTCCAATATCTCAGTATTAGGAACAAACAGGTTTTGTTTTATGAATCCTGGGGTATGCATAATAAATCATGTTGCTTTCTTCACATTTGCTTCTGGAAATTCAGAAGTCCTAAATATATTTTATATGCATTTTATATATTTTCCTCATATTTTGATTCACCTTACTTTTTTACATGTTATTTTTGCTATGATCCTTTATTTTAAATATTTTTTCTCATGACTTTATGTACATTTTAAGCTGCCCCTTCTCTTATTTTTTTCAAGTATAGCATAAAATTCTTTCAAGTTTAAAAAAATTCATGTTCATATCTATATCTCAGATAAAATAACTTTTAAATGGCAAATGTGTACGATTTTGTTAATATAACAAGGCAAAAATTTTTCCAGGGCTTGCTCAGTCAAGTTTCAAGTTATTTTTCTGTTTTTTTCAGTCCTAGTTAGAAATCCTTCCTTTCCTTTGTCTTTTCTCATGCTCTGTTGTAATTACTGCTTCCCGGTCCCATAAGCCTTCTTCAAGTTTCCCTCTGAAAGTAAAGATTTAAAAAAAATTCTCACACACAGAAATTTCAAAACATACCCAAAAGGTACAAAATGAAGAGTAATGCTATGTTTCAAACGGCTTTCATGTGTCAAGAAAAGAATACCTGCCATTGTCTCATTCCACAGAGAGGCAGGCATGTATGTGACTCTCCTCTGAAGTGCCAGCTCTACGTAAACTTTCTCAGAAACTCTCTTACCCTATCCTCATACCAGCTGACTGCTGAAACACAAGCCGTTCAGGTTGTGGGAGTTAATCTTATGTGTCAACTTGACTGGTCCAGGTGAAGCCCAGATAGCTGGGCATTATTAAACATTATTTCTGGGTGTGTCTGTGAGGGTGTTCAGGATGAGATTAGCATTTGAATCAGTGGACTCGGTGAAGCTGACTGTCCTCCCACATGTGGTGTGGCATCATTCAACCCGTGAGGGCCTGAACAGAACAAAAGGTGGAGGACCTTTGTCATGTTTTGTTTACTTCTTGCCTGCCTGCTTGAGCCGGGAAGTGGGTCTTCTTCTGCCCTTGCACTGGGACTTACACCACTGATTCCCCTGGTTCTCAGGCCTTTGGAATGGAACTGGACTTACACCACTAACTGTCTTGGATCTCCAGCTTGCAGATGGCAAATCATGGAACTCTGCAGCCTCCGTAATCACACGAGCCAACTCCGCTTAACAAGTCTATCTACCTACCTACCTGTCTCCTATTGGTTCTGTTTCTCTGGAGAGCTCTAATACACAGGTGAATTTTTAGCATAGCAGGGGTAGCCAGATTAGAGAGTCCTCTATCTCGAAGTGCTGCCTATTATGGGAAGCACTGCAGCTAACATACACTCCTTAGCACCCGCAAGAGGCAGAGCTTCCGCTAGCTCTGACAAGATGCAGGCCACCCAGGCCTTTTCATATCTAATGATGCCACAGTCTGGCATTCAGGCTTGTTGTAGTCAAGTGCTGTTTTATTAGAAAACATCCTGGCACAATATAACAGAACATTTGCTTTCTCCTCAACATCAACATGTGTTTGACCTGTTAGAATCTATTTAAAGATGCCAAAATAGCAATCTATTATCAGTTAAACTAATAGATATGCAGGTTCTTGGAACTCTAATTCAACTGCACTCAGTTTTTCTCTTTTCAGAAATCTAGTGATGCTTCACATGCTAGCAGAGGAGTACGAGGAGCTATCATTTACTGAAATAAAGGTGATTGACCTTTGACAGCAAAATCACTGCTGGCATTTTAAATATTAATCATCTATTCCTTTTCATTCTTTTTATAAACATGTATTAAGTACCTACCATACAGCAAGCATTGGAGTTGCAAAGGTTAACAAGACACACTTTCCTTGTCCTTGAGCAGCTTACAGCCTAGTGCAGCAGACAGAAACATAAAGAATTAAGTTATGACCTAATACCTAAGGGAGAAAAAAACCTGAAGCAATTAATATGCTCCAAGAAAACACTCTTGGAGCATATTAATAGGGCAAAGAAATGGCCTATTAATGGCCCAAAGATTAGAAGTTTGTGAACTAAAAAAAGGAAAGCAAGGGACATCACAGCCGGTGCCTCGGCATGACCTGGGATGTGCACTATTGGCATTTGGTAAAGGATAACTCTTTGTTTTGGGGGCTGTCCTCTGCATTGTAGGATATTTAGCAGCGTTCCTAATCTCTACCCACTAGATGCCAATAACACACACACACACACACACACACACACACACACTTGTAACAGTCAAAAATGTCTCCAGACATTGCTAATTATTCCCTTGAGTAGCAAGTAAAATTGCTCATGGTTGAGAATTGAGAACAGCTGACCTATAGGATGCTGATTAAAGCATCTAATATGGGCAGAGACTAGCTGATGGTGACTGACCGGTAGATTGAGGCTAGACTGTGGAGGGCCTTACATACCATGCTAAAATTGGATTGAATGATTTGGGATATTTGACAGACAGTACCAGATTTTTATTCATATTAATTTTCTGTGTTTCTCCAAATAAACCCCATCTTAACGAGGACATTTCAAGCAGTCTAACACTGTGTATATCAGGTGTTAAGCAATTTCCAAGTGCACCCTAGGTGCTTCTAGCTTCCAGTCTATGGCTGGCTGCACAATTCTGTTGCCTCCTTCAAAAAAAGAAAGGCAAAAGAAAGCACAAAATTAAGTTGCGCTGAGCAAGAATGGCACTTAATAACTATTTGTTGAATGCATGATTTAATGGATAAATGCACCAGCCAATTAAGTAATTAACCAAATGAAACAGGAAGGAAGGGGAGAAATTAAGAAAAAGAGAGAGGGGAGACAAGAAAGAATGGTGGGGAGAGAGGAGGAGGTCTTCTATCAATAAAGTAATAAAAAAAAATTCTTGTGTAGTTAGCAAATTGCCTCTGAAGAACACTAAGCCACAGCATTTTTGTTGAAAATGATATATTTTTTTCCAATGGGACTATTGAAGGAATTAACACTTGCTCGAATACAAAAATTCTGATATATTGCTGAAAAGTCAATCTCACTATATGTTTACTCCTTTAAAATGACTAACAAAAGGAAAAGAAGTGATGCTAAATTGAGAACTGCTGGCCCTGATTTTAAGGCAAAAGGTAAGACTTGTGCCTGAGTTGGAAAGACTTAATACTATATATTCAGTATCAAGAGAAAGATTGTGTACTTTTGAGTTTGGCCATCATTTAAGCCAGAGCTTTGAGACTGTGACACTGTGAAGCACCTGCCTGGTAAGGATCAAAGGATGAAAAACATAGTGCAAACAAGTGTCTTGCATTTTAAAGGCAGGATAGCCGTGCACAGCATCAGCATGCAAGGGAAGGCACTGATGCGGAGGAAACAGCTCAAGGGAAGCTTTCTTTTTGAAGGTTGGAACAATTTGATGTTGAATGCCTCTGCTCACCTCAGGAAAATTTGTGAGAGAAAAAGAGGGCAACACAAAGACACATCTGTGGATACATTTGCCCAAAAAGTTGTCTGATGGACTTAAGTATCCCAGGGTATCTCCCTGAAATAGGCCTTTTTGAATCCTTTGACTCTGGTTAAAGTATGCTCTCTTTTCATTTTCTCTAGGAGAGGTAAATAAAGAAATACAAATCTATGAACTGTATACAGGACAATGGGTTATATTAAACATAATTTTACACTGGTTTTGTCTAGTTACTGTGCTTCTTAATCTCTTTTTATACATATTGGAATATTCTATTCTTATTTTATATAAGTATATACCACATTATACTCGATTAAATGTTGTATCTATGATTCTGTAATAAAGTATTTGAGAATTAAGTTCTTTGTCAGAAGCATGACTCGAAGCTCTTTTAAGTAATATATTAATGAATATATTTTAAAATTGCATTCATTTCATCATAAAATACTTTAGCTAAAAACAAAAGCTACAGTAACAGCAAGAGACTCAGTCAACTGTTATTTCGTATTATCAGTTTTAGAACAATTAAGATTATATTTTTAGAGCCTGGAAGAGGCATGTGATCCATATTTCAGAGTGGACATCCTCCTTTTCCTCAAAGATCCTTATGCCCTTAGAAATTAAAATTTGAAAGAATTTAAAATCAAATTTGTATAACATTAAGTTGAATGTAGACTTTTATCATATAAATAATTTATTTTACTTTATAGTTTTTGAATTATCGAAGTAATACCTGTCGTAGAAAATTGGACAATACAAAAAGCTATAAAGTGAGAGAAAAGTCACCCCAATTCTACCACTCTTCACATTTTGACACAGAAAAAAGTCACTTCTGATCCCACTACTAACTTTTTAAAATAATGTCTTTCAGTCTTGCTCTATTGCATTTTTTTCTTATCTGTGCTTTTGTTTTTGATATTAAATAATTTCTCCGAGGTTTTTTAAACTGTCCTGGAAAGTTCTTGTTAATGCCTAGATAATACTCTTTAAATGGCCTGTGCAAGGTTAAACATGAATCAAATAGTAAGAATTTTTTTAACATTTTAAATTCTAATAGTAATGAAATATCAAACATTTGTTAAAATTACTGACTTGGATCTAAACCTATCAAATATGAAAAGTTCTGTAAAATTATCAACAAATAAGTATCAAAATATGTAGGATGATCCATTTATGACTAAAGAATATATTTATATACTGTATATTTATGCATATGTAAATACACAAAGGAAAGAAAGTCTACACCCCAGAAAGAATATTTATCTCATGGGTACAATAGAAGCTTTTACAGTGAAAATATATTACTATACTAAATTGAGAATTTAAAAGTTTTTAAAAAAAGAAAAAGAAAAAGAAATACTCATGTCAAAAACTTTAGAAAATATAGGTTATAAAAATAAAAAATACATTCTAATTACTTACAAAGTATCACTAATAATATTTTAACATAAGAACTTCTAAGTATAAGGCTTGCATAAATACTGCACATATATTTCTTATAAAATTGTATCACACATATATCTGCTTATAACTCTATATTAATCACTTCTATATTTGTATATTTCCATGTTAATCAATTTCATAACTGAATTATAATCTATTTAAATTTCCCTTTTTGGTGGTCACTTTTTTTGCCTTATAAACAATGATGCCATACCATATACTTATATCAAGAACTTTATATACATAATTTGTACAACCATTTCCTTCTATGAAAGTGACCTGTCTGCCAGAATCTCTCTTAAAATGATTTACTAATACTTAGCCCGCATTAGGACAGTCTCTTCTTATCTGTTTTTCTCTTGGGCTTCAGCTAAAGTTGATTTAATTTTTCTATAAAAGATGCTTAGTTCTCATTCATCTCCCTACACAGGTATCCCAAACAAAAAGTTTTATTCAAAGTGGCTTGAATAGATATTAATTTCTAAGGACTTCATTTTTAATGTATTAAGTTTCATACTATTTGAGTTTCCCTTTCTAGTTATTATACTATTAAAATTATAGGATAATCTTTTACTTCAGAACTTGATTCATTGTTAACTATAGGTATTTGGTGGTGTGGTATTTTTTGTGTGTTCATGATAAATATAAATATCTAGTTAAAAAGTTAGTTCATCTGAATAAGCTATGAGAAATACAGATGGAGATTTGGAAGGATAAGTATGTATCCATTACCACACATGATGAGCTTTGGATATTTGAGCAGATACAACATTGATTAGATAAACCCTAGGGTCCTTTCTCACTCTAACAGTCTACTACTCTATGATCAATATGCTTGTCTTACAATGTTTTTAAAACACACATCTTGGGATATGCTTGTCTAGTTATGTTAGAGATGGTCAGAGCTTGATATATTTATCTGTATGCAGGCATTAATGCTTCATTTATCAGGAATGACAGGAAATAAAGTTTGTCAACTAAATCATTAAGCATATTTCCAGATCACTACTCTTAACCTCTTTAGACACAAATATTTCTTTGAGGTTTATAACAAATATTTTGTTGACAATTTTCCATTATATATTACCATATTGTGAACAATTATTAAACTGTGGAAAAATATGGCACCTTCAGAAGCTCTTGGGGTGTGTAGAGATATTTGCCTCTATATTATATGACCCCAAATTAATATGACAAATTCTATTAGCTAAATTAGTTATATCATAAATATATTTAGAAGAGCTTATCTGATTTTCCAAAATTTTTTTTGTCTAGTTACTCTGTTGATCTCTATTGCTTTTCCCTGCTTTCACTGTTTTGATGGTTAATGTGTTTCTTTAGTTTATATTAAATAACTTGGATGATGACATTAAGGTGTTATAAAATACCTGAGCTTAATGTTATTCATTTGATGCTTAGGTATTTATTTTATTTATCTCTTGATTTATTCTATATTCTAAATTTTGATGTTACTGGCCAAAAGGAGTGGGATTTTTAGAGTGTTCTTTAATTTCTACTGAAAAATACATATTGCAGTCCTCTAATATTCACTGTTGTGAATCATTTTATAATGGTATTCTGAAAGCAAATCTGTGTTGTACACACAGTTATAAAGAATTTCAGGGGGGCAAGGGCAACATATGTAACCTAAACATCTGTACCCCCATAATATGCTGAAATAACAAAAAAAAAAAAAAGAATTTCACTGCATTCTATGAATGGATGTTGGCGAGGAAGGGGAGAATTACTAGTTTCCATGTCATCTTACCAACATAAAAACGTACTTCAACAAGCTTTCCCTCTCTCTCCTACTGCATCAATTTTTTTCTATTTTAACCCAACTACTAACCCAGCTTCCCTCATTTATTTGTCTCTCCATGGAGCAAAATGCATCAAAAATCATCTATACTCAATGTCTCCAATTCCTTTTTGTTCTGTTCTTCCATTCTTCAAACTGGCTTTTGCATTCTACCTCTCCATTAAAACTGCTCCTTGTAAAGTTATGCAATGATATCCATGTTGCCAACTCCAATAGTTGATTTCCAGTCCTCATGTTACCCAGCAGAGCAACAGCATTTGACAAATTTGATCTCTTCCTCTTTCTTTATACACTTCATTAACTTGGGTTCGAAGACATCCCCCATGCTGATCCTCTCCAGTCTCCATTGCTTGTTCTATTTCATCCACACAAACTTCTTAGTTTTTGAATGCTGTAGGACCCAGATTTTGGTCTTCTCTTCTTGTTTTGCACTCACGTCATTAAAGATACCATTTATTCTGCTGATCTTAAACACTATTTCTCTGAGGACGACTCTAGTCCAGGTACATCTCCAAATTCTAGCATCATGTATCCAGCTGTCTACTCAACATATCCTCTTAAAAGTCCAACTGACATCTCAAACTTAACATATCCAAAGCTGAACTTCTACCT
The DNA here is from genome assembly GCF_000956105.1 of Propithecus coquereli. Taxonomy (NCBI): domain Eukaryota; kingdom Metazoa; phylum Chordata; class Mammalia; order Primates; family Indriidae; genus Propithecus; species Propithecus coquereli. The sequence continues at coordinate 632,251 of NW_012149174.1, forward strand.
GTGTACCTATAACCTGTTTCCCCAGCCCTCCTATCACAGCCACCAAGATGTACAAGCCAGAAGCGTGTGAGTCATCCTTGTCTCCTCCTTACCCCCATGCCCCAAAACCAATCTGTCAGGGAAATTGTCTGTGTTGTTGTTCTACTTTTAAAATATAGCCAAAGACAAGCAAGCAATAGGAAGAAATATTGACAAAGACTAAAACTAATTTTGAAAAGAAGGATAAAAGTCTTAAAGCCTTAGGAACACGGGGCAATTTTAAAAAGAGAAAACCCAAATTATCAAAATCAGGAGTGAATTAGTCCAGATCCTACAGACATTAAAATAAGAAAGACATTATGCATGACTATATGTCAAAATAGTGTACAATTACATAAAATGGAAAATTCCTTGAAAAACACATATTACTAAAGCGAACAAGAAGAAACTGAAAATCTATTTCAAGAGTAAATGTTCATCAAAAGTAGAAAAAAAAATTGAAAATCTATCAAAAACCTTCCCACAAAGAAGTCATTAGTATAGTTGACTTTACCAGTGAATCCTTCCAAACAGTTGAGTTAGAAAAACACCAAATTTTTACATACTCTTACAATTCTTTTTTTTTGAGGCTCACGTAACTTTGAAGACCAAATCTTACAAAGACATTACAAAAAAAGAAGTAAGTCAATCTCTCTCATAAACATAATTTCAAAAATCCAAAACAAAATTTTAACAAATGCTTTCTTTCAATTTTGTACAAATGCTCTTGCCAATGCTATTAGTCAGGAAAAAGAAAATTATAAGGATTGGAAAGGAAGAGACAAAGATACCATTATTCACAGACAACATGAGTGTGTCTAAAAATCAACCTAGTAGAAATAATTAATAAATTTTCAAAGATGCTTGATAAAAGGTCAATATGAAAAGTGTTTCTAAACACCAACAAAAACATAAGATAATATTTTATAAAGATTCTTTTTATAATAGTCTCAAAAGCATCATATACATAGGAACGAATTTAATCTAAAAAGTAAGGTTTATACAATAAAAACTACAAAATTTTAAGAGAAATTAACAATGATCTAAATAAATGCATGTCTATATTATGTTCATAGATTAAATCATTCAAAATTGTAAAGATACCAGTTTTTCCCAAATCAGTGTTCAGGTTCAAGGTAATTTCAATTAAAATGCAAGCAATTGTTCTGTAGAAATTTACAGACTAATTATAAAATTTACGTAGAAATGCAAAGGACAAAGAATAGCCTGGAAGATCTTTAGGAAGAAGAAAAAAGCTGGATAACTTAAACTACAAGAAAAATATCCATTATAATTTCAAAAATAAAAAAAAAAAAAAGACGGAAGTCAGGGAAGTATTTGTGTTAGTATAAACTAATGGACTAATGCACCAGAATAGAGATCCCAGAAACAGACCTAAACATATTATCATCTGATTCACGACCAAGATCACAAAACAATACTGTTTAGAAAGACTCATATTCTTAATAAATGTTGTTGCATATAGGAGAAAAGGGAGCGATTTGGTAGATCCCATGCCATGTTACCAACACAAGAACATACTGCAGGAAGATTCCCCTCTCTCAATTAGATATTCATCAGTGAAAAAATGAATCCTGATTCTTATCTGAGCCCATAAGCAAAAATTTAATTCCAGATGGATCATTAACCAAATATGACAGTTAATACAAATATTAGAATAAAACATATAACAATATTTTATGATCTTGAGATAGGTAAAGATTCCTTAAACAGGGCATAAAAACCACAAACTATATTTTCTTAAAAATTAAGAACTATTAAAATCGTACCCTTAAAAGGATAAAAAAGCAATACACGGAGTGGGAGACATTTGAAATAAAAATATGACAAAGGACTCTGCATAACTTTCTATTGCTACCATAAGAAATTTCTAAAAACAACAATTAAACAACACAAATTTATTATCTTTTAGTTGTGTAGGTGAGGACAGGATGCTAACACAGATCTCACTGGGTGGAAATCAAGTTATCAGCAAGGCTGTGTTCTTTTCTGGAGCATCTAAGGGAGGGTCCAGTTTCTTGCTCATTTGGGTGGTTGGCAAAAATTCACTTGCTTACAGTTATAGGGTCAATATCCCTATTTCTGTGCTGGTTGTCGCTGGCAGACATTCCCAGTCTCTCAAGGTTGCCACATTCCTTGACTCATTGGGCCCCTTCTTCCATCTACAAAGCCAGCAATGGTGGGTCAAGTCCTTCTCCTGTCACATCTCTCTGGCCCTCTCTTCCACATTCTTCTACTTTGAAGAATTATTTATTATCTTGGGTCTATCTGGATAACCCAAAATAATCTCTCCATCTCAAGGTCCTTAACCTTAACCACATTTGTGAAGTCTCTTTTGTCATGTGAGGTAACATATTCACAGGTACCAGGGATTTGAATGTGAACATTTTTGGCTTTTATGGGATTTTATTTTAGTTTAGTTTTGTTTTTTGTTTTTTTTTTTTTAATTTCAATAGATGTAGGGGATACAAGTGTTTTTTGTTATATGAATATATTGTATAATGCTGAAGTTGGGGATTTTAGTGTACCTGTCATAAGAATAGCATACATTGTACCCAATAGGTAGATTTTTATCTCTAACCCTCATCCCACCCTCCCTTCTTAGTTTTAAATGTTGATTATGCCACTTTATGACCATATATACTCCTTGTTTAGCTCACACTTATAAGTGAGAACATGTGGTATTTGTTTTTCCGTTCCTGAGATACTTCACCTAGGACAATAGTCTCCAGTTCCAGCCAGATTGCTGCAAAAGGCATCATTTCATTCCTCTTTGTGGTTGAGTGGTAATCCATGGTGTATATATGTGTATATACACATATACTTATATACACCACATTTTCTTTATTCACGTATCAGTTGATGGGCACTTAAGTTGATTCCATGTCTTTGAATTGTGAATTGTGCTGCAATAAACATTCAGGTGCAAGAGAATTTTTGTAAAGTGACTTTTTTCCCTTTGGGTAGATACCCAGTAGTGGGATTGCTGGATTGAATGGTAGGTCTACATTTAGTTCTAGAGGAATCTCCATGCTGTTTTCAAGGGAGTTTGTAATAGTTTACATTCCCATCAACAGTGTATAAGCATTCCCTTGTCACCACATTTGTTTCAACATTTATTGTTTTTTGATTTTTTAATAATGGCCATTCTGACGGGTAAGATGATACCTCATTGTGGTTTTAATTTGCATTTCCTTGATAGTGCTGTTGAGCATTTTTTCATGTTTGTTGACCATGTGTCTATCTTCTTTTGAGAAACATATATTCATGTCTTTTGCCTACTTTTTCATGGGCTTATTTATTTTTTAACTGTGAATTTGAGGTCTTTGCAGTTTCTCGATGTTAGTCTTTTGTCAGATGTAGTTTGCAAATATTTTCTCTTATTCCGTAGGTTGCCCATTTACTCTATTAATTATTTTCTTTGCTGTGTAGAAACTTTTTAGATTAATTAAGTGACATTTATTTATTTTTGTGGTTGCCATATTTCCTTTTGGGGTCTTAGTTATAACTTCTTTGCCTAGGCCAATATCCCGAAGTATTTTCCTAAGATTTCTTCTAGAATTTTTATGGTTTCAGGTTTACATTTAAGTATTTAATGCATCTTTAGTTAACTTATGTATATGGTGAGAGACAGGGATCCAGTTTCATTATTGTGCATGTGGTTGTCCAATTTTCCCAGCACCATTTATTGAATAGGGAGTTCTTTCCTGAGTCTATGTTTTTGTCTGTTTTGTCAAAGATCAGGTGGTATTTGTATTTTTTCTGGGTTCTCTATTCTGTTCCATTGGTCTATGTGTCTACCTTTACACCAGGACCATGCTGTCTTGGTTACCATAGCCTTGTAGTATAATTTAAAGTCAGGTAATGTGATACTTTCAAATTTGTTCTTTTTGCTTAGGATTGCTTTGGCTATTTGGGCTCTTTTTGTTTCCATACAAAGTTCAGAATTATTTTTTTTAGGACTGTAAAAAATGACATTGGTATTTGATGGGAATTGTGTTGAATCTGTCAAGTACTTTGGACAGTATAGACATTTTAACAATGTTGATTTTTCTAATCCATGAGCATGGGATGATTTTTCATTTGTTTGTGTTATCTATGAATTCTTTCATCAGTGTTTTGTAGTTCTTTTTGCACAGATCTTTCACCTCCTTAGTTGAGTATATTCCTACATATTTCACATCCATTATAAATGATATTTAGTTCTTGATTCGACTCTCAACTTGGCTGTTTTAGTGTGTACAAATGCTCCAGGTTTGGGTACATTAATTTTATAACCTGAGACTTGACTGGATTTATTTATCAATACTGGGAGTCTTTTGGTGTAGACTTTGGGATTTTCTCTATACAAGATCATATCATCAGGGAAAAACAATTGTTTGATCTCCAATTTCCCCATTTGGATGCCCTTTCTTTCTTTCTCTTATCTGATTGCTCTGGCTAGGACTTCCAGCACTATGTTGAATAGAAGTGGTGACAGTGGGCACTCTGTCTTGTTTCAGTTCTTAGGGGGAATGCTTTCAACTTTTCCCCATTCTGTATAATGTTGGCTGTGGGTTTGTCATCTATGGCTTTTATAATTTTAAGATATATCCCTTTTATGCCTAGTTTGTTGAGGATTTTTATCATGAAACGGTGCTGGATTTTGTCAAATGCTTTTTCTGCATCTATTGAGATGATCATATGATCTTTGTTTTTGCTTCTGTTTGTGTGATGAATCACATTTATTGATTTATGTATATCGAACCATCCTTGCATCCCTGGGATGAAGCCCACTGAGTCATGGTAGATTGCCCATCAATGCAATTCTGAGTATTTCGTGTAGGGCAGGTCTGATGTGACAAATTCCCTCAGTGTTTGCTTGTTTGGAAAAGTCTATTTCTCCATAAATTATGAAACTTAGTTTTGCAGGACACGAAATAGTAAGCTGGCAGTTGTTCTGTTTAAGAACACTGAGGATAGAGCCTTAATCCCTTCTGGCTTGTAAAGTCTCCACTGAGAAGTCTGATGTTAGCCTATGGGTTTACCTTTGTAAGTTAGTTGTTGCTTTCATCTTCCTACTTGTAGTTATTTTCTCCTACATTTTCAGTTGGGCCAGGTTGATCACTATGTGTCTTGGAGATGTCCTATTTGCTATGAATAGCATCTTACTGTTGCTCAATAACTATCTTGTACCTGGATTTCTGAATCTCTGGCAATACTAAGGAAGTTTTCCTCAATAAATCCCTTGGATAGATTTTCTTTCTCTTTATTCTTCTCTCTCATGGATACCTATAATTTGCATATCAATTCACTTTGCATAGTCCCATATTTCTCTAAGTTGTTCCTCAGTCTTCTTTATTCTCTTTTTCGCATCTTTGAATGACTATGTCAGCTCAAGAAGCTTGTCTTCTAGCTCTGAGATTCTTTCTTCTCCTTGATTTAGTCTGTTGCTGAAGATTTGTGTTGTGTATTGAAATTCCCTAAATGAGTCTTTTATTTCTTTACATTCTATTATATGCTTTTTTATGTTGTCTACCTCTGTAGTGACTTTTTCATTTATTTCATTGATTTCCTGAAATTTTTTTTGTCTTTTTTTTGTTGTTGTTATTTTCAACTTTCTTTTCAATTCATTTTATTTGCCATCCATATTCTGAATTCTATTTGTACCATTTCAACAATTTCTTCTTGGTTGGAATCTACAACTATAGATCCATTGTGATCCCTTGGCGTGTCAAATTGTTTTTTTTTTTTTTTTTTCATGTTGCCAGGGTTCTTTTGCTAGTTTATTCTATATGAATCCTCTTCTCTTGGTTCGGAGCTAAACGGTTTTCAGGGCACCTGTTCTCCTTTGCTGGGAACTCTCGTACATAGTGAGAAGAAAGAAAGGTCCCTAGATGGTGCTTTTGTGTCCTACTCTGGAATGTTGACCTGACAGGGGAAGGGAGGGTGCACTGAGAGCCAGTAGTGCAGCTGTTCTATTTTGTCCCAATCCTCTTTGTCACAGTTTAAGCTGCTGCTGGATGATCTTCCTGTGGGGTGGTGCATTGTTCCCCAAATTCTTGTTAGAAGTTCAAGTTGGGAGCTGGATGAGACTCTCTCCACAGGAAGTAGGCATTGTCTGGGATTGCTTCACCCAGGTTCTCCTCACAGAGGTGACCATGGCAGCTGAGTGAGCCTATTTTAGGCTGTGGCCTTGGGTGTCTGGGCTGTGGGCATTTGTTCAAACCAGGTCTAGTTGTAATGATGGCTTGATGCTGGGAGAGGGTCCCTGGCAGCATGTTGGACCTTGGGGCTGCTCCACAGGCCCAGTGGCAGTGATCAGGCTATTTCTTTAACTGGGGCATTAAGACAATTTACATTCAATGTTAGTAGTGAAATGTGAGATACTGTTTTGATCATCATGTTGATTGCTACCTACTTGCTTTATCTTCTCCCTTGCATTATGGTTTTATAAGAGCTATGAGCTTTAACTTTTGGGTGTTTTTACATTGGTGGGTATCAATTTTTCTCATCCATGTATAAAGTAGTTTTAAGCATTTACTGTAGGGCAGGTCTAGTGGTCCCAAATTCCCTTCACGTGTGCTTGTCTGGGAAAGACTTTATTTTTCCTTCATTTATGAAAGTTTTGCAGAACACAAAATTCTTGGCTGGTGGTTATTCTGTTTAAGAAGAGTAAAAATTAGAACCCAATCCCTTCTGGCTTTTAAGGTTTCTGCTAAGAAGCCTGCAGTTAATCTTATGGATTTCCTTTGCAAGTTACTTGATGCTCTGTTCTCACAACTTGTAGGATTTTCTCCTTCATTTTGACTTTGACCAGACTGATGACTATGTGCTTTGGTGATGTCCTAGTCAACTTGAATCTTCCAGGTGTTTGCTGACCTTCTTGTATCTGGATGTCTATATCTTTAGCAATAGCAGGGAAGTTTTCCTGCAATATTCCCTCAAGTAGGTTTTTCATGCCTTTTGCTTTTTCTTCTTCTCCTTCAGGGATACCTATGATTCTTATATTTTTTAACTTACCTAATTCCATATTTCTCAGAGAGATTGTTCTTTCTTCTTGATTCTTTGCTTTTCATTTTTGACTAACTGGATTAATTTGAAAGCCTTGTCTTCAAGCTCTGAAATTCTTTCTTCTGCTTGGTCTAGTCTGTTGTTAAAGCTTTCTACTATATTTTGGAATTCTCTAAATAACATTTTAATTTCCAGAATCTTTTTTGTGATTTTTCTTACATTATCTATCTCATTAGTGAATTTTTCATGCCCCAGTGGTTGTCATGTGTAGGTAGATCATGGTGTATGAGTGGTGGTTGTGTGGTGGGTACACAGTGGACAATCTGTATGTGGCAGCTGTGGTGTCATAGACATTCATCCCACCCAGGTCCACTGGTTACAGTACTACCCAAACGGTGGAGGTGGCACCCACAGGCCATCGGCACATACTCTACTCGGGTGCTACAATAGCTGTGGCCGGGCAGAGCCACCTAGGTGGCAGCTGGATCCACATGTGTCTGCTCTGTCCAGGTCCCCCTGTGGTGTGGTACCCCCCACCCAGGTCCTCCCCTGGGGTCCCCCCATGGCACCTGACCACAGGGTGTATGAGAGTGCCTAGCCTCCCCACTCCCTCTCTGGCCTGGCAGGGGTAATGGGGAGGGTGGAGGGTGCAGCAGTATATCTGACCACTGGGTAAATGCAGCTCTTTGGGGCTGGGACTTCAAAAAAGGCACCAGCTGCAACACTCGTGGTTTGGGAACCAGCAGGACCCCACCGTGCCTTCTGCCCAGAGGAATGCAGCTGTATAGTCAGCCCCCTGTATCAGACCAGAAGCCTGCTGCAGTGTAGGGACCCTCCCACAGCTCCATTTGCAATGTCCACAGGGAAAGTGTGGAGCCCTGGGGTTCTTTCCTCTGACACTTCCCCACAAGTAGGGACCTTCCCTGAGTACCTCCGATTTTGCTGAGTGGGTTGCCCACTTAGTTCTCCTTCACTTTGGGTATCTCCTATTGTCTCTCTGTTGATTGTCAATGCTCTCTCCTAGATGATCAGTCTGAACAGAATATCTACTCAGCATGAGACTGGCGTATATGACCATCCACTAATAAAAATCTTGGAGCCTAAGTCTGTAATGAGCTTCCCTGATGGACATTATTTCATATGTATTGTCATAATCTGAACCTAGAAGAATTAGCATATCCTATGTGACTCCATGGGGAGAGGACCTTATGATGCTTTCATCCAGTGTCCTCTGGACTTTGTCCCATGTGTCTTTTCTCCTTGCAGATTTTACTTTGTTTCCTTTTGTTGTAATAAATCTTAGCCACTGAGTACAACTATAGGCTGAGTCTGGTAAATCCTCCTAGCAAATCACCAAACCTGGGGTGGTCTTGGGGACCCCTAACATACCCATCATACATAAATGAGATAGCAAAAATTCATAACATATTTTTTTCATTTAACATAGTGAATCAGAAAACAAATGCCCAGGTTGGAATGGAATTCAGATATTGGGATACATGGACTTATTTATTAGAGAGATGCTGCAGCCACTAGGACAGAACTTGGGCATTGACAATGTAAAGAATGTAAATGCAGTGTGTATGACTAAATACTTCTAAATTTTTTTTAAATGATCTACATGGGAAGAAATAGTGACCGAGCTGCTTCTGATTATCTGCACTAGTGCCCACAGGTACTAGGAATATGCTACTCACAGTGAGATAGATCAAGAAGGATGTGAGACAGAGTGGAACACAACTGCCCAGTCTGCAGGAGGCAATAGCTATCCCGCAATAGCTGGCTGTGACCATGCAGAAGTTGACACCCAGTGCTGCCAGGACCCTTGAATTTTAAGGAGGAGCCAGAAAATTATATTCTTAAGTAAAGTCTTCCAATGTTTACATCTTGGCAACAAACTAAAATAATTTTAATGTAACCACAGAAAAACTGTCCTATGTGGCCCACCGGTTCAGAATCTCTCATTTCAAACATATGAAAATTCATGAATCCATGTATTTAATTCATACCATAAGGCTTGAGCAAAAGAAGAAAAATATAAACCCAATTTTAATAGGAAAGTACTGAAAAGATCTGAAATCATTAGGCAAAATAATCTTAGCAGTGATTTGCTTTCAGGTTATAGAATTAAAAAAGGGTTCACGAGCAACCGCAAGTACCATTAAAGCTGACAACATCATTAAAGTAGTTTGAATAAGTTAACAGAACCAGAGTGTTTATTATTTCATTCCCTAGAATGCCAACCTTTACTTTCACATGGAAGCAAATGATAAGGTCATTTTTTTTTAGCCTATTTTTTTTTTTTTTTTTTTAGCCTGAGACACAAGGATACAAGTGACTAGGCCCATAACAGAAGAAAAGCTGACTTACCCTCAGTAATCCAACCCACCTTCATCCCAGGAGGGGTAGTTCTAAACTTATTCCTTGGCTGAAGATCTGGCCTCATCAGGATTGTGAAAATGCACTCAACTATTTTGAAGTTGTCAAGGGTTTTAATCATAGATTTTAGGCAATCATGTTGTCCCTTTGTTTCCTCTTACATGTCCCTTTTCTCTGAGTTATCGATTTTCTTTCCAGATCAATCCAAAAAAAATATGCTTTTGTAGAAATGTTTGTGACATTTCTAGTAGTCTCAAAGTGCAAGTTTGAATCCTTTAAACTGGACTGCTAGTTCAAGCATGATCTCACAATCTTGTCCATTTTGAATGTAACGTGATTCTAAATTGATCATTTATTTGCTTGTCCAGAAAAAGCTTAGCAGGAGATGGAAAAGAAACATAATCAGAAGTAAAAATGCTCATGTGATTATCTCAAATGCACATGTTGTTGATAACTATTCTGGGCAGTTTATTTTGCTCTCGCGCCTTGTTTTCAAGGTTATATCTCAATTATAAACCTCTCCTTACTAAAAATAAACCATTTGTCTTTTGGGAACTAACCAAATATGTCACAGATTTGTGTGAGGCCTTATTTCTTATAGTATGAAATTTCTAAAAGTTGATTTTTTCTGAAGTTCTAGAGAAATTTAAAATTCTCAAATCCATCTTCGAATCAGGTATATAAATATATATTTATAGATATAGGATAAAATATATCTATAAATATATGTAGAATATATCAAGAACAGATAACATTTGCATTATTACAACGTATGGTACAAAATACAATTTTAGTACTCTATCTCATTCTATTACATTTCTTTTAACATGCATACCTTTTTAATAATTTTTATAGGGCTAAGAAATAAAAATCAAAGACATATTTGATCATTATTTGTTGAGAAAAAGTTATTACCTCTCAAATTTTCAGAGTTACTTCAATGATAAAGAAATTTTGTTAATAAAATAAAATTCACTAATAAAGTCATACATTTTTTTCTAATATGAATATGGTACTATTTATTTTTAAAAGTATTATATTTTTTTTCTATAAATGAGTTTTTATTCCTTTTGAGTATAGTAGCGGTTGAAGGTTTCTTTCTGGTTTCTACAACATGGGTATGTTCTGTGGTTTGAATGTGATCCCCAAAGTTCAGGAGTTAGAAACCTAATCCCCAATGCAACACTGTTGAGAGGTGAGACCTTTAAGAGGTGATAAGGTCACAAGGGCTCAGCCACCATGAATGGACTAATGCCTTTTCTGCTGGAGTGGGTTAGTTATCTCTGGTACACGCCCCTGATAAAACCAAGTTTGGCCCTTTCTCTATCTTCCCATGTGCTCGCCTACCCTCCACCTTCTGCCACTGGATGACACAAGAACAAGATCCTCCCCAGATGCAGGACCCTCAACCTTGAACTTCTCAGCCTCTGGAACTGTAAGAAATAAATTCTTTTCTTTATAAATTACCCAGTCTGTGGTATATTGTTATAGCAACACAAAACTAAGATAGAAAATCAGTATGAAGAAGTGGGGCTGTTGCTATAACAAATACTGAAAATGTGGAAGTGGCTTTGGAACCGGGAAATGGGTAGAAACTGGAAGATTTTGAATGATCAGGCTAGAAAAAGACTGTATTGCCCTGAATGGAGTGTTCGAAGTGATTCTGGTGAGAGCTCAGAAAAAGACAAGAGCTATAAGGAGAGCCTAAATCTTATTGGGGATTACTTAAGTGGTTGTGATCAGAGTATTTGTAGAAATATGGACGGTAAAGTCCATTCTGATGAAATCTCAAATGGAAATGAGAAGGTATTGGAAACTGGAGTAAAGGCCATCCTTGTTATAAAGTCAAAATTAGGCTAAATTGTGTCCATGTCCAAGGGCTTTATGGAAGGTAGAATTTAAGAGCCACAAACTGGATATCTGGTGGAAGAAATTTCTAAGCAAAATATCAAAGGAGCTGCATGGCTACTTTTACCTACATATAGTAAAATGCAGGGGGAGATAAATTATTTAAAGATGGAATTCATAATTAAAAGAGAAGCATAATGGAAAGATTGTGAAAATTCACAACCTTTTCACTCTTTAGAGGCTGGCCATGTAAACAGTGAAAAGGCATGTTTAGGAAAACAAACCAAGGGTGTGGCCAAGGAACCTTTTGCTAAGGAGATTAGTGCTGATAGAAGGGAGCCAGTTGCTATTCATCAAGACAGTGGGAGAAAAACCCTGCAGATATTTCAGAGATCTGGAGGCTCTTGGCTGCCCTGTTATGGATCCAGAGAGCCCAGATGTGGCATGTACCACAGCTCCAGAGGGTGCAAACTGTGGGCTTTGGCAATGTCCACATGTGCTGACTTTGCAGAAATGAAGAGTGTACAAACTGTGGGGCTTCCACCTAGATTTGATGCTGTGACAATATGGTGGCCCAGGCACAGGCTTGTTGCAGGGGCAGAGCCTGCACAGAGAGTCCCTATCAGGGCAATGCCTACTGGAACTAGGGGAGCACGACCACCTCAGAGAACAGTAGATCTACTAGCCTGTAACTCCAGCCTGGGAGAGCTGCAGCCATGAAACTCCAACCAATGAGAGCTGCTGGGGGCCCTGAGCCCAGCAAAGCCATAGGACAGGACTGCCCAAGGCTTTAGGGACCCAACACCAACCCCAGTGTGCCCAGGATGCAGGACATGGAGTCAAAGGAGATTATTCTCCAACTTTAAGTCAATATTGTTTTCCTGTTGGGTTTTAGATTTACTTGGGACCAGTTACCTTTAAACTCTTGCCTGTTTCTCCATTTGAGAATGGGACTATCTGTTTTAAGCCTGTCCCACTATTGTACTTTGGAAGCACAGAAGCACATAATTTGCTAATTCCACAGGCCTACAGCTGAAGAGGAATTTTTCTTCAGATGAATTTTGTCTTGAGTCTCACCCATATCTGATTCATATCTGGAATCTGGACCTTGGACTTTTGAGTTGATGCTGGAACATGTTAAGACTTTAAGACTATAGAGATGGAACGAATGTATTTTTCATGTAAGAAGAACGTGAATTTTGGGAGCCCAGGGTAGAATTCTATGGCTTGGATTTATCCTCCAAAGTTCATGTGTTGGAAACAATCCACAATGCAACAGTGTTGAGAGGTAGGTTAAGTCACAAGGGTCACCTTATTAGGTCATGAGGGATCTGCCTTCATGAATGGATTAATGCCTTTATCTCAGGAGTACGTTAGTTATAGAAAGAGTGGGCTCCCAATAAAAGAGAGTTTGGCCCTCTCCTGTGTGCTCTCTTGCCCTTCCACCTTCTGACATGGGATGACACAACACAAAGGCCCTCACCAGATGATAGCACCTTGATGTTGGACTTCCAGCATCTAAAACTGTGAGAAATAAATGTGTTTTCTTTATAAATTGCCCAGTCTGTGGTACCCTCTTATACCAACACAAAACAGACTAAGACAGCATGTCTGACAAAGAACTAGTTTTACACTTAAAAGGAAGGTGTATTTATTCTAAACTATGAGGATTCACAGTGGAGATTAGTGGGGAAAATACCAAAATTAAATACAGCAGAGCCAAGTTCTAGTTCTGGCTCACTTGCTAGCTGTAGAATTTTATGGACGTTCATCTTTTCTTCCCTGGGAGAATTTATCACTAATCGAATTAGATATATATTCAAATGTCTCTTCCTGGGATATGTAAAAAAATAAGTAACTGTATAGAATGGAGTTAATATGCAATTAAACTGGGAAATGTCAATCTTTATCTCTGGGATCTCTGGATGTTAGCTTTGACCTTTGGCCATGATGAAAGCAGTGGGATTTATGACGTGCAGTTTAACATCCAAAACTCCCCTGCAGACCCTCCAGGGCCAGTTTGTTTACTGATGGTTTTCACCAGGTGAAACTTGTTAGACTAGCTTGACTACATGACCAGAGGGGAAAAAACACCCGCCTCTGGGAACTTAACTTCTGCTGCGATTTCTAACACAGATTTAGTAGTTTAATTCAGTCAAAGCCTGTCCTTAGGCAAATAAGGACCCTGCAAAGTTTGCACCTGGATGTCTATCAGACTCTCAAGACTTGCCTGCACTGTTTCTCTTGCTGCACTATTTTCTGGTAAATAAAAACCTGACATGAATATTCTCTGTTGAGTCTGGTGAGCCAAACATCCGAACTTGTGGAATCTTTGCAATATCTAATGTACACGCTCTGGTTATCTTTTCAACATCACTAAGCACACGTAGCCCATTAAAATCAGGCTTCACATTTCCTCTTTCTGATCTTAATGGTGATTGTATGCAAGGTTCTACCATCAAATTATATTCTGCCCTTCTTTGGTTCAGAAATAATTCTCATTTTACAAAAAATTTCCCCAAAACAAAAAATACATATTTGTTTTATTTCTGTGCTCTTTGACACCTACACCCTGTGTACAATCAAAATATTGGTAGATATATTTATATAGCACAACTACAATATCATGGGTAGATAAACATCAAATTTCCAAAATTCTGATAGATTTAATATTTCACTTATTAAAAATGTTGGGTGCATGAGAAATGACCTTGCCACAGAATGGAACAGAAACATAAAAGTGAAGCTCCTGACAAATTAAGTATGTGAGATTTTAAGGGTTTAACAAAAGCAATCAGCAAATAGTGTGTATTTGATGCAGATTAAGACCAAGGAGCTAAGAGAAATTGCTGAGAGAAAACGGGCTGCATTCGGAATACCAAAGTAAACAAAAGGCAATCCCTGAAAGATGCCCTTAGGCAGGCTGATCAATTAAGAGGGCCCATTTGGAATTTCCCCTTCTTTCAGGGGAATGGCCTGTCCTGTGGCATGCCAGGGTCTGCTGATCCGCTCTAACGAGAAGTGTCTGCTCCATCCAGGTTAACAGCTCCTACCAGATCCCCACAGACAGGGGAGTGTTTAGTGAATGACTGTGCCAGCGGCTTATTCTCCGTCTGTAAATTAGATACAGTGGGAACAAGTTCACTCTTCTAGAAAAGAATTTATGAGAGTCAACATCTTCTTGTAGGAAAGGGGGACAATGCAGTGATTCTGCGAGATTCAATGCAACTTTCAGCAGTACCCATTGAACTTCAAAGTTAACTCTGGGACATCCAGAAAGAATGAACAATCACACATGAAGAAAAGGAAAAGGTCTGTGATATAGTTTGGATATTTGTCCCCTCCAAATCTCATGTTGAAATTTGATCCCCAGTGTTGGAGGTGGGGCCCAGTGGGAGGAATCGTGGTCATGGGGGCAGATCCCTCATGAATGGCTTGGTGCCAATCCTCCTGGTAATGAGTGAGTTCTCACTCTATCAGTTCCCCCAAGAACCAGTTGTTAAAAGAGGCTGGCACCTCCCTACCCTCTCTCTTGCTTCCAGTCTCTTGCTGTGTGATCTCTGAACAGGCGGGCTCTCCTTTACCTTCTGCCATAAATGGAAGTTCCCTGAAATCGTCACCAGAAGCAGATGCTGGTGCCGGGCTTCTTGTATAGCCTGCAGAACCATCAGCCAAATATACCTCTTTTTCTACACATTACCCAGCCTCAGGTATTTCTTTATAACAGCAAAAACAGACTAAGACACTTTGTCTAATCATTTTGTAGAAAGAGACATTTTCTAACTACTAACATTCCAGATCCCATCACTACCTTCCTTTCTTTTCTTCAGAATATCTCAACAGAGAATGTTTTTTAATGACACTAATGACAACTCCATTCACTTGTATATGGAAATTTGAGGAAAAATAATTACTTTGCCACTATTCTCTATTTTTACCCATACAAATATTTGCATATACCATGGTGACAACTAAAATTTAGAAAATTTTGTTAACCATGGTCTTTAACTGCATTTTTAAACTGCATTTTTCATTGTTTTAATAATAAGAAGAGTTTTGTGTCATTTTCGGTTTGATGTTTCCCCATTATAAATTATTTTATTGCCTTTCAGTCTTATGTACCTCCAACGGAATAAGAACTGTGATGTTCTTGCTCTGAATACTTGTCTGGCCACAAAGAATACTTGGACAGCACTGACTGAATCAAATAAAGATAAAACCCAGGCTGCCCACTGCTTAGCTGCAAATTATTACATGGTAGTACATCTTCTCATTAAATGCTTTAGTTTCATAATTTTATGATTTAATAATATCTGTACTAGCACAAATTAGGGCTATAGAAGGACAATGGCAGGGTCCGCTCTAAAATGCTCAACTTGAGAATAGCTATTTTTACCTATTTATAAACTATAATTTTGCCTATTCAGAATATAATATTTCAATCCAATCCATATCCATCTCAGTTATTTGCCTTGAACACTAAATACCTGTGCACTCTTCCGCCTACCCTACAACTAATGAGCAAAACCACTATTGGGCTATGTCGTCTTGGAAGCTACAAACACCAGAGATAAATTGCCAAGTGCTCCAGTGGCCCTGAGAGGCCATGGAACCACTCACCACCTACATTACACAAGCTACTGATAACTTGGCTGGTATTATAGTCAACTTAGTGGGGCCCATTTCCTGACTTCATTCCCACCAACCTTCTTTCACATGGGCTAGATGCTTTTTCATTATGTTCTGCTTCATTTGTCCCACGATGCCTTGATGTGCTTGATGCATCCATGATTTATTCCCTGTACCCCTACACTTTACCCAGCATGTGTACTTTTGGATGTGACCTGTAGCCTGGGATACCTACTTCATCCTAGGACTCATTTGAATTTTCCACATTTCCCTCCAAATGTGATGTATACTTTTTTACTGTAACTCCTTAATCTGACATTCTTGTTCTCTTCACTGCCCTCTTTCCTGTTCAATCTTCTCACCCCTCAACTCAGCCCTTCCCTCCCAGCTGGTACCCAGCTCGTACCATGCTGCAGTTATTTCAAACCTTCCTGTAAATTTGTACCACATACCCTATCAGCCTTCCACTTAATAGTTGCTCTCACTACCATATCTGCTGCAGTGAACCTAGGAGTGCTACTATCTCTTCAAGATCCTGATTTCAATTCTCTTGGGTAAATACCCAAAAGTGAGATTGCTGGATCATATAGTAGTTCTATTTTTATTTTCTTTTAGGAATCTCTAAACTACTTTCCATAGCAGCTGCACCATTTTGCACTCCCACTAATAGTGTATGAGGACTCCAATTTGTATTGTACACTTAAAAATTTGTTAAGAGGGTAGATGTTAAATGTTCTTACCATAATAAAATCAAATAAAATAAATTTCTCTGACTTCAACTTCTAATGTCACCTGCTTCTGCAACACCACTAGCAGCAGGTATTTCAAAGGATTTTTCAGGCCAGCCTTTATGGTCTGACACTTTGTGCTACTGCACTGCCCCTCCTTTCATTCATTGAACTCTACCAGGCTTGATAAAAGGTTTTATAAAGCTTGTGCTTGGAAAGCAGTTTTCCACCGGAACAAGTAGTCATTTTCTGTCAAACTGGCTTTTAGGGTTTATGAAGCCAACTAAAGTGGTCTGTGCATTTCAGATCCATGCCTCCCTGCCTGCCCTCTGTACTTTAGGATCGATGCACTACTGTTTGATTGCCACTCACCTACCTCTCCCCCTCCCTGCTGAACTTTGATCATCTTCATTTACAGCTGTACTGGCAACTTGCCCAATCTGCTATGCCATTGTTAAAGGAAAATAAAATTTCAGGACCGTGTAGACTTATTATGCCAAGAAGGTAGTTAAACCCTTAAGTCAAGTAGCATGTTTGCAATTCTGCTTCTTAGATTATAAATTAATTCTCTTCCTCATTGGTCTCATTCTATAAATGGGTAAGAGACCCCAGAGACCAGACCTCCCTGCTCTTTCAATCACTGAGCTGTGTTCTAAAGTAACTGCCTCCTTTATTGTCCTGTACCTAACTCAGACCAGACAGTGCCCAAGACCCTGTGATGTTTACACCTTCATTGTGGAAAGTTAAATATACCTTTCCCAAAAGCAAAAGACCACCTTGACAAATCAGATCATTGTAACTATGCATTATTGAGTCTTATATAGAAAGATGTTGAAATTCTGTTAAGCTTCCCTGAACTTTGTCTATATAAATGGTCCCAAACTTCTACACTTTGGAACGCTGACTTCTATTCTTTGGAATCTGTGTTTCCCAAGAAGCCTGTACTCAAACTTTGTGCTTGAGTAAGCACTCTTTAAACTAGATTCTGACCTTTTTGATTATTTTAGGTTAACACCTACTTCTGGCAACATCCCCACTTCTATATGAAATTTGGAGCAAGCAACATAGGAGTAAGAATGGGGACTGGGTCAGATACCAGCGAACCAGGCCACTCAGGAAGTTAGCTGAAGAGCCAGAGCTGCTGATGGCAAATCACCAACTTGCTAATTCATGAGCATGTCTGAGGTATCATTTAGATGACAAAAAAATAGATTACAAAAATAAAGGTACCCTGCTACATGAATGAGAGTTCTGATCTAAGTTATCTATAGATTCGTAACCCTGAAGAATTTTTCTGAAGAAATATAACAAAGTCATTTAGATTTATTGCATATGCTTAAAAATTAAAATAAAAGGGAAACATTGAAGAAAACAAATCAGAAGAAATAATATATGATATGGGGAGTTGTATGTACACATATATGCTTGGTAGGCAGGGGGGTTAAAAGCAAATATATCATCCTGAGCTACGAGCAATACTCCACCTTTAGGTACAGAAGACTAAGTTTACTTCTTTAGTAGAATGTTTTCTCCAATGTGTATGTCAAAACATAATATTTTTCACTGATAAATCATTAGAAAAATTGTAGATTTGTTTTATCATTCCCTCTTATGGCAATTTTTCCATTCCCCATGTGAAAACATTTTGGCAAATTTAGAAGAAGAGAATCTAGCTTCATTAGTCATTCCCAAGAACAGGACAAAAAGCCTCAGTGACTGTTTCAAAGAGGAAGTTTGATCTGCATGTGAAGTCCAAGTTAGAAATGTGACTTTAGTCTGAAAATCATTATAAGGAAGATAAAAAGCTTACTCTTGAAGACTTTATCATTTTACTAAGAATGAAGTGGTATTCACAGTGCCACACAAAAAATAATCAAATTTCAATCACTTTAGTTGTCCTTAACAGAAACTTTTGTAAATGTAAGCTTTTTAAAATACTTTTCTAAACATACACTTGCAGGTACAATGCAAAGCTATTTTCCTGATCTCATTGAAAAACTTTGAAAAACAACTCATTGTAATGAAATCATTTCTCTTTACAAAATGTACCTTCAATGCCTTCTTCCCTGATAGTTAATGAAGTACTTTGGTTAATAATAGACAAAAGCTTGGCTTACAGTCCCAGAATCATTCTTCTGACAAGAATTCATTGAACTGGAAATGTGTTTATTTTTATGCATGCATACATTATCCCAGAACGGATATGTAAAGTGTAGTAATTATTGTTCTTGATAAACATGAATAAGAGAGCATTCATCTACTTGTCTTTTAGATTCATGAGTACTTATCAGGTATCTCCCAGAAAGATGCTCCAGAAAAGACTTGACTACTATCACTACTACTAAGTTGCCTGACTCCTAGGGATCAGACAAAATAACTCAAACATTCTCACCTTCAAAAGGGATTCATGTGTACAACGACAGAATTCTCAAGACTACCTACATTTAAAAAATGTCCTACAAATATGATCATAACTCTTAGTCTCTGCCAGTTTGTATCACAAATGAATTGTATTTAATAAATTATAGATAAATGGTCACAAGGCAGGTGCACATGCGTGCCTGCACGTAGCCAGGTAGCCCTGAGAATATAAGCCCTCATTGGGAAGAAAATATTTTTTCTCATCTTTCTTAACCTACATTACATTATATGTATGACTGCACCATGCTGCACAACCACTAATAATACCTTCTCCTCCACCTTGCCAGATACCTTGTTTTCACAAATCACATCTCTTTATAGCTAAATAAAAGAACTCTAACCCCAAATTAACTCAGACAAAAAAGATCCTCTAAAAGCAAAGGAGAAAACTAAGGTAATAACATATATTTGTGTCTATTGAGCTATACAGATTTTCACTCCCATCTGACATTTTAAAAATTCTTGGCCCAAAGTACATTTTGTATTGTTTTTATTTCAGCAGAATTCTAGAATACAAACTTGCTTTCTATGAGAAAGAACTTCCAGTGCTACAAGAAAAGACTTTAATTATAATTCAGACCAAATTCTTAAAAATAATGTTTAAAATTATTAATACTCATTAGAAGTTATATTTTCATAATAGCAAAGGAAATAAAAATCTCAGTCTATGTATCACAAAAAATGCAATTTAACAATTTCCCTTGACTATTCGCTTGAGCACACAAGTAAAGCATTCCCATGTCAAAAAGGAAAACATGTACTTTAAAACCAAAGGGGCTCATTTGCTGGTAGTTATTTATAATAGATACTTATTGGATGCTAGATTAAAAATATCCCAAATGTCTAAAATTGTGACCTGACATCATGTTGCTTATTACTTCTCAACAGAGCAGGTTGAATTACAGAATACAAATTATGCTACTAAAAATGATTCCATGAACAGGCAGCAGTGAAGAAACAGTAGAAATGCATCAGAAGTGAAACAGCAAACCATCTTTCTAGGGAATTGTCCTGGGATCTTTGCAAACCAGAGTTCACATTAGTATCATTCTTTGGATGTCTGCTGTATCTGCTGCTCCACAAATACCTTGAGCAGCTTTGCACCTTGCTAGTCAAACGTGGTCCCTCTATCAGCAGCCTGAGTACCACCTGGGGCTTGTTGGAAATGCAGACTTTCAGGCCCCACTCCAGACCTACTGAATCAGAATCTGCATTTTAACGAGAATCGTATGTGATCCAAGGCACAATACATTTTGGGAAACACTCTTTCAGAGTATAACTGAAAATTCAGAGACAACATTATTTTTTAATTCAGAGCAATGATAGATG
>NW_012149174.1:655891-658021 GCF_000956105.1 Propithecus coquereli
ACTGAAATTTAAATTCCTAAGAATATATTTAATATTATCCTCCAGATTAGTAGATTTTTGCTTCTACTGGAAATATTGAACATTGAGAAAAAGCCCATTAGTTGGCATAGAAAAAGTTTAAAGTATGCAAAAATTTATGGTCCAAAAATATCTAGTCAAAGCTACACATCTAATCCTAAGTTTTATTTGCACATAGCAGGAAATGGACTACCTGTCATACATGAGTGGCTTTAACACTATCTACATACTAACACTATCTACATATTTATGTCAATAAATATCTCACCCCCACAGGTAAAAATATCAAATTTGATTCATTCCACCCTGACAAATTGTTTTAAGCAAAGATGCATGAAAGTTTATATTTTATATGTTGTCTAATGAACTTTATATATAAGAAAAGAGTCAACGAACATATTAATAAATACTATTTGACTCTATATTTAAAAAGGAAGGTGCTAGTACCACCATAATGAAATTTGCTCCAAGAGTTTCTGTTCACCCAAAGCAAAAGGCATGCCCTGGTAGAAATAAAAAACATGAATATTTAAAGAAATTTAGCAATGGCTATACTTTATGATCTCAAAAAGTCCAAAGAGTTCTTTTAACAGAACATAAGACACTCTAGAATCCTGAAGCAAGAGAAGAGAATCATGGATACATTGAAACTACGTACTTTGAAGGAAGTGTCACATAAGGGCAGTGGAAAAAAGTCTGAGTTCAGTTACACCAAGATAAATAAGAGTTTCACTACCTAAAGATATCTTTCTTCCAAGACTACAAATTCCACAGGGAGATATAAGAGCAACAGAAATCATGAGAAAGGAATTGCTCTAATCTTTCCTCAGAGGCTTTGGTGAGAAGGAGCTCGGACTTACAAGCACTCAACCTGAAAAAATTGGATGACAACACAATTTCAAATCATTTAAACTGCCATCTATCCGTAGAAAGCCAAAGCCAAATCGGATAGCACTATTTCATATGTACGTCATCTCCAATTTTCTGTGGTAGGGATTGAGTGTTTGAAAAATACACACCAGACACGCTGAGCACCAAATTGTAATTTAGAAAGAGTCCCAAATGTAACGGAGGCAATCCTAAAGATGTTGAGAAAATGCTCACAATTACAGTTAGAAGTCCTGCCAAACCATCACAGACAACTTGCTATCATGCTTCAAGCACTATTAAATGTCCCAGTGGCATTGAGATATAACAATTATAGGAAGTCTACCAAGGGCAACACAGCACAGCAAGAGGTTCTATTTTAAAAAAAAAAAAATCTCTAAAATGTACTGTGTGTTCCATACATTATATAACATATTCCTGATGAGAACCCAGAGAACCCCTTCACTAGCAATATTTTCAAGGTTGAAAAGCAACCATTTCTACTTATTTATTTATTTATTTTTGGTCTTAGACACTCTGGATAGTGACCTGAAGCTTAAAAATATTCCCAGAATTCTACTGTGTTTCAACATCTGGCCCAATTTATCTTCATTTCTTGCCAGTACTGTTGAAAGAGTCTAGTAGTCTTCAAACATGTTTGCCCACAGACTCCTTTAAACATTTTTATGTTGACAACTAAAACCTTCATCAGGAGTTTCAATTGTTGCAAAGAATGAATTTTATTTTACATGATCCTAAGGAATCTAAATGTCATGTTAATTTAACCTCACCATCTTCCAGTTAAAAATATATATGGGCACTTGGGTTGTTTCCACATCTTTTCAATTGTGAATCGTGCTGCTATAAACATCCAAGTGCAGGTGTCTTTTGCATAGAATGCCTTTTTTTCCTTTGGGTAGATATCCAGTAGTGGGATTGATGGATCAAATGGTAGTTCTACTTTTAGTTCTTTGAGGTATCTCCATACTACTGTCCATAGAGGTACTAATTTGCAGTCCCACCAGCGGTGTATGAGTGTTCCTATCTCTCCGGCATCAACATTTGTTGCTTGGGGACTTTTTGATAAAAGCAATTCTCACTGGAGTTAAGTGATATCTCATTGTGGCTTTGATTTGAATTTTGGTTAGAAATGGTGAACATTTTTTTTATGTTTGTTGGCCATTAGTCTATCTTCTTTTGAAAAGTTTCTGTTCATGTCTTTTGCCCACTTTTTTGTTGTTGTTG
>NW_012149174.1:658071-660411 GCF_000956105.1 Propithecus coquereli
TTGCATATAGGTGCTAAGCACTAGAAATACAATGATTAAAAAGACAAAGACTGCCCCCTCTGAACAAGTGTGACAGAGATGACACTCAAACGAATAATTATCCTGAGATATTTGAAGTGCATAGTAGAGAACACAGACACTAAAGTACAACAAAAGAACCTTCATAAAAGTGTTCACAGAGGGAGAAACATGTAACCTGTGACTTTGACTTCACCACTCATTTCATTAAATCCCATCAGCCTTTGTATGCCATGATTGTTTAAGGCTGGCTTACAACCATCTCGAAGCATGCTTTTGAAAGCATCCCATCATTGAGGGCCAGAAAAAGCAGCTACACATGAGTGATATAAAGTGTTATCATAAACATGTAGGGCTGAACATTTTATAAACAATCTGAAACATAAAATTCCAAATAAATATCATCTCCACAAAATATGTCAACCTTGGGTGGTTTACATTTGTTCTAGCTGTGAATTCTGAAATACTTACTAAAATTTTACATTTGTTAAGAAAAATTTAACAGTGATTGGCTGTTAATGTCATTTATAAATCAAATCTTAAAAAATAACTATTTAAATTGCAAAGCACAACGTTTGATAATAACAACTGTAACACAAAGTAATTAAATCAGTTGGAATGAATCAAGGAAGAAACTGAAAAAATAAAATATTTATAAGCTTTTGAAAACTTGGTTTTACATAAAACACAGAAAGAATGGACAATGTAATCATCACTAGGCTAGGGCAGCTTGTCAGCTTTCAACCTCACATGAGACTAGAGGTACCTATATATCAATCAATAAAATGGCTCAACATCCTCCTAAGTGGAAACATGTTCTGGCAAAATCATAGATTGGTTTATATACTGGGCTATAATTAGGTAGATAGATAAGTACATATTTCAGCATGTGTCTTGTTCTTTCCAAAATAATTGTGAAAGTGAAACCTTCCCTTACAATGGTGATCTACTGAAAGTGCTCTCGAAGGTACCTCTAGCTTCATGATGTTCAGATTTGGCCATGCCACTGGGATTCAGATGATGATGGCGATCCATTATTGCAGGAGATGTGAGAGCACATGCATGCACATGCGTATGTGGATGGCTGAAAGCTCATTTATCTTAGGTTGTATTTTTAGAAATGGTGCTGAGATTTTATTTGGCACATTGCTTAAAATATTTTGGAAGATTCTTTTCTAAGTTATGTCTTAATCATCTTAAATGAAGCAAACCATTTTTCCCTTCCTGGGTAAATTTGATTTTTAAAATAGCAAGAGCCATTCAGATCCAAATATGGTGAATTACATATATAATTATGAGAGAGATTTTTGAGCAAAATTAGGCCATGAAAAAAACTATAATTACAAAGATATTCATTTTCTGATAACGCTTACAAACCAATTTCAAGGGCATTCTTAATTTTTAAAAATGACAGTATTAGTGGAATAAACATAGTTTTCAAAGACTACCACTAATAATTTTCTTTTAAAGAATTGATAATATGAGTTATTATAAATACCAAGGCATGATTTATACCTCGTACCTTAATTATGTGCAAAATCTAATAGTAAATGTAGTAATTGGTTTATATGACAACACTTTTATCTAAACCAAGTTTGTTAATTGTGGAAATTGTTATTTAGATTCACATTTCTAGTTCCTACCACAGTTCCTAGCAAATAGTTGGCACTCGATAAATGTGGATTGAATAGGTGGATGAGTGAAAAAGTGTTATATGGCAGAATCCATAGTCTGCATGAAATGTAATCAAAATTCTGTATTAGTCTGACCTAAAGATATTCTCTATCCAGATGATTTCTAAAGAAATCCTATATCTGCCAAATAGTTTAAAAGGCAGTGAATAACACAAACTTCATTGTCTAGGAATCGTCCCAGCCAAATATTCTTAAAAAGATAAAAAATTAAAAACACATTCAAATATTTCCTGTATCCCTCATACAGATAAGCTATGATGTCAAATTGAAAATAGATACCCTGACCGGAGAACTCAATCTTCATGTGGTTGTGAAGATGGATACACTTCACCTCACCAAACACACACATACCACATTCTGCATTCTTGCATAATGCTGTAATTTTTCACAGAGTATTCGTGAATTCTCAAGAATTTCAGCTAATAAGTTTTTAAAACTGTCCATTAATTAAAATTTTTCTGACAGTTTATAGGTTTATAAAGAACATAATATATAATTTTTATGCAGAAACATATATTGAATAATATGTACATGATATATATACAATTTATATACTTAGAGCAGTGGTCCCCAACCTTTTTGGCACTAGGGACCGGTTTCATGGAAGACAGTTTGTCCATGGACGGGG
>NW_012149174.1:671227-673971 GCF_000956105.1 Propithecus coquereli
GAATAAGCACTTTTTTAACAGGTAGAAGTATTAAGTTGTTTCTTTTTCTAATTGAACTTGTATTTCCAACCCATTTCTCAAACTACAGTTTATATATATGTATGCATGTACCTATTTATTTCAAATTTAGAACTGTACCGTACAGAGTATTAGCCAACAGTCATTAGCCCCTAGCCTACCAGATATCAAATTTTCGTACCAATATGAAAATAGAGTATAAAATATCTCATTCATAATTTTTATATTAATAACATGACAATGAAATGATATTTCGATATATTGGATAAAATAAAATTATGTTATTAAAATGAATTTCATCCGTTTCTTTTTATGTCTAATATAAATTTTAAATTACATATGTGGTTTCCATATTAGTTCTATGAAAATTACATTTGTATTGGATAGTGCTGGTTCTTTTGTGGGTCACCTAGCAAACTTCTCTGCAATAAAAATACATCTATAACTTGATGCTGTTTTCATATCCTGAGTCCATAAGATCCTAAAATCTTAAAATATATTTTGCATTAAGTTCTCTTTCCCATTCTTAGTGAAATATAATTGGTGAAACATCAACTTTTAAAAAACTTCAATACTTTTAATAATTATTAAATAAAATTCAAATATAACATTTAATTGGACTTGCATATCCCAAAGATAGATGGGCGCTTTTTCTCTCAATTAGTCAGTCTGTCCATAGATGGAAACTTACTTATTGTATAAGATTTAACAGCAAATTCATTTTATGTTTGTTTTTCTAAATAGATGTAAGTACTAAGACATTTTAATCACATAAATAGGTTAGAATAGACTTTTTAATTGTTACTCAATTATTTGAACTCTATTCAAGTTTTATAGCATAAAGCCACAGTGGTCCAGCATAAAAACTATTTTAATAATCTATCAATTGATAAGCACTTAATTTTGTCAAATACAGAATACTCTTTACCTCAAACCTTTTTTTGCCAAGTCATTTAAAGTTATTAGATTTTTTTTTAATTTATGCAAAGTATAACCCCAAAAAGCATTACAAATACTAAATGCTACTCAGTGTGCCTATCACTTTTCACTTAGAGGCACCTTATTCCACCAGATGCAATTACAAACAGCAAGGAAAAATCAAAATATAATTATTTTCTAAGTGTTTTGGCAAAACAAATTTTTAGATAAAATATTTCTTATTACAAGCTCTAAATATATTTTTTGCTTACAGTCATAGACCTACAGATCTAGATAATTCAATTTAAAGAAAATGTGAATGGAATTGGAAAATCAGTTCTCATCATCAAACCAGTTGCCCACAAGTAGAATAGTGTGAGTTGATTTTTTCAATTTAAATAATTGTTTCAACAAAGGCCCCAATGGAAACCATCTTTTCCAAGTCTAAATTCTAAGATAGGTGTGTAGATAAATAGATAAATGACCAGATAAAGCAGAGGGACTTGCCATAAATCTGTGACATGACAAAATACGATACTTTCCTCAATCTCACTTTGTTTTTTCTCTCAAAGGGACCTCTCACAGGAATGGTGGTTTTTCTGGTGACAGAAGGTGAGTGGAAGAGGTGAGAATGTCAAATAAAAATATTTGAAATTGTCCCTTCATTTTTTATCCTAGAAGTTTTGTACCCTGGGGAAATGCACCACAGTAAAATGTGGAATAGGTGAGAAATAAGGCTTTCTTTTGAAAGTGAAAGGGGACACCAAATGAGAGATGGAAAAGTGAGGCACAGTGCCTCGACCCCTCCAGATTCATTTCCATGAGGTTAAATTTTAGGCAGTTAATAGATGCGGACATATATTATTTTAAAGACTTACACCCCTGTACAGTTTTCAAGAAGCTTTGGAATCAAATAGTCCAGTCTGAACACCACCCTATTATCCACCTAAGTGTTGCCCTGCTTTAATCCCTGACTTCTATAGCCTAATGTCAGCACGCAGAGTGATTCTTTCCATTCCAAATCAGAATACGTCATTCCCCTGCTTAAAACCTTCCAGGGGTTTCCCCATTTCACAGTAAAAGCTATTTTGACAGTAGCCTACATGGCTCTAAACAATTTTCGCTCAACCTCATTATCACTCTGATCTTATCCCACTAAAATCCCATGGCTTATTTTGCCCAACCACACTGGCATCCTCACTGACCCTCAAAGTTTCTCGTCAGGCTACCATCTCAGGAAGGTGCTTCCACTGCTAAAATGCTCTTCCCTTTGATCCCATAACCTACTACCTTATTTCTTTAGGACTTTATTCAGATCACTTCTCAGGAAGGCTTTCCTTGATCACTCTGTTGTTTGTTCTTCCTATCCCCCTTTGCTGCTTTGTGTTTTTTAAAGTACTTATAATTTGACTATATTTTTTCTGTTTTTTCATCTTCCATAGAATGTAAGCTTATAAAATCAGGAGTTTTCTCTGTTCTGTATTCTACTGTGTCCCTAGAACAATATAAGGCATATATGAGGCATTCAATAAATATTTGTCAAGTGAAAAAATTGTGTGACCCCTCTTATAAATGAAACAAATTTCTATGAACATTGGAGAGCAAGGTTTTATTTGTTTAGGTTTGTTTTGTATGTATGTGTGAACTTTGAGGAGTAGGTCATGCTTGAAATATGTTCCAATGCACAGTATCAGGTGGTTCTCTGGAATGAGCGTCAACATTTATCCTGAATTCATCTGATTCTATATATGTGATTCAAGTGGTGGATACTATTTGGAATGTTACATTATTTGTATATTATTCATTCA
>NW_012149174.1:677771-701811 GCF_000956105.1 Propithecus coquereli
GAAATAGCAAATAAAGTTTATGTTGCTCAAGCATCAGAGTCTGAACCATGCATATTCCAAATCAGACAAGATTGGCACATTCAGGGTTATATATATGGCCTTAGACATGCACCATGCATATTCAACTGAAGTAGGAAAAGTTAAGGATAAGATAAAGCTTCATAGCTTTATTAACACAAACGTTGAAGCAAAAATGAGTAAGTTGTAGACAAAGAAGAAAAGATTTTGGATTAAAAAATGTTCCATCTTTGTCATTGCAAAGACTGCTGAACCTGGTTTATGATTATGTGCCCATGATGTCTAGTATGCTGATGGGAACTAAACATTTTAATTTCTATTTTATCTGCCTGACAGAAAACATTGAATTATTTGTAAACTTCTTAATGACCAGTTGAATTACATATAATTTATCTGCAGTGTTTGGTGGCTCCAGGATGTGGACATGGCTATAATTGAAAATGGCCAACTTCTCCTGGCAGTCAATTCAGTGAGATAAAACAGGAAACTATCTTAATCAATGCCTTCTTACTCGTCTCTCTCTCCTCATATCCCTTCAACGGCAACTGTAATGAGTGTTAATCGATTCTCTAAATATAACTGATCTCCAACAAATAATAGTCAACTTAATTTTTGAACAATTCTGCTGCAGCTATTTCTGCAATCTGGGAAGTAGACACACAAAACCAAACTTGCTTGGTGGGTGTCTCAAGTCAAACACTTTTACTTAGAGTTAAAAGGGATCTCAGAGACACTTTTGTGTTATATTTACCTCTTGAAAATGGCTAAATAAAGAATATATTTTCTGAAGTCAAAAATATATTTGGAATGAAAAAGTTTTTTTCAAATAATGCAGGTATCAGATAAAATATTGTGTATTAAAAATAAAATACAGAGAAGAGTCAGAAAAAAAAAGGAAAGGAATGGATCTGTTTTTTCTTCTCTTGAAACCTGCTTTCTCCGAAGCCCCTCGCCTACTCTGCACAACAACAGTATAGCTGGGGTGTTAGCCAAGGATACTCTCTAATTTCGATGACTATAGAAAGCAGTGGTTGTGATCTTTTTGGCAAGTTTTAGGAAGGAGGTGTGTGTTAATTTTTTAGAGTTCTTCAAATGCTCTATAAAATTACTATGATTTATTCCCTTCGGTCATTCTTTGCTTATAAAACCAGTTCCCCTATGGGAAAACTCCTTTCATGTATAACATCATAATGCATGGTCCTTTTAAAGCTGTAGAGCCAAGCAGTTTTTCTTCCAAAGTTAAATAATACCTTACTGCTGAACCCTGGCATCCTAAAAGCAAATGGAGCAATTGGAGCTCCACAAATGGAGCAGAGTGGCATAACTGAGAAAGGAGAAGAAGAGGCATTATTGATCACAACACAAGAAAGAACCTCAAATCACAGTTTCTTTAACTGAATCTGATGGCCAAACACCACACATACATTCATAATCTCTGAGTTCAGATTAAATTGCTTGACTGCAAGGTATCTTTATTGTTTTCCCTGTAATGAATCTGAAATTCAAATAAGGCACTTTTGAAATTTGGAATAGTATTAAACTCCAAAGGTAAGCTTGTCCTCATTTTTCAATTGTAATCCTTTAGTGATGCTCTTTATTTTGCAGACATTGCAGGTAATGTGTTTATTCTCCATTGAAAAGAAATTGTTTATTTCATTCATTAGATATCCTTCCAAAAATAGGATGTTTTTGAGATTCCATATACATAACATTGTAAAAGGAGAACTATCGTAACTCCTGTGCTCTTTCTGTTCTCAACAGATGACCTTGTCTAGTTTATCACTGAAAACAATCACCTCACCTAAATATCCACAACTTCCTTTCCCTTTATCTCAATTTCTCTGTATCATTAATTAACCTTTGTTCTTTTGGTTGGATGATATGAAATACTAGTGATTCAAGTTTAGACTCACGTTCAATTAGAAATGACTCACTTTCCCATGGCTTTTAAGACTGGGCTATGGTAGATGTAAAAACACACTCAATATGATACAAGAAGCAGAATCAAATGTATTTTTGTGGCCCTCCAAATAAAGATAAAAAACTTTACAGTGTGGAGAGAAGAGGATCCCAGAGAAAAGAGCAACAGGAGCAAGTTAAATAGAAGTTTGTGAGTCCTCAACAGAAACAAATCCACGCTCTTTCCTCTCCAGCCACTCTGTAAACACCATTAGACCAAGCCAGCAAGTCATCCACTGACTATCCAACGGGGGATGCTGCACCTCTTTGCTCAATACACTGCCCCCCCCACCCCAAACCACCACTACCACCAGCCATCTGAAGCACACTCTGTGGACAACCGCACCTCAGTTGGCTATAACTCATAGAAAGCTCTGGAATGGTGAGTGAATGGGGTCTTGGACACCTAGAGCAGTGGTAGTAGAATGAAGGCATAGCCCCTGTACCTGTCAGAGAGATCAGACAGAATCATCTGAGATCTCCCACTGAAGATTTCCCCTAGTCTCTTCATTCCCTCCAGGGTATGAGGAAGACAAGCTCTCTGCCTCACTCCCTCCATTGAAATGGTGCATCCTCCAGTGTGCTGTTACACCCAGCGCTGTTTCCTCCTCAAGACTTGGCTCCATTAATTTCCTGCCCCATCACTTCTCACTTTCTCTTTCACTGCAAGGGCCATTTCCCTTACTCCAGCCCACACCAGAGCTCAAAAAAAGATTCAAAGGAATTGCTGACCTAATTGTAATGCAGTAATTCCCTTCTCTGAGACCTACTTGCCAGGTTGATATTTCCCCACTGAGAATTGAGTTAGTAATATGGGCTAAGATAAGAAAAGACAAAAGGCAGAAGGTAACTCAAAAACTCAGAGGGAATCCAAAAGGTAAGACAAAGGAAAAATCTTTCCTGAGCAGGACCAAAGTGCAGAGTGGAAAGGACTATGAAAATGAGCTGTCCATGATAGTGAACCTTCTCCTCCCACCTCATCGTGGATAATCTCGTATTTAGCATTCCTGGAGACCTGCAAGGCCACCTTCACCATTAGCCACACTCTACAAACTTTGATATGTTGTTTTATTATTATTCTGTTCAAACCAATTCTAATTTCTCTTGTGATTTTTTTTCCTTGGGCCAAATAATCATTTAGATGTCTTTTATTTAATTTCTGTATGTTGTGGTGTGGTTCTGGTTATCTTCCTATTATTGATTTTTTATTTTATTTCATTGTTGTCAGCAAATAGTATAATTTCAAAATTTTTTAAATTCATTGAGACTTATTTTTTTGCCAGATTATGTTCTATCCTGGAAAAGCATCATGTGCACTTTAAAAGAACGTGTTTCATCATTTTAGGCTGTATTGTTCTATTCATATCTATTAAGTCAAAGGGATCAATAGTGGTGTTCAGATCGTCTGTGCCTTCAATGGTTATTTTGGTTTGCGGTTGTTGTCTGATTCTTCTATCAGTTCCTGAGAGGGGCTATAAAAATATACAGCTATGATTGCATACTTGCCTATTTCTCCTTTAATCCTATCATCTTTGCCTCATGTCTTTTGAATCTTTATTATTGGGTCCATACACATTTATAAATGTATGACTTCCTAAAGAATTGAGCCTTTTATCATCATGAACTATCTTTCCTTATCTCTGGTAATAAATTTTGTTTTCAAGTCTATTTTGCCTGATATTAATATGGCAAATCTGGTCTTCTTATGCTCACTGCATGTATAGCATATCTTTTTTTATCCATTATTTCAACCTACCTGTGTATTTATATTTAAAATACATCACTTTTATATGGAATAGAGTTGGCTCTTGTTCTTGGCTTTTATTGCTCATTTATTTATTATATTTGTTTTCCATTCCAATCCATTAAACACTCCACTTGATTTGGAGTGTTCAGTCCATTAACAGTTAATGTAATTGTTGATGCAATTTAAGTGTGGGTTTACCATTTTAATATTTGTTTTCTACTTGACTCTCCTCTATTCCCCCTTTCCTGCCTTTTTGGGGGCAGTATTTGAATATTTTTAGAATTCCATTTCAATTTTTTTGTTGGTATTTTAGATATCCTTTGCATTCCTTTTACCTCGTTGACCTAAGAGAGTACTGTGACTCTTCACAGTCCGTAGAGTTAATACTACTACTTCACATAAAATATAGAAATCTTGCACACTAGTTTATATTCTCTTATCCTTTGTTATAGTGGTTGTATCTGTGTTATACCTCATGCACTGTAAACTCCTCAATACAATGTTATACTTTGTGCTTTAAATGCTTCCTCGTTTAGACTCTGGAGAAGAGTGAGGGAAGGTGGAGGATGTTAGGCTATCAAGAGGTTATAGAGGCTCAGATCACTGAAAGCTTTGGAGTTGATTGAAAGAAATTTGGATGTTTACTCTAAGTGAAATGAGGAGCCATTGGAGGATTTTACATAATGAAGTGACATGATTTGACTTATGTTTTAGGAAGACTGCTCTGGCTGCAGTGTCTCCGCACTGTGGGGGAATGAAAGTAGGAAGAAGACCAGTGAGGAGACTATGGCAGCAATCCAGGTGAGAGAGGCCAGGGGCTTCAAATGGTGTGGCAGTCATGGAGGTGTCCAGATGATAGATATATTTCTAAAATACAATCAGCAGGATTTAGGGAAGAGTTAAATGTGGGGTTTGAGGGAAGGAGGAGAGTTACAGTTACAAGTTTTGCTGCTTCCATATGTCAGTGTAAGATCCTACCACATGATCTTCCTGAAGGAAAGTACTACAAAAGCTAAAATTAATGCAAAAAGCAATGCTCCAAAGCTACTGGGAGGTGAACAGAAGTTCATGGACTTTAGTGAGGAGGGCATGTTTTTCTTGGAGGAGGGAAGGTGATCAACTATGCCACTAAGTTCCCTCTCTGAGGCTTACAGCCGTGGGCTGAGTGCCCACCAAGTGACACAGTGTGCACTTATAGTGACACAGTGTACCATGAACTGTGGCAGCAGGAGGTCAGGTGAAAAGTTCCTTGTCTTTCTGGCCTGGGAAACTCTAAAAGTGAAGCCAGAAAACCACGGATGCTGAGGAGTGTGGAAAATTCCAGAAGGAAAAGAGCTAGAGAGTATCTTCAAATCTGTCAACCTACATCTCCGACTTTCCTCTGAATGTTATGCAGGCATGCATCGTTATATTGTGCTTTACTTTATTCCACTTTGCGGATACTGTGTTTTTTTCAATTGAAGGTTTGTGGCAACCCTGTGTCGAGCAAGTCTCTGTCAAGGTCATTTCTCCAACAACCTGTGCTCGCTTGTGTCTCTGTGTCACATTTTGGTAATTCTTGAAATACATCAAACTTTTTCATTATTATTACATCTATTATGGTGATCTGTGAACAGTGATCTTTAATGTTACTGTTGTAATTGTTTTAGGGTGCCATTAATCATACCCATATCAGATAGCAAACATAATCAATAAATATTGTGTGTATTCTGATACACAGAATTCTGACTGCTCCACTGACCTGCTATTCCTTCATCTCCCTCCCTATCCTCAGGCACTCTATTCCCTGAGACGCAATAATATTGAAATTAAGGCAATCGATTACCCTACAATGGTCTCAAAGTGTTCAGTGAAAGGAAGAGTCACACATCTCTCATTGTAAATTAAAAGCTACAGATGATTAAGCTTAGTGAGGAAGGCATGTCAAAGCTGAGATAGGCCAAAAGCTAGGCCTCTTGTGCCAAACAGTCAAATCTGGAAGGATTCTCAGTCTCTCAGCATGTCTATGTTCAGTTATTTCATGGAGTAAGATCCCTACATCTTTCCTCTGCACCTTAACCTGCTGCTCTGCTGGCCTCACCAGCAGTCCATGCTGCCTTAAAGATAAAGTCTCCAAGGACCATCTTTCCCCAAAGGCTCATAGCAAGTTATCAGCTCTTCCTCATGGCCAAAAATCAGCAGATACAAATCGTGGGTAGCCATGTCAAAGAAGTACATTCACAGGAGTAGGAAAAACCATCTGACAAAGCCCCTCAGTGGGGATGGAGGAAAGTCAAGAAGTTAACCACAAAGGAAACTGGCCTTGGCAATCATCCAAAATTCAAGCAGGAAGCAGGCAGTATTAGGGTAGTCTGGCAGCAGGTGCCATGGGGCCAATCACTGGAATAAAGATATTGGGGAAGTATTGAAGTTTTAAGAAGGACTAATAAGACCAGCACACAACCCCAACCTCAGGGGGGTATGGGAAGAGTGGCAGGATTCCATGGCAAGGTCTCAAGTCCACAGCAATAAAAACAGAATCCCAGGAACTTAAACTGCAGTAAAAGGTGGAGACTTGACAAAGGGAGGTAGGAGCCCTTTTACTGTAATCATGGTAAAACATCTATAACACCAGCAACAAAGTTGACGTCTTACTGAATTATAGATCTTTAAAGTCTTCCTAAGAGTAAAACCAATCCGTGGCACCTGGGGAATTCTAAATGGGAAGATTCCAGCAAAGCAAAGCCCTAGCTCTTTAAACCCTACCTCAAACAAGGCTGTGTGTTCCTCTAAAGCAGGGGTCAGCAAACTTTGCCATGAAGTTCCAGATAGTAAATATTTTAGGGTTCATGGGCCATGCAGTTCCTGTAGCAACTACTCAACTCTGCCATTGTGCTATTAAAGCAGCTGCACACAACACGTAAACAAAAGAGCATGGCTGTGCTCCAATTAAACTTTATTTATGGATGCTGAAATTTGAATTTCATAAAATTTTCATGTGGCATGAAATATTCTTCTTGTGAGCTTTTTTTTCCTCCAGTCATATAAAAAGATAAAAATCATTCTAGGGTCACAGGCCTTATAAAAACAGACAGCAGTCCACATTTGGGACACAGCCCATAGGTTGCCAACTTCTGCTTTAGATGGACTGCCTCGCCTTCCTGTGCACAGGGCCTCTCTAGTTCCCTTATTCATTTGCAGAACAGAAAGCACTGAGAGCTCCTCAGCTGAATGAATGACCAAGCCCTGGATACATAGGGCCCGTCCCGATGTACATATTTCTCCCTCACATTTTTTATTAATGGGAGGTACAATGTAAGAAAAGTAATATCTCCTCCTCTTTTGTATGACTCTTTGATTCATTTCAGAATATTGTACCGTAACTTACAAAATGGCAGCATCAGTGTTTAGGCAAACATACATGTACACAATCAGCAATTGTCTTCTTTCCAGGTTACTAGCTCTGTCCAACTTTCAAGTTTTTCTATGACTTACTAAGTTATTCTTCCCCTCTCCTTCCCCTTGGGATGATCTTCAATAATGCTATCATATGGAACTGGAGGTCATTATGTTAAGTGAAATAAGCCAAGCACAGAAAAGACAAATATTACATGTTCTCACTCTTATATGGGAGCTTAAAAAGTGGATCTCATGAAGAGAAATAGTTGATTGGTGGTTACCAGAGGTCAGGAAGTATAAGGGAGAGGAAATGGTAAAGACAGTTTAAGTAATGGGTACAAAAATACAGTTTGAAAGAAAAAATAAGATATAGTGTTTGATAGATCATTAGGGTGACATAGTTTAAAATAATCTATTGTGTATTTCAAAATAGCTGGAAGAGAAGAATTTGAATATTTCTGGCTTAAAGACATATATTTATGGTAATGGATATCCCAATTACACTGATATAATCTGAACAAATTATATTAATGTATTAAATTATCACATGTACCCCCCAAAAATATGTATATCAATTAAAAAAATTGAAATAAAAAATTTAAAATTTTTTAAAAAAGAAAGAAGCCAGAAACAGAAAGTTAAACACCGTATGTTCTTACTCGTGTGGAAGCTAAAAAAAGTTGATCTCATAAAAATAAAAAGCAGAACAGAAGATACTAGAGGCTGGGAAGGGCAGGGGAGGGAGGGATTTGTTAGAGAATACAAAATCCTTTAGGTAGATGGGAGTAAGTTCTAGTGTTCAACAGCACTGTAGGATGACTATAGTTAACAATAATATATAGTTTCAGATAGCTACAAGGAGGCTATTCAATGTCTCCAACACAAAGAAATAATAAATATTTTACATGATGGATATGCTAATTATCCTGATCTAATCACTACACATTGCATGTATCAAAACATTACTATGTACCACATAAATATGTACAATTATTACATGTCAATGAAAAATAAAATTAAATTTAAAAAGAAAAAATTTAAAAAATGTTATCGCAGTCTGTATCTACATTATCATAATAACAGTCATAATTTCCAGGAAATAAAGCAAAATTTCCCTTTCTACATGCTTATTTGCTGTTGGTACACTCATAAAAAGAGCCCAGCATTCAAAGGAAATCACCACGGTCTGAAATCAGTTGATGAGCTGATTAAGCCCAGTGATCATGCAAATGAAAAAAAATACCCTTAATAACTGAACCTTTGAAATTTTCCCTGTGCTTTTTTTAATAAATGAAAAAAAAAATTTAGAAAGCATTTTTTTCATAGTGTCTTTGCATTTTGAAAACTTTCTTCCTGACTATCAAAGTAACACATGCTCATTGGTATTTATAATTTCAAGCCTCTCCCCTTCATCCTCAAACCCTTTTGGATATCTCCAAGATAATGCTTTAAGGAAACTGTGGGATTCTTCGTTACGTAGTCATTCCTTGCTACTGTCATGTCTCTCACTGTAATAAAGTATGAAAAGGCTAAAGCACAAGTACCATCAGTCCTACCTAGAAATATGTTTTTCTCAACATAAGATAATTAAAATCTAAATTTGGGAAGTGAGAGGTAGGAGAGAAAAAAAGGTAACTTTCTCTAAAAGTAAAGTAAAAAGAAATAGGGGTGAAATCAAGAAGTACCCCAAGATCAAAGAATTTCCTTGTTTGAAAATTTTGTATAGTTCATGCTTAATTATTATACTAATGTGAAGGGTAGGAGATATACAAAAATGAATAAACCAAAACCATTATAATTCTATTGAAGGTCCAATAGAAGTTTCCAAAGTCTAAGGGTTTATGTCTTCTTTAACATAATTTAATGATGTCATCACAATAAAATGCATGATTATACATTTGTCCAGTTTGTAAACCATTGGCAAAAATCTTCAAAACTATTTATGAAGCTACCACTGGACTATATTCTAGGCTCAACAGTAGCTAAAACTAACCTGGAAATTAAGTGAACAGATGAATAATTATATGTAGGTTAAATATAATGAAAATAATAATAATGGCTATCATTTATCGGGCACTGACCATGTGCTATATGATTTAGATGCCATCTTCATTTGATCCACTTAACAACCCTATCAAGAAGCAATATTTCAGTTTCTAATTTATAGATGGTAACATGTTCAAATTGAAATCAACCTTAAAGATTTTGAAGTACTACTCTATTCTATTACACAGAGGGAAAAGCTGGATTCCAGAAGGCTGTCACTTGCCATGGGTCACATCTTATCAACAAAGCTGTGGTTAGAAGAGTTTACTTCCTTCCTGGCACAATCTTGTCTCTTGACTTTTGTAAAGATCTACAGCTGGGATCTGCATCGTGGCCATTTGATGAGACCAGAGCCTAGTAAACACTAAATGTTCTTAATTCTTTCATCAGATATTTATTGTGCACTTCACTGTGTGCTAAGCATGGTTTTAAGAATTGTGGATAGAGCAGTGAACAAAATTCTGGCATACTCTGCAGACTGCTTCCCTGTTAACATTTTCTGGGTATAACACCTCTAGGCTTTTAAATTGATGCTTCATAGAAAATAACTATCTTTCAATAAAATATATTTTAAAAATCAATATTTAGGAGAAAATATGTTTAGAAAAAACATTTATTTTTTGAAAATTCAAATACAACTTTTTAAATAAGCGTTGTACATGGAAAGTCTCAAGTTATATCATGAAAGCAATTGTAAAACATCAAAATCACAGGTAGACATTTTGAAAATTATGGTGTCAACACAAGGTATGTGTGTCTTGGGTGCCTCTGTCTCTAAGAAGTGACGTATTCCTGTATATAAAGCAACTACTTGTTAATAACTAGATTATCTGTTTGGAGCACAAAAAAGGATTTTTTTCATACATTTTACATTCTTGCCTGATAGGGTATTTTTTACCTATGTATAGATGTTTTACTATGTTTTATTTACACATTGGGAAATTGGTTGTGGGTTTGGGGTTGGTATGTAATGCATTATTTGTTTTCTACTTATAATAGGAAATAGGTTTCCAGTTAACATGTTCACATAGAACATATGATTTTCTGGAATGGCTTACTAACATTAAGAGGGAGTTGCCTAGTAGATAGAAATCCCTGCCCTGGTGGAGCTTACAAGAAACATGAGACAAGAAACATGATAAATAAGTATATTACCTAGTAGGTTAGATGGTGATATGTACTAAAAAGAACAATTAAGCCAGTGGTAGGGTAAGGAGTATATATTTGTGTGGCAGGGAGAATGCGATTTTGGATAGAGTTCTCAAGAAAGGCCTCACTGAATAAGTGACACTTGAATAAAAACCTGAGAGAGGTGAGAGAGCTGACTACAGGTAAATGTTGGTGAAAAGCATTCCAGGAAGAGAAAGAAGCATAGAGAATATTCCCAGTAAATTGCAAGAATTGCAAGTTGGAGCTTGGCTAGAAGAATATAGGCGAGGAGGAGAGTAGAAGGTGATGACGTCAAAGAAGCAAGGGAGGTGAGGAAAAACAGACAAAAATAATGAAGATGGTAACAGTGGTGAACACAACAGTTCTTTTTCTGGTATTGAACCTCTGTCAGTCCTCCAAGGCATTTCTTTCTATTTTACCTAAGATAGCAGCCTTGCACATAAATGTTCCCCCATCTGCTTTCTTGAGAACTGTGTAATCATAGGAACACAGTTAATTATAGGGAAGGTCTGTTTCCCAGTCACAATTATTGAAGCAACCAATCAAATCTCACGGTACAAAGTTCCATTTGTGAGCCATTTTATTCTTCGTTTCCTAAACTCATGTCTAGAACAAAATGGCACACAGAATGTGCCCTTTACCGCTGAGGTCCAAAATAACACAATACACTGAAACATGTTGACACATAGGATTGTGGAATCTCCCTTCCCTACAAATGTTTAAGAATGAATCTCCTCCCAAAGGACAGGAGTCCCATCCAAAGGACGAGACGACATGGGCGGACTTTGATGAGCCCTCTCAACGCAGTGATTCTATTATTTCTCCCTGAGGGTCTCTTGTAGGGGTAAATTATTTAATGATTATAAGGAGATTTTCTTTTCTTCACTGGGAAATAACATGCTACATAAATCATATACGGATTGCTGTCAAGTTTAAATGTTGCTCAAAACTGTATACCTCCTAACCAGGTAGTTTTTTCCTTTAAAAACCAGAAGGGTGCTGTCAGGAAATTTAATTTGATCCTGAAGTGCTTAACAAAGACCAAGACATGAGGGAGGCAGAGGTCAGACCCAGACACATGGGTTGGGAAAAAGAATGATGATACAGATTCTAGTGACAGCGCTGTGCTGACACAGAGGCAGATGAGGAAAAAGACACAGAAACTTTGAAGGTGAAAAGGAGGATAAATCAAAGTCCAAAGGATAAG
Organism: Propithecus coquereli; assembly: GCF_000956105.1. NCBI lineage: Eukaryota > Metazoa > Chordata > Mammalia > Primates > Indriidae > Propithecus > Propithecus coquereli. The sequence goes on from NW_012149174.1 coordinate 689,297, forward strand.
AAAAGGTTTTAAAATAGCATTTTCCAGGTAAGTGGTAGGTTGAATCCTCTTTTGTGATGATACCGTGATGTTTCTTTCTACTTTAGAGCAGTTTGGGTTTAAAGAAGGGAGAACATAATCCAAAGAGTTTAAACAAGGAGAGGAAAAAAGCAGAAAGCCCATGGGATCCTGGCATGGGACATAATTAAGCATAACTGAATACCCAGTGACTTACTGCAACAATAAGAGAAAACAAGTGATAATAGTGTCAGTGGGAAAATAACTTTTATAGCATCCTCTCATCATTATATGTCTTTCATATTTAGCTTATAGGATCAAGTTTTTTAAAAAAACTAAAAGATAAATGTAACTCAATTACATAATCCTAGTCTTGTTTTTTCTTAAGAGGAAAAATGGAAAACTTCAATATATGAAATAGACGTAGTGTTAACTTTTAAAGCAAAAATTTTAAACAAACACATCGACCAACTGTGAATAGTATAATATGGGAAATAAATTCTTTGGGGAGAAAAGTCAGTTCCAATTTGGATCCCAAGAGCACTGACCATTTCACTTGGGTGTCTGTGATTCTAATGTCTGGGCAGTTCTCAATGGGTTCTGACATTAAGGAAATCATAGATGGGTAAGGAATGCATCTTGTAGTCAGAATTACTTTTCCCTAGTGACTAGGCGTTAGAAGAGGAAAATTCCATTTATAGATTCCTAGATATCAGGAGCTACCTTTTAAAATAACTTAAGAATGTTGTTCATGAGTTTCAGACTCCATAGAGCTCTTAATATTGTAGCAAATAGGCTGTATACCCAGAGAGTTTTAGAATGAGGCCACGTCAAGTCAACATGGATATAATTATCCTATCCATAGAGAAGGGAATTCTTTTCTTATTGACAAAAAAATTTGAATAAGATAAACTTAACCAGAGAAAGAAAGACATGCCAAAGAGTGGGAGAAACAATTCAAGGGGCATCACTTCACTGCTTTAATGAAGGGGTCTAAGAAATGGAGAGGAATAAAAGGCACAGGACTTAAAAAGGCAAGGGTTCTTGCTGAGACCCAATGACACTTCTGCCTCCTGCTGCAGTAAAGGATGCCGTAAGGTTTGTTGTAAGAAATGGACAATTTTGATAATATAAAATATGGTTTGCACAGTAATTCCCCAACTAGAGTTCATGCCAGGGTCCTCTTTCCTAGCGTGTCATCTGGGAAGGCTTTAGTCATTGAGCCCTCTGTCTGCCTTTGTATGTCTTAGCATTGGGATTAGCCTTAAATCCAAGACTTTGGAGTCAGAAATAATCTTTCAGGTCCAACCTTATAAAGGAGGTGATATTTTATTAAAATATATTAAAAAGGATTAGAAGAAAGCACATTCAAATATAGAATGTTCTATAGGTCAAAGTGTGAAGTAGATGTTCATATAGTCAAGAAATCTTAGCTCTGAGGTACTTCCAAGGTAAGAGAGCTAAATCCTCTTATTTCTTTGTAAATTCATAAATATAGAAAACTGAAATTCCAAAAAATTAGAGCAACTTGAACAGCAGACAATAAATGTATGAGAAAGAATGGTTTGCCCACATTTTAGTTAGCTTATGGAAGAGTTCAAAATGAAACCCAGGTTCTCTCATTCTTTTCAGAATGTTTCCCGTCACACACATCTACGCCCCTTCTCCCCATACACAAACTGTCCTGGTTGCAATTCCATTCTCAGGTGGTTCATTAAGTATATGATTGAGGGAAAATTAATTTCCCTCCACCTCAATGTTGTGTGTTTTACATCTCTTAAAAAATAAGAATATATCCTCTGGTTCAAAGTGTCCATCTTTGCTCTTATTACAGTTAACTGGCAGCCACAACTAAACCATGAGCAAGTAATGCAGACTAGTATTCCTTAAAAATGAATGGTTAGTAATAGATCATTTTCTCTTATAAATCCCAAAGTGCCAAATGATAACTTAGAAACCTCTTATTTGAAGCTTATAAAAAGAAAAGTTACTATCGTCTTTGCATATCGTTTCCAGAAATAGATGCAGGAAAATTTGACCATATGGCAACATGTATTTAGTTCCTCTGAAGTGTAACTACAAATCACTCCTCACAAGGGTAACTGACAGGGCAGGTCCACAGCTGCTTTGACAACTAAAACTATTCTATTTCACTTAGTATGAAAAATTTATCTTTGGCTAAACCTTTGAGAGCTTTTCTCTCATCTTATAGGAAAGCCAATCAGCTAACAAACAAGAGAATTTTTGTATCAGTGACTTATTGATATTATCATCCCAATCTTAGCATTCTATGAGCTATCGAAATTCAATTGTTAGAAATTATACTTGTATATATGCTCCTCAACACTGAACAATGAGGTAGACATTTCAGAAGAGTCTCGCCTTTGTGTTATCTTCCAATTTATCATAATATCCAGCATATCCTATCCATAGAGAAGGGAATTCTTTTCTTATTGACAAAAAAAAATTTGAATAAGATAAACTACACTTTTTTAACCAGAGGAAGAAAAACATGCCAAAGAGTAGGAGAAACAATTCAAGGGGCACCACTTCACTGCCCTAATGAAGGGGTCTAAGAAGTGGAGAAGAATAAAAGGCACAGGAATTAAAAAGTCGAAGGTTCTTTCGAAATTAAAGACCACTTAATTATTTTAAATAAATAATGGTCTGCTCTTTTCCTTTACAAATACCTTACCGTCTCCTTTTTCATTGTGCTTTTTCTCTTTTTGCTCTATTTTCCTTAAATTCAATAGGTCCTTTTGCCAGCTTTAAGAAAACTGTCCTTCTGATTACATTTTTATAATATATTTTTGTGAGATATTAGCTAAATATATATGGAATATCAGTTTATTCACTATCATGTTTAATCTAAATTAACCATAACATTCATATTTTTTTTCAATTCATAAGATAGCAGACAAAATTATTGTCACATATAACTATATATATAATCTTTATTAAATAGTTTTATAAATGAAAACTTGAAGTAAACTAAGTCATCTTAAAGAAACTTTTGGCAGTCAGATCTGGGTGTATCTAACATGCTGGCTCATTTTCTTCTAATTAGAAACACTCTGGGAAAATCCATAGGAGGGAATAACCATGGACAACAAGAAGTAATTTTGCTTTGGCTACCCAGGCCTTTGTCTTCTCAATTAATTATAACCATGCTGGGGAAAGTGTGACTCCTGAAGCAATTAACACACCCTTTGGACAAGAAGAGTAAAGAAATCAGCAAAATTATGGTGACTGGGTGACCTAACAGAGAGGAGCTAACTTATTATTAGACATTGTTCTGGAAATGAAATGTAATAAGGTGATAGAAAATAGTTCTGATTTATAGAGAGTCATAGAAAAAATTGTTATACCATCCAAAGAAGATGCTTTAAACATTCAAAAGAACATTCTTTAAACAATCAAAAGAAAAAATTTTAAATAACAAAATACTGTTGAGAAGGGAAAATAAGGGTCTTAACTGTTTGTGTCACATCCATAAAAAGATGTTAGTCCTACATTTCAGCCTACTTCAAATGCAGGTAAAATCAAGAGACCAAGTATTCTAGGTTCTAATCCTGTGCCATCACTTACTAGCTACATATCTTTGGATACTTATTCATCTTGCCTCAATTTCCTTATCTGTGAAAAGAGGATAACATTAGTACCTACCTCTAAGGGTTGTTGTGAGAATTAAATGAGATAATATATGTAAAGCATTTATAATAGTGTTTGGCATGTAGTAAGTGCTATAAAAAAAGTATCGGCTACATTTAGTATTATTGCTAATTCCAGAAGGTTCTTATATAATTCGACTCATGCCTTGCTACTTCCTTCCCATCACCCACCCTCTGTTTCATTCAAGTAGGTGTCCTCTCTGCCCTCACATCCACCTTACTTTCCCATCTCTACATATCATAGTGTCCTAGGGCTTCCATGACAAAGGACAGGTTGAGTATCCCTTATCCAAAATGTTTGGGACCAGAAATGTTTTGGATTTCAGGTTTTTTCAGATTTTGGAATATTTGCATTTATATAACGAGACAGTTTGGTAATGGGACCCAAGTCTAAACATGAAATGTATTTATGTTTCATATATACGATATACACATAGACTGAAGGTAATTTCATGCAATATTTTTTGTAATTTTGTGCATGAAACAAAGTTTTGACTGCAACTCATCACGTTAGGTCAGGTGTGGAATTTTATGGCATAATGCCGGCACTCAAAAAGTTCAGATTTGCGAGCATTCTGGATTTTGAATTTTCAGATTAGGGATGTTCAACTTATACCACAAACTGGATGACTTAAAACAAAAGAAATGTATTGTCTCCCAGTTCTGGAGGACAGAAGTCCAAAATCAAGATGTTAGCAGGGTTGGTCCCTTCCAGAAGGCCTGGGGGAGAATCTGCCCTGTGTTTTTCTGGCTTTGTCAGAAGCAGTTGCAGTAACTGCTTCTGGCAGTTACTGCAATCCTTGGTGTTCCTTGGTTTCTTGACACATTATTCCAATCTCTGCCTCTCTCATCATATGGCAATCTCTCCCTGTGTCTGTGTCCAAATTACCCTCTCCTTATAAGGACACCATTCATTGGATCAGGGCCCATGCCACTCTTGATTACATCTTCAAAGACCCTTTCTCCAAATAAGGTCACATTTATAGGTAATGGGGGTTAGGACTTGAACATATCTTTTGGGGGGACATAATTAAACACACAAAACTAGGTTTTTGTTCATATGGCTCCACATTCCCTAATTCTCTCCCTCTCATCTGCATTCTGTATTCTCTTCTACCCATCCCTTACAGTGGACTTAGTTTTTTTTTGTTTGTTGGTTTGTTGTTTGTTTTTTTTTTTTTTTTTACAGTGGACTTAGTTTTTAAAGCACCCCCAACTGCTACCACATTCATCTCTCCTCATATCGCCAAAGCCATTGAGAAGTTAATGTTGCTGGTATCTTAGTGCTTTCTGCCAAGCTAGATTCTGAGCTATTACAGAGTAAGTGGATCCCAGGATACTTCCCATTCCCCATAGTACCTGACATTCTGCTGGACAGAGAGTGGACCCTTTATAAATATTATTGATGGTTTTACTACTTTGTTAGTTTACTAAATGTGTCTATGTGTATTGTTTGTCTCTGTTTATGAAATAATTTGGGAATGAAGGAACAACATATTCAAGTTGTATCTTATTTATGATGCTTATTAGACCAGGGAAATTAACTTGAGGGCTCTTTCATAAGCCATTTTAATAAAACCATAAAGTCTTTGGGTGCTTGTTCAAAAGCAACTTAAAATCTAGCAAGGAAGACAAGGACTAGGTAGAGGGAAAGAAGCCTTAAGTGTTGGGGCATTATGTAATTGTAGACTAAATTTACCAATTCTGGCACTGAAATAACTAGAAAATAAGGCAACATATGATAACAAGCTAATTATGTGGGACAAACTATAGGTGCAAAATAGAAAGAGGAGATCAAAGTTACTCTTTAAACATAAAACTGTTTTTAGATATCTTGTGGATTCCAGAGTAGGGTTGTTCCCTTTTGCTTCAATTAATTCTCAAAAAAGATGTTGATGTCATTTGATTACCTGACAATTACTATTTAGGGAATTTGCAGTCTATGTCTTTCTAATCCATTCACCAATCAAGCGACAGAACACTGATTTGCTTACATAAACGTTATACAATTTCTGTAATCAGAGAAGCCACAAAGACCTTGACACGTGTAGTTCCTTTTCTCACTGGACACAGCAAAATTTGAAATTTCAGGACTAGAAGAAACATCCTGACTATTCCCTCTCAGGATTGCTCTAACTAAAGAATTTCAACCCATACATTATAGCTAAAAGCTGTCTGCTGGAAGTTTTAACTCACTGGTCCTAGTCCTGTTGGACTACTCAAGACCAAGTTTTAATTCCTCTCCCACATGACAACCCTTCAAAGTGCTGAAAGCAGTTATCGGTCTCACTGCATTTTCCCTGTCTTTAGCTTAAGCTGTATGACATGTTATCAAGACTCTTTCCCTCCTGATCACACTCACCTGCGTGTGCCCCACCTTGTCTATCACACTGTTAAAGGGTGATGCCTAGAACTGAATAAAAACTTTCGGGTGCTCACTGACAGTCTCCGCATATTTATAGTAATACTGCCCCAGAAACACTTCATGTCACTTTTCTTTGTCCCCACCGAGTGAGCCCAGGTCTTTACAATAGAAAATTCCTTTTAGCCTCCTTCCTGGACCACTTGCCACTACAATTTTCATGCTATTCTATTTCTTTCATAATAAAATTATTATGATAGAATAATAGCACTTCTATAATTCAAACATTTCTAGAGGCCCTCTATTTTTAGCATAAATGTCAATAAAATTTAATTTGTAAACTTAAACTTATTTGGAAATAAGGTCATTGCACATGTAGTTAAGTCATTAGGGTGAGCTCTAATCCAATATGACTGCTGTCTTTATAAAAAGGGGAAATTTGGACACAGAGACAAAAACAAGGATAACACCACATGAAGATGAAGACAGTCATCTACAAGTCAGTGAGAGTGGCCTGAAACATATTTCTGCTTCATAGTCTCAGAAGGAACCAACCCTGCCAACAGCTTGATTTCAGACTTCTAGCCTCCAGAACTGTGGGAAAATTTCTTTTATTTAAACCACTCAGTTTGTGGTACAGTGTTACAGCATCCCTAAAAAACTAATACAGCATTTGTATCCATTCTTTACAAAAATGCCCTGAGCTCCAATGAATGAAGATGTGAAGAGGTATTCATTAATTAGCTTTTGAAATCTAAGAAACTATATCAAAAATTAGTGGTTTAAAACAACAACCATTTCCTTAGCTCATGTTTCTGCAAATTGGAAAATTGAGCTGGGCTCAGCTAGGTGGTTCTTCTAGTCTAGATTTGGCTTAGCTAATTTTAGCTGGACTCATTCATGCATTAAAAGTCAGCTGGCTGGTCTACAATAGTCTCAGCTGGGACATTTGAGAATGATGAGACCTTTCTCCATGTGGTCTTTCATCCTCCAGTAGGCTAGCCCCAGGAGTTCTAAGAAGAAAAAGAATAAGTCTCAATGTGAGGGAATGTCTCAAGTCTCTTCTTACATTCCATTTACTACTATTTCATTAGTTGAAGTAAGTCATAAGGCTAGGCCAGATCCAAGGGGTGGGAAAATAGACCACCTCTTTACAGGTTGGAGGTGAAGTCACATTGCAAGTATGTAGATACAGGGAAGGAAAGAACATGCAACTATTTTTGCAACTTACACCTTCATTCATGCATTACCAAATTCTTATTGTGATCTCCACAGAAATCGTGAGGCATCATGAGTATAATAGTTAAATAAAACAACACATCACACACATGCACACAGAAAATACAGTCCCTGCCTCTATGTCATGTGATATTTGAGATGATATTTACCATGAGAAAACTTAAATATTTAAGATGAAGCTGTAAAATAAAAGTAGATGACAGCAAGTAAATATAATCAATATGCAGAAAGTGAGAGGCAGAGCCTGTAGGGAAAAGATATCTTCCAGTCAAGTGGTTCTCAAACAGAGGTAATTTTGTCCTCCGAAGGACATTTGGCAATATCTGGAGACATGTTTCTTGGGGAAACTAGGGGAAGGGGGACCTGCTATTGGTATCTAGTGAATAGAGCCAGGGATGCTGCTAAACATCCTATAATGTGCAGGATAGCTCCTCACTACAAAGAATTCTCCAGCCTAAAAATGTCAATAGTCCTACACTTGAGAAGCCCTGTTTTATCCTACAGATTCTAACCAATGCTGGCAAATATGGGCATGACAGCTTCTGCTCTCATTGTCACCACCCCCTTTCAATAGTCCCTTTTATTTGAGATTATCTGGAAAAATAAAAGCAATGCTTCAGACCCTTAGGAAAGGCAACATATCTTTTTCCTGATGCTCTGTCCTTGGCATCAGGGGTACAAAATGATAAGACTCTGTCCCTGCCTTCCAGGAAACCAGGAGAGACGGCCTTTCTGTGAGGCCCTCAGTCAGGCACCTCTGGACCTCTGCCTTATGTTACAACTGCTCATTAATGTGGGTGTCTCCCATCAGGCAACAAGCTCCTGCAGGGGAGACCTTATCTTATTCATCTCTGGATCCTCAGAGTCTAAAATGTTGCATAACACATTTGAAAGGTCAATCATAAGGAGTGGTTCGCTCCAGTCCCCATGTTGTCAAATAAGGGAGAGATGTCATGTGCGAACCCTCAAAGATGTGTGAGGCAGCATCAAAGTTGCCTGCATCTGCACTAGTGCATCTCGCATTCTGACACCACCCTGTATCCCTAATGAAAAGACAAAGTTAGCTCTGGTATTCTTTTCATGTAAAATTAAAGCTCAAGGAGGTGTCTCTATGAATTACAAATATCCTGCTCCAGGAAAGCCTGGTCTTTTTGTGGATTGTCCAGTGCCATTTATGGCGATTGTTGTTTTTAGGTCACTGAAAATGTTATCTAATAAAAGTCCATTTGTGACTTTTCTCATTTAAGGTCTTTCCTCTGTTTTTCACTGGTTAAGATGCCTAAAAATATGCTTTTATTATTTATTTGAATAGTCTTATAATGTTTTACCCTCACATAGTTTAATACTCATTGAAAAGCTGTCATTTAAAAATACTTCCTCCCTTGTGCAAACATCTGGCCTACCCACTTAGTGTTTTGAAATAAGTAGTAATTATCTAGACTTCGTTTGGGCATGATATTGGGTGACAACTTAAAATTCCAGCCTCTATTCCCAAATCTGGTTGCTGTTTGTTATTGAGCTAAATTCACTCCATGGGAATGCCAGCGTTTAATTTAGTACAGCATCCCCTTGCCTTCCAAATTCAAAATTAAGTGCTTGGCACCACTTAGCCACATATTAAGTGAAATTAGAAAAATTAAAATGAATTCAGGTGTTGGACATAGGAGAGGCAAGAAAATTTTGCAGTTTGGATTCTGAGATAGTGACATCCTAGAATTTGAAATTGTTCGCCAAAAAAAGGTAAGAGAGGGAGGGGAGGAAAAGGGAGGAGGGTAATCTACACTGTCATGAGCAGGAGTTTGTTCAGGTGTATCAATAAGGCTGGCCCCTTGACATTCCTTCCACTAAGCTCTTTGAAGTGGAATCTCATTGGAATAACACTGTGATGATTTAGGCAGGTCTTACTTAATTCTCAAAGCTCCACAAGTGGGGTGTGCCCAGTTGTGACAGAGATTGGCTAGCTAATTACCAAACCTGTTTCCTTTCTGGGGCCGGTGGAAGGCTTACATCTCTCAGTGTCCTGTGAAGGAGGGCTATCACTGGGCTCTGGCTAATCACATGTGAGCAGAGGACATGTATGCCACGTGCCATGATGCATGGTTTCCTCCCTCTGCTGATCTGATGCAGATGAGTATGGTTACCCAGGAAGCCTGTGTTAAGAAAGGCAGAGCCCAAAGACAGAAGGGGCTTGTGTTATCACTGCTTGGAGGAGAGTATCAGGTGACCATGAACATTTATTTTAGACTTCTCAAGGAATTCTTTTAGAAATAAATTATTGTGCCAAGTTACTGAAATTAGGGGTTTATCTGTTGTAGCAGCTAACATGAATTTAACTAATATACACTCTCTCTTTAAAGCATTACCCAGAGAGATCAAGGGAAAGCGAGATTTACAAAGGAGAGCAATAGACAACGGGGGATTTGTTTATTCACCAATTCATTCTTTCAACAAATATTGAGTTCCTGCTAAGTGTTTGTTGTTACTCATTAACTAGAAAGAGAGTAGTCAACAAAACAGACAACATATCTGTCTGAATGGAGCTTACGTTCCAATGGAGGGAAGAGGGATAGAAGAGACAGATAAGTAAAATATATAGTACCTCAGAGAGTAAATTTATACTATGTAAAATATCAGAAAAGGGAGAGAGCAAGTGCTTACAACAGAGAGCAGTGGGTAGGAAATGTGATAGAACCCTGCCTGGTTTAGAGTTCAAATGACACCAAAGGCCACTGACTTACACAGGGGGAAAGGTGTGATGGGGCTACCTTGATGGTGTAGGACAGAGGTGGCTGTGAGACTGGGAGTGTCGTGCCTGGGCTAGAGGGGTGGGGGTCATGCAGGACAACCTAGGGATTCCGGAATCCATCATCCCAGAACACAGTTTTCTGGGATGTTTATACCTTTAATAATAAGGAAAAATTAGGTGCTTATATGGAACATAAAGATTTATAGGCAAAAAAAAATCAAGAGAAACTGACAGCATGAAATATTCTAGCTGAAATGTTTACCTTCTACTTTTGCCTATCCACGAGAAAGAAAGTTAAAAACTACATAGAACTGGAGGGTAAAAAGTTTCAAAGGAAAATATAATTAGAATTCAGAACTACATTAAAAATAATAGTAGAGTGATGGCAACACATTAGTCACAGTTTCTACCGATCACAAGAAAAGAATTAAGGTCAGAGGCAAAAGAGGGAGATAAGTAATACTTAATATTCATGTATACCTGCTTTGAGAAAACTGAATACATAAAACTTCAACCCAACAAATCAGATAACTTGGGGAGTGATTTTTTTTCATGTTAAAAATAAAAGAATTTATTGCTCTAGAAGAGTCACTTTAAGATTACTTTACAGAATTTTCAATGGGTGTCTGTCCCAAATAGATAAAAAATTGCCAACCCAAGGACTTTTCCAGTCTGGAAAGGACATGCTTCTTGGCATGAGACATTTAATATGGGTATTTAGAAAAGCATTGAACAGGAACACATTCCAGAATCATTAACACACATTTGTTTCACATAAAGACAATATACATAGAAACGTATTTTCTTAATTTTGTTGCAGGGCATAGATATTGTAGATATTCACAGAATATGATGAAGCAAATATTTTCAAACATTTATTTTAATAATTATGTACCACATAAAACACACAAAACATCTTTCCATTGTAAGAGCAGTTACTAGAAGCTACACTCTTTGGAAATGTCATTATCATCAGATATTACAACCAAGAGGAACAAAACAAAGTCAATCAACAAGAACTGAAAGATCATGGTTAAAAATCAACTTCACACGTGTACAGAATAGAGATTTGTACTAGCAATGAAGCCTACAGCTGTGGACTGTAGTAGAAGTTGAGGTAGCAGTTTCTAAACAATAGAAATGAATTAAAAAATAAATTTTCTTGGCTAGTGATTAAAATAAAACACTAAAGTAATATTCACCAGTTCACAAAGTAAAGAAAAAAACACAACTCCTGAGGTTTTTGCTCAGGGCTGCCATGAAGTAAAAGGGAAGGAGGGAAAGGAGAGACTAGACCCTTGCAGTGGCCACGCTGTTTCAACTAGTGAATCTCTACTTTAGCTGTTGTTAAAATGAAATTTATATGTTTGGTGGCCATTTGTCTATCTTCTTTTGAAAAACTTCTGTTCATATCCTTTGCCCACTTTTTAATGAAGTTGTTTGTTTTCTTGCTGATTTGAGTCCTTTGTAGATTTTGGATATTAGCCCTTTGTCAGATGTATAGTTTGCTAATACTTTCTCCCATTCTGTAGGTTGTCTATTTGCTCTGTTGATTATTTCCCTTGCTGTACAGAGCTTTTTAATTTAATCAAGTCCCATTTACTTATTTTTGTTGTTGCTATAATTGTCTTTGGGTTCTTAGTCATAAATTCTTTGCCTAGGCCAATGTCTAGAAGAGTTTTTCCTACATTTTTTTCTAGAATTTTATTAAAAAGTCAAAAAACAATAGATGCTGGCATGGATGCAGAGAGAAAGGAAGGCACTGTTGTTGAAACTGCAAATTGGTATCTCTATGGAAAACAGTATGGAGGTTCCTCAAAGAAATAAATATAGACTTACCATTTGACCCAGCAATCCCACTACTGGGTATCTACCCAAAGGAAAAGAAGTCATTTTATAATATCAAAAAGACACCTGCACTCAAATGTTTATTGTAGCACAATTCACAATCGCAAAGATATGGAATCAACCTAAGTGCCCATTAATCCATGAGTGGCTTAACAAAATGTGATATATACCATGCAGTATTACTCAGCCATAAAAAGGAATGAATTAATGTCTTTTGCAACAATTTGGATGGAACTGGACCATTATCCTAAGTGAAGTATCTCAGGAATGGAAAAACAAACATCACATGTACTCTCTGATAATTTGTAACTAATCAATGGGCATATATGGGCACAAAGAGAAGTAAAAGTCATTGGAAATCAAGAAGGAAGGGGACAGGCAAAAACCTACTTAATTTGTACCACGAACACTATTCATTTGATGGGCATACTAATAGCCTTGACTTAAGCATTATAAAAGCTATCCATGTAACAACAACATTTGTAACCCCTTAATATTTTGAAATTTTAAAACATGGAATTTAGTATAAATTTAAAAGATAGTTTTCCTGCTAATTCGAGAGAGATGTATTAAAAAATACCTTTAAAACCTGGTTTTGACCACTAAATTTTAGTTCCTGAAAGTATAGTTACTACTAATATGGGGCACCTTA
>NW_012149174.1:701861-713142 GCF_000956105.1 Propithecus coquereli
ACTTAATTTGTACCACGAACACTATTCATTTGATGGGCATACTAATAGCCTTGACTTAAGCATTATAAAAGCTATCCATGTAACAAAAACATTTGTAACCCCTTAATATTTTGAAATTTTAAAACATGGAATTTAGTATAAATTTAAAAGATAGTTTTCCTGCTAATTCTTAAAAAAAATTTTGTAATTTTATAAAATACTTATAATTTTACAATGAGTATGATTTGACCACACTCATTTTACAGAGGAAAAACCTAATCCCAGAAAGATAAAGTGATTTTCCCCAGATCTACCGGCTAATTAATGCCAACCCAAATCTCTAGTTTACCAGATCTGCTCCACTTCCAGTTGATGGTGGTATTATCAATAATAATTATCCTAGAATCCATAGCTTATATTGCAGAAACAGATTATAGAGAATTACTATCAGAAATACTGAAGATAAAAAATGAGTAGGTAGCATATACTATTTTCTTACTACATGTCAGGTAAAATTCAAAACATTTTGTAACTATTATGTCATATAACACTGGAAATAAGTGCTGCTGGTATCCTGCTCTATAGATTGGAAAATACAAAATATTAATTTGCTTTCTCAAAGTCACATAGAGCAAATTTTAACAAATTTTAAACCTAAGCAGTCTTACACCCCATGCTTTCAACCATTCCAAAAGAGTGTATCATATAAAGAAAAGAACAAAGGTCCCAGGATTGAGGGTTAGAAAGGCCACTGATACTGAATAGGACTGGAATAAGACCAACAAAGTAAATGATTAAAGAGATCAGAGATGAAAAATTTGCAAGAATTTCAAGGATGGATTCATCTTTGATATTCATTCATTTATTCAACAGATATTTATTGAATGTCTACCATGGGCCAGCACCAATCTAATCAGTTAAGAGTCACAGATAAAGGTGTCATATTTCTACTCCCATAGACCTTATATTTATTTGTAATCAACAAAAAATCCATGCATCAAGAATAATATCAGAGCATGATCACTATTAAAGAGAATTCAAATCTCTGATACGATAAAGTAAGTAGCTGTCTAATTTAGATTAAATGGCCAGGAATGAGCTCTCTGAACAGATGATATTTGAGCTGGTGTCTGAAGGACAAAAAGGAGCTGGCCATGAGAATTTCAGTGGGAAGAGGATTCCAGCTAGAGCAAACCAGGCCAACCCAGAGACAGGAGAAGAATGTATTAATAGTTGATGTCATTGTGAGCAACTCAATGGAGAATGGCTTCAGATGAGATTGAAGGGAGAAACAGAGAACAGAGTCCTGAGAGGGTAGTTTTATTTCCAAGTGCAATGAGAAGACACTGGAGGGTTTTATGCAGGAGGATGTCATAACCTGAGTTACGTTTCAAGAGCATCATGCAGCAGTTTGCTTGTGTGGAGAGAGTTTGTAGGAAGCAAGGGGAAGCAGGAAGAGCAGCAAGGAAGCTATGGCATGAATCTACACCAGTCAGGAGATGATAATGGTTTGGACAAAGGTAGTGTCGATGGAGGTGAGGTGAGACGGATTTGGGGGAGATGTTTGGGATGCAGACACAGCAGAGCTTGCTGATGTGGGGAATGAGGGAGAAAGAGGAACTGGGGGTAAGTTCTTGACATTGCCACAGAGTTCAGATAAAATGAGAGCTGAGAAAACACTATGCTCTTGGAAAAAAAGCTCATATCTGAAGCATTTCCAAATTATACAGAAAAAGAAATAATAACCGCAGGAAAGGCATATGTGGCTGGAGTTCAAAGACAGCATAATAATAGTCTTTTAAAACCCATTATATGACTGCTACATTTGTCGTTCAAATGATGACTGGAGCATGACCAAGGAATTCAGATGAAAAAGTAGCAGGCCACACAAGTGATACTTCATAAAAGTCAGAAATGCAGATGCTAAGTAAAATAAAGGCAGTTTCACCTCACTCAAACCATATTTAAGCCTGGGTGATTTGTATATTCACTTAATTTTTATGAGTGCACTTGAATAAGATTTTGCAGGGTTTTCTTTCAGCAAATATATCAGAAATGACCCCCCTAAATGAGTATTGGCCCCTTCAAAAGAACCACTCTGGGAGAAAAGAAACTTATTCTAATGATACCGCAATTGCTCAAAAATTGTTTTGGAACTGCTCTATGAAGTTTACTTTCAGAGCCAATAGCACATTCTCAGAGCAACAAGTCTATGTCCTTTGAGAGAGGGCTTATTTAAAGTCAGTCTGAGGTTGGGAACACAGAGCAGCTGATGAAGTTACATTCCATCATTGTCACTCTGTGATGTTCTCAGAAAGGGTGCAGCGAGTGAGCCCACGCTCTGTGGTGTGTGCAAGCCGTCACACAGACAGAAGCACTCAGACACAGTAGGATTTCTATATGATAAGTCTGATGGACAGGTTAACCCCGTGGGTTGAATTTTTATGAGCAAAGCCATGTATATCAAAGAAACAAGTCTATATTGTACTCAGAGGCAATTTTTTGGTGTAATCTTTTTTCTCAGGGCAGGGATAGTGGTGTGTTCCACTCCAATGTTGATAGTTTCTTTCCACATCATCCTGGATATGACATGCTTTACCACTGATTTCTGTGTTTTAAATAGATCATGCTCCCACATCTTGGCTCAGGGAGGGGGGCAACCCACAATGCCTAATGGGAATGCTTCTCTGCCTGTTCTTCAGTACAAAGTACATGAGGAGCTTTTCAGAACTTGCCTCATTTCTGTTTCATTTTTCAGAATGCCTATATACCTTGGTCTAGATTAAAATTTTTAGCTACCCTTCTGAGAGTTAATTGTTTATTTGAATGCACTAAATGTCTGACCTTTTCAAAGATTCTTTGGATTATAGTGTACATGGATGAGTGGTTCTAACATTTTCAGGCATATTTTGTTTTCCAGAATGGGAAAACAATTGGCATTGCTTTTTCTCATAAACTTCTTTTGACATGTCTAGTGTCTCACTTGCATATTTGTTCAATCATACATGAAAAAAAAGAGAACAGAATTATTTGCTCTCAGAAATTGATACTAGTTTATATATTGTCAAAAAGAAACATGCAATTCTATTCACCTCCTTTGCTAACACAAGAAGGACTGGCCAGATGTGAAAGTATTGCCGTTTCAGGTGGAATGGGAATCTTTGTTACCCTTCTGACAATTTAGATTTAATTGCACATGCACTCAAATTTACTACACAGGATAAATTAAGTATTTACTGCACTTTATTTCTAATTGATTTCATAATTTTACTTCCCATGAAAAGGAAATTTAAATGGAATAGAAACATTTCATTTGTTTAATCAATCCTAGGATAATTCCTTTTCAGGTGTAGACACTCCTTATCTTTCCCTTCCACCCCAAACAAACACTACTTGTTCAGGACATTTCCTACCAAAGAGTTAACATCATGAAAATCTATTACTTGGAGGCAAGATTTACTTTTGAGTGTGATGGACATATGGGCTGTAGCCCAAAAGAGGGAGGGAGGAGAAGGCTGATATAATGAGACAACAGGATCTTACAGATGCACCTGAATGACATACTACTGTGCCCTGTAGTACAATCAACTCTAAAATGAAGTTGTAAGATGTTCTAGATGTGAACACCACCTGGACTTGGTGGATCAAACATTGGACTCTCCTGCCACAAGTGACTACAATCAGTCTCCAAGGATATGAAGGGCCAACTGTACGTCCTGCGCCATTTTACATAAAGGATTCAAGAATAAATGGAGTTTGGTATCTCTGGGAGGTCCTGGAACCAATCCCCAATGGATAGTGAGGGATGATTACATACAGAAGGGAGATAAAAAGAAATATTAATAATTCTTTGTGGCTAACATGTAAAAGAACAGTCAAAATGATTTTATTTTTATCAATAACAAATGTATTAGCTCAATTAGCTGGATTAAATAATCAATAATTAAGTAAATGACATTACAATTGATACTCCAGAAATTCAAAGGATTATTAGAGCAACTATATGCCAATAAATGGGAAAACCTATAAGAAATGGATAAATTCCCACCAAGATTGAACCAGGAGGAAACCCAAAACTTGAATATACATTGTATGATTCACCACATAAACAGAAGCAAAACCAAGGACCATATGGTCATCTCACTAGATGCAGAAAAAGCATTCAACAAAATTCAGTACACATTCATGATAAAATCCCTGAACAAATTAGGCATAGAAGGAATATATCTCAAAAAGGCATATATGACAAAGCCACAGCCAACATAATACTGAATGTAGAAAAGTTGAAAGCATTCCCACTAAGAACTGGAACAAGACAAGGGTGCCCTCGGTCACCACCTTTATTCAACACAGTGCTGGAAGTCCAATCCAGAGCAACCAAGCAAGAGAAAGAAATAAAGTGTATCAAATTTGGAGAAAGGAGGTCAAGTTATCCCTTTTTGCTGAAAATATTATTTTATATCTAGAAAACCCCAAGACTCCACCAAGAGACTCCTGGAATTGATAAATAAATTTATCAATGTCATGGGTTACAAAATCAATGTACACAAATCACTAGCATTTCTATACACCAATAACAATCTAGCTGAGAGTCAAAGACTAAATACCATTCACAATAGCTACAAAGAAAATAAAATACCTAGGAATACACTTAACCAAGGAGGTGAAAGATCTCTACAAAGAGAACTACGAAACACTGAGGAAAGAAATCGCAGATGACAAGAGAAAAGGAAAAAACATATCATGCTCATGGATCAGTAGAGTCAAAATTGTTAAAATTCCCATACTACCCAAAGTGATTTACAGATTCAGTGCAATCCCCATCAAAATATCAATGTCATATTTCACAAATCTAGAAAAATTAATTCTATGCTTTTTTGGAAACAGAAAAGAGACCAAATAGCTAAATCAATCTTAACCAAAAGGAACAAATCTGGAGGCATCACATTATCAGAATTCAAACTATACTACAAGGCTATAATAAGCAAAACAGCGTGGTATTAGCACAAAAATGGAGACAGAGACCAATGGAACAGAACAGAGAACCCAGATACAGAACCATCCACATATAGCCAACGGACCTTTGACAAAGCAGACAAAAATATACACTGGGGAAAAATGCCCTATTCAGTAAATGGTGCTGGGGAGAATTGGATAGTCACATGGAGAAGAACAAAACAGGATCCATATCTCTCACCATTCACAAAAATAAAATTCAAGATGGATAAAAGACTTAAATATAAGACATGAAACCATAAGAATTTTAGTAGAACATGTAGGAAAAACTCATCTATATATCAGCCTGTGAAATAATTTATGACTAAGACCCCAGTGGGAATCACAGCAACAACAAAAATAAATAAATGGGACTTGATTAAATTAAAAAGTTTCTGCACAGTGATGGAAATAATCAACAGAGTAAACAGACAGCCTACAGAATGGGAGAAAGTATTTGCAAACTATAAATCCATTAAAGGGACTAATAACCAGAATCTACAAAGAATTCAAGCAAATCAGCAAGAAAAAAAACCAAACACACCCATTAGAAAGTGGGCAAAAGACATGAATAGAAGCTTTTCAAAAGAAGATAGACAAATGGCCAATAAATATATAATAAAATGCTCAGTGTCACTAATCACCAGGGAAATGCAAATTAAAACCACATTGAGATATCATTTTACCCTGGTTAGAATAGCTTTTATTAAAAAGGTGAAAAACAATAGATGCTGGCCTGGATGCAGAGAGAAAGAACACTTATACACTCTTGATGGGACTGCAAATTTGTATAATTTCTATGGAAAAATGGCACGGAAATTCCTCAAAGAACTGAAAGTAGACCTACTATTTGATCCAGCAATCCCACTGCTGGGTAAAACCCAAAGGAAAAGAAATCATTTTACCAAATATGACTCGAATGCACTCAAATGTTTATTGCAACACAATTCACAATTGCAAAGATGTGGAATCAATCCAGTGCCCATCAATTCATGAGTAGATTAATAAAATGTGGTATATGTATACCATGTAATGCTATTCAGCCATAAAAAAGGATGAATTAATGCTTTTTGCAACAATTTGGATGGAATTGGAGACCATTATTCTAAGTGAAATATCTAAAGAATGGAAAAACAAACACCACATGTTATTAAATTGGAACTAACTGACGAGCACACATGTGCACAGAGGGAAATAAAACTCAGTGGAAATCAAGCAGTGGGGAGGGAGGAGGGGGTGATAGGCAGAAACCTGCCTAATGGGTACAATGAACACTATCTGGGTTATGGGCAAACTTATAGCTCTGACTCAAGCATTACAAAAGTGATCCATGTAACCAAAAACATTTGTACCCCCATAATATATGAAATAAAAGAAAAATAAATAAAATTTTTAAAAGAGGTTGACCAAAGAAACCTGCAACAGATTCACAAAAAATAAAAAACAAGAAATTAAAAAACACTACCAGAGAAAATCACTTTTAACAAAGAAAGACTGGAAGGAAGGAAAAAAGTTAGGGCCACAAAACAACCAGAAATCAAATAACAACATGGCAGTAGTACACCCTTACCTGTCAATAACAACATTGAATATTAATGGACTGAACTCTCCAATCAAAAGACATAGAGTGGCTGAAGGGTATGAAAACATGAGCCAACAATATGCTGTCTGTAAGAAACTCACTTCACCTATAAAGACACAGATAGACTGAAAATCCAGAGATGGAAAAATACTTTATGCAAATGGAAACCAAAAAAGAGCAGAAGTAGCTATACTTCTATCAGATAAAATAGATTTCAAGACAAAAACTGTAAAAAGAGAAAAAGAAGGTCATTATATAATGATGAAAGAGTCAATGCAGCAAGATGATATAACAATTCTAAGTATATATGCACCCAACACTGGAGTATTCAGATATATAAAGTATTATCAGAGCTAAAGGGAGAGACCACAGTACAATAATTCAATTCTGCAACACTCCACTTTTAGCATTGGACAGATCATCCATACAAAAAAATCAACAAAGAAACATTGGACTTAACATGCACTATAGACCAAATGGACCTAATAACTATTTACAGAATGATTCATCCAACAGCTGCAGAATACACCTTCTTCTCAGCTCATGGATCATTCTCAAGGATAGACTGCTTCCATTTCAGCACTTTTTATCCTTTTATTCAAGTCCTGGATTTCTTCCTAGTTCAAACTTGGTGGGAATTTATCCATTTCTTATAGGTTTTCCCATTTATTGGCATATAGTTGCTCATAGCAGTCTCTAATAATCCTTTAGATATCTGAGTATCAATTGTAATGTCATTTAATTAAGGGGATTCAATGTAAGAAATGTCTGCCTGCTGTAGATGCAGGTAGCTTTTCACCTTTCTGAAGAAGCAACCCCAGAACAAAAAAACTGCTTAATAATTCAATCAGAGTTCATCCTAACAAAAGACTTACCCATGTGCCATTTCTGATATAAACAAAAAATATCAATTTCGGGTGTTATAACCATATATAGCTTAGAGCTATAGCATTGTAGGTTTGAGATTAACAAATACAGCATTGAGAAAACACACAAAGCACTAAACTGCTGCAGGTTTGTAATTCTATTAATAATCAATCACTCATATCCCCGTTTGCCACATGCCCTTTGGGTCCTTCTGTTGAATCACAACTTCCCTCTTCCACAGAACATGACTATTTTAGAACTAGCTTTTGCAGGCTCCTTCTCTTTTTTGTTTTGTTTTCCTCACTGTCATATTCCTGTTTCTCTTCATTGATATCCCATTTTAAACTGTTTAATATCTTTCTTATTTAGGTTTATGATGATTTTCTTTGTCATTTCACTTCGTGTTATTTTTTTGATTGCTGTTGTTCAATTCTTCCTTCTCTTTGTCTTTAACTTTCTTTTCCCTTTGACGCCTACTAAAGGATGGTAAGTGAAATAATTTGGCCTAGTTTATCTAGGTTTTTTCTTTATTTTGTTCTAATGAGATTTAGAACAATTTCTCAATTGTCTTTTCATGCAGTAGGGCTGGTCCTCCAAGAACCAAACACCAAGACAGGATCAAAAGTGCAAAGATTGTATTAGAGGAAATCACTGTGTCAGAGAAAGGGAGCCAGGTAAGATCAGGAGCACCATCAGATTGCTATGCAAGTTTTACCCCAGTGAAAGAGAGAAGGCTGGGCAGAAGCATCCTAGACTTCTACTCAGCGTAAGGAATGATCAGGCTTGGCAGCACCTACCAGCACAACAGAAATGGTAGCTCTTCCCCAGGAAGGATGGGCCACTTCTGCATGCCTAGAGAATTTCAAGGACATTCTAATCATCCTCAAGGGTATTCACCCAAATGTCTTCTCCTATCATTCAAGTTCCCACATTGTCCCCTCTAGGGCCCTGACAACATTCCATGAGAGACCTGCCTCCTCTGAGCATTCAAGCATCTGAAGTCTGGGACTTCAGCCTGTAATGTCTGCCTTTCCACTATAGGTGATAAACGTCTCTTTATAGGCTGCCTTGGAAGTTCTTTGGTTCTTACATTTAGCTCACTTATTAACAGCTCTTAATCTCCCATTATTCTTATCTCTTATTATTATTTTTATTTTTTTATTTATTTTTATTTCAGGATATTATGAGGGTACAAACATTTTTGTTACATTTTATGATCTTATTATTATTATCCAGGGTTTCAAGACAGCTTAGCAACAACTAGCCAATTCAAATGCCTTGTAGGCATTGTGTGGTCTCAAAGTACCTGCAGAATTGAGCCTTTGTTGCCTATAGCAGAGTCCTCAATAACACAGTCTTATGTTATGCATTTTCTCCACTCAGTCACTCCTGTTTCCTGGAATGACTCCTCCCAAAATAACTACCTGCTATGTCAGGTAGTCATTGTTTCAGGTTCTACGCTCCAGGGAACTCAAACTAAGACAGTTGGTTCCTGAAATGTCCAAAAAGACAGACCCTCAGGAAGGGATTCTGGACCTAAATCACTCATCAGATAGAAGGGAACATCTATTAAATACTGTTGGTGGTAAACACGGGTGGGTTGTAACATCACAGTGACTAAGACTCTGATAACAGTGGAGGAAAAAGCATTCAGTTAGACAGTAGTTCTAGCACTTGAACAATATAAGGCAATAATATAATCATAAGGACTGTGGATTTGACCGGCATTTGTTGTCTGGGAAGTCTTAAAGAAAGAGAAATTTTTAAGGATGTGAAGACCTAAAGATCCCATTATATTAATCTCTCTCTCTTCACCTGAATAACCCTGAAAACAAATAAATAAAAACAAGCAGATCAGGGTAAATGTAAAAACTAGTAAAAGATGTCATCAGAGCCCCTGGCACTTAGAATACGGCCATTAATCTGTTGAATGGATTCCCTGATGTCTAGAGGGTGGGGCTGGAGAGGATGCACCAGAAAAAATAGAAACCAAAATTATTCCAAAGTGACCAAGGGCAGCCTAGCAAGGCAGAGAAAGTTTTAAGGAGAATGGGAACATCTCAGCCCATGGAAATGGTAGCTGGGTAACAGGTTAATACTCAGACCCCCGTTTCCACACAGACATTGATTGAAAGCATTTTCTTTGCGTTGCAGAGCTCCTGGTGAAATAGAGCTCCTCTTGCATATAGCAGTGACATCAGTAATGCACCAGTCCTCCCTGCCGTGTTCTCCCCACACCTACACCTGTGGTCACCTCCCAAATAAATAATATGTACCCAAGGCCTTGTCTCAGGTTTCCCTTTCAGAGAAACCCAAACTAAGACAGAATGAAAAATAACCAGCTCTGCTAGCTTCCAGTTTGGTTTGAGCCTTCATGATCAGATGACTTTGGGGAGGGCAGTAGAAATAGAGGCAAAGGAACCCTGCCCAGGGAATACGAGGCAAGTCCAGACTCCTCAACGACACTGCATGAGTACAGATGATGTTGACCGAGCAGGACCATCATAGAAAGTGCTTTTAGATACTGCATTGCTCATGTGCCATCATTCCCCAGCCCTAATACTTACACCTGATTTTAGGTTTCTGAGTCTGAGGTTTACCTGCATACCCTAGTAGTTATTAAAAGCCCCTACAAGAACAAGGTAAAAACTGTGATCGATTGCTAGAAGAATGAAGGACTGAGCCAATTATTGAGGTAAAGGTTTGGGCAAAGGGGAACTCCAGTTATCAGAACACGTACTAGGTATAGATATGGTCACGAAAATGATATGGAAATCCTATTATTAGAATTAGACTTCAATTTAAGAACCACCCTTATCATAAGGTTATCTTGAGGCTGAATCCTGGGATGGCTCATTCCTGACAGCATTCATCCCAAAGCCTAAAATATGATTAATAGCAGAGAGTAGAGAATGGTAGTTACCAGAGGCTGGAGGATGGGGGAACAAGGAGTGATGGTTAAAGGGTACAAAGCTTCAGTTACACAGTTAGACAGAAGGAATAAGGGTTTTTTTTTCTTTTACATCTATCACAGTGTGGTGAATGTAGTTAATAATACTGTATTGTACAATTCAAAATTGCTAAGAGTAAATTTCAAATGTTCTCCCCACAAAAATAAGTATTTGAAGTGATGGATATGTTAATTAACTTGATTAACTATTGCACATTGTATTCATTAATCATAATATCACATTGTATGCCATAAATATGTACAACTATAATCTGTCAATTTACAATAAAATAAATAAAACAAAATATGGTTAAGCCTAGGCTATGTTCAGTCACTGAGATGGGGATGTGGAACTTAAAAGGTTTTGTTAGCACTTGAGCTAACTTCACAACTTCAGAGCTATTGTGACACTCCTTAGGACATTCTCCCCTCTTAAAAGTGGAAATGAAACCAACAAAGCAACACTGCACTCTTTCTAGACAGAAGTTTAAAATTCTTCTATGAATTAAGCCTTAGAAATAGCTTGCTCCCTTCTCTCATTTGTAGGTTAGTAAATCAAACCCATTATCTAGAAGTAATTTTTTCACTGTATGCTATATATTAGTTATCAGATTTTTAAGAAAGTATTTTACAGACATTTATGACAGTATTTGTAATTTTCCTTTCTCTTAATCAAGGTCAGTATTAGCCTAATTTTTTTTTACATATGTCAGAAAACCTCTTCTTTTTATCTGTTAAATCATCACTTTTCAATCTTCTACTTTTTCTGTAGTACACCCAAAGTTGAACTTCACCTGAATATCAGTACGCTAAACATTATTTTCTCATTTGTAATTACCTTAACAGAATCTTGTTGGAACCTGGTCTTGCATGTTCTGTTATATATATTAATTCACTATTTCACTTGT
>NW_012149174.1:714867-716575 GCF_000956105.1 Propithecus coquereli
TGCCTTACTTTTTGCATGGTTTTATTTTTTTTAGATCCGAGCTATCTTTCATGGTGCAGTCCAAATGGTACCCCATTCATGAAGCCTTTTCCAACTGATTGCAGATAGATGTGATTTTTTTTTCTCAGCTAAACTTCTATAACATACCCTTCTTTTCTATAGTTCTTGCAATTGTATTTACTGTTTGTAATTATTTGTGAATTTGTTTCATACCATTCCCTTAAGGAAGCTTCCATGGCTTTCTTATCTTTCAGACCCAAAGACCATTGAAGACTGCTCTCTATATGTAGTATGTGCTTAACAGGCTACATTGAAAGCTACAGGAAGAATGTTATAATAACTATTAACTTCATGCTCATCTTTCAAGTAATATACATTTCTAAAATGAGGGAAATTATTGGAAAGCAAGGCATTTTATTAATTATTTCTATGTACTAGTCATCATCCTAGGTGCAGAATTGTGGTAAAAATATTGAGGTATATACCCAGATCAGAACAATCCCCTTTCTCCAAAATTGCCACTCTTGCACGAAGGGTGGGTCTATGACCATCTTGTCAATATTACTTCACCCTGCATCCTAGCTGCAGTTGATTGGCCAGAGGTAAACACAAATTCAAACTGGGCCTGTGTTGTGGGAACAGTAGCCTGGGGCACTGATATTCCACCCTTCTGTACACAGAGAATAAAAAAGATATGCATGAAGATGGAACAAGCCTCCACGTAAACTTCACTGAGCATCCCACCATGCACCTGTCCCACCCATCAGTCCCCACCCTGTTTTCCAGACCTCCGTGTTCTTCCGTCTCTTCTCTCAATCCATCTCTGCAATGATCAAATGATTAATAGCATATTATGCCTGGCAGTTTAGCCATCTCTTTGTGTCACTGTTTCCTTCAAACTATGCCTCTATTTTTCCCTGTTTGGCAGATTGGAAAAATAGGATTATATAATACACCTTCTTTTGTTTGTCTGAACAAAAATATTATTTTCTTTTAAACAAATTTGCTCACCTCTAAATCAAGTCCTGCCAGCAAAATGATAGAGGCTGGGTTATTCAATTACAAGTTGCAGACTGTCTTAACAAGTATAGATGAAAGGTCAGCGAAGTTAACTGCAGAATCAAAGGAGCAGATCTTAAAGAACACTTCGAGACTCTGAGAATCAGAGCAACATGCTTTCTCTGACCAAAGCTACCAGGGTCTTCTAGGAATGATGGTGCATAGGTAAAGGCCCTGAGTCTTAAAATGTTAAAGTAAACTTAGCTTTATGACAGCTGTTGAACTGATTGGAATGTATGTGGAAATAGAAAGAACTATGCTTTATTGATTTATTATAGCGACTATATTTTGTTGAAATACTTCTTGGTACATTGAGTATATCCTAGATGATATTCATACATTATTCCAACCCCTGTACATAAGTTATCTTACTTCACACTTAAAGTTGTAAAATAGATATTGCTCTTCCCAGGAACATCAAAAGGGAGGAAGAAATTGAGATATAACATAAGGCCTGCTTTCTGCTACCTGTTCCATACACTATAGTTTCAAATGTACAGGACTGCCACACAAAGAAATATATTGCTAGTATAATAAAGATTTTAATAGTGACTTTAGTGAGTGACGTGTGGATTAAAAAATCAAATTACATTAGCTAAGTAGGAAGGGCTGTCTTATCAAAGACATTGGAGTTCAATGCCAATATTTT
>NW_012149174.1:718780-748370 GCF_000956105.1 Propithecus coquereli
AGCCGGGCATGGTGGCACATGCCTGTAATCCCAGCTACTCGGGAGGCTGAGGCAGGAGGATTGCTTGAGCCCAGGAGTTTGAGGTTGCTGTGAGCTAAGATAACGCCACTGCACTCTAGCCCGGGCAACACAGTGAGACTCTGTCTCAAAAAAAAAAAAATTCTTTGGTGAAATTCCTAATGATACATAAGCCTGGGAAGTGGTAATAATTGTGTTTCCACCCTTCTCATGTAATTACAAAAAGGACAAAAAAAAAATAAGTATGTGTTCAAGAGATTTGCAATTTTGTCATCGGTAGCTGAATATGCTAATAAATGTCCCCATGAGATCAATGTTTTATCATGGAGCCCTTGAAGATACAGCTGTTTTTCCTCCCTGTCAAATGAAGAAGTAAGCAGAGTGCTCTTATCAGGCGCAGGCTGACAGCTAGGCTGCTCTTTATTGCCATAAAATAGGCAGGTGTTTTTTTGACAGTGCAGAGCCATTGATAAATTCCAAATATCCTTCATAAGTTCATGCTAAAAGGTCATTTTTATTCATTTCTCTGCATGTTCAAAAAAGATAGATAGATAGAATTAGGATCTTTTCAACAATGTCAGAAATCCAGTGGAGACAAGCATCCCCTCTCTTGATGTCTGTACACCATGTCAGTGTGGTACACTGCAGTTTGAAATGAGCGGCAATGAACATACCACGGAGCAAGCAGAATGACAGTCAAAATGTGGCAAAACGCAGCATAACACATTGATTGTCAGCACACTCAGAATGCAGTAAAAATGTGCAAAAAATATTTGAATGACTGTTTCAGTGTGTCTTTGAAAGTTCTTAGGGTCTTTTCTGTGATACAACAAAAGCAAAACTTAAACCAATGCATTTCATTGAACTCTTAACATAAACAGCCAACAGCTAGATTACCTTGATTTGCAGAGAACTGTCGCCTAACACTGTTTATTGCATGCTTCATTCTTTGTCCACAGCACTGTGGATCTGTATGCAGGTTCAAGAGATCAAATGGACTCCTGCTCCCACCGGGTCTATACTTAAAGATCCAAGAAGAAAGCCTGTATCACCAAAGACGGGGAGGTGAATATAGATTGTTAGAAAATAAAATGCTTTCACTCAGAGAGGAAACAGCTCAGGTGGTTGTTAAGTATGTTAGCTGTTTAGAGAGAACAATTAATCTCTTGGCTATTTTCTCTGGTATGTGACAGGCTTAATTCAAAGAAGGATAGCATCTATGGCTATACTCCAGAATTTGTACTGCATAGAAGACTTTTTTTTCCTAAAGCACTTTGATTAGTAATCTTTTCACATCCAGAGGCAACTAGGTGGAGTGGAAAGAACATAGGCATTGAAAGTAAGCAAACAGGGTTAGAATTCTGGATATTCCAGTTACTCCATCTATGACCTCGGACAAGTCACTTGGTCTTTCTCAGCCTGAGTTTTCTCACCCAGAATTACAACTACCTCACAGAATCATTGTAAGAATATAACAGCAGCTGACTATTAATATCATTATACTATTAATCTATTATTTGGCCTTCTGAACAAGTTATTAATAGTAAGGCTAGAAGGCTAGTATTGTGGCTCTTTTTTTTTCTGTGCATGTCATATATCAGTTCGAAGACAGAACCAGGAAAACAACTCGAGTCTCCACACAGCTCGCTCTGGGTTCTTTCCACTGTAACATTATGATAAGGTCACTGAAATGGCTGCAAAATGGATTATATTATAAGAAGTAGGCAGGTTTTCACTGAGTTACGCATGAGCTCATCAAGTCATCTTTTTCTTCATTGTGTCAAAACTTGTGATCTGTAGAGAGGAAGGAAAGCTTTCAGCCAAATATTAATACTAATACTACCACTGATAATATCAAAGGTGAAGGAAATTGTGATCAGGAAGAGTGGAGAAGGTCACAAAAGTCTCAGCTGGCTAAAATAAATACCGGGCTAATGCCGGTAGGTGATGCAATCTGAAAATAATATTTCAGAAAATGTAAGTAAAAGAAGCATAACTTATGTACATTTTGAAGATAGGGCAGCAGGTGTTTATGAAGATGCCAAAGAAAAATAAGAAAAAGATTGTTCTCAAGGTGCAGAAATAAAAGTGCTCAATGTATTTTGCCAGAGACTGAGTTTCTTTTGAAAGTTCATTCCTTCAGTCCTAGAATAGTGTTGTCTCTACTCATTAGAGGCACAGTACTTTGAAAACAACATTTGATACTCTATTAGTCACCACTCCGGGTATTTCAAACAGAGGACATTTAACACAGGGGCATGGTTACCGGGTAATTAAGGAGTTGAGAAGCTAAACAGGGATTGAAGAGGCAGCCCAAAGATTAGCAACAGCAAGAAGACTGTCATCCCTGTAGCTAGGGACACAATAGGAGAGGTGGCATAGTCAGACTCCAGAAGTCAAAGTCATCCAGCAAGGGCTAGAATCATAATGCAATTTTCCTAGTAAAAGCTGAGACCATGAAAGAAGGAGCTGACTTGCAGGGGTTAGAGCTACAGAAAAGTCGCAGCTGCTGCTGGAGACCCCACTTGAGGTAGAATGTGGTGGGGGAGATATATCCTAACTTCTCCCTCACTGCCCCCCCACCCAAATCTCCCTCCAGTGTCTCCCATTGACCAAAGCCAGCCAGAAACCACATGACCCAGGAGACAAGGAAACATAGCCTGATCAGGTCTTCCCACTGCAATACAGAGCCTGTAAGTAGAAATCAAGGGATGGATTTGAGCAAATGACCAGCATGAATATCATGCTGAAATTGTCTGCAGCTGGTGTTGTCTCTTCTTGCTCTTATCTCTTTGGCTAATAAAACCAACAGATGTTTATATTTCTGGGTCAGTATCTGTCAAAAATGTTTAAGTATTCCCTAATTTATGTCCCCATAATAACGTTCTATTAAAGTCCATATTCCATTGCTCTAATTGTCTGACCTGTTTGTTTTTCTTAGTGAACTCTGATCTTAAAGCTGGAAAACATCATTCTTGTCTCACTTTTGTGAGGGTCTAGCACAGTACCTGCTACTCAGCACATTTTATGAATGACTGAGCAAACTTAAAGAGTTCAGTATACCTTTTGTCAAAGTTACTATGATAAAATTCAAGGATTTTTTTCATAACATCTCTTACGATGTTTAGAGTAGAAATTATGAATAAGTTGAGGTCATCCAAAGATGAAACATCCAGGAAAATCTTAACATTCAAATTAAAATTCAAAGAATGTTTTATAGTAAAAGAGAAAAGTGATTTTTTAAAAAAACAATAAAACCAAATTTATCTTTTCTCACAATCTCCCCAAAGCACCAAACATCTAGACTTTGCTACCATTCTGGTTTTGTTCTTAACTGTGTTTTCCATTTCTACATCTTCAAATGCATCACTGTCGAGGTGGGAGTGGGGGTGGGGAGTGAGAATAAAAATAATTGGCTCCGTTGGAAGGACTGTGACTATCCTCTTAGCACAGAGGTCAACACTGGAGAGAGAAGAACTCTTTCTACTGATCCTTTTTCTCTCCTGGGCAGTGTGGCCACCAGCCATCCCTAATTAAATAAGCCACTCAGGAGATAAGCAAAGTGAGAATAAGAGAGATCATGGTAAACATTCTATACTATACAACGTTCTCTGAGCCCTGCTTCTATAACTTTCTTGAGGTGTACATGAAGAGAGAAACATTCAAGGCATAAAATGCTGCTTTTCCAATGCTGGCAAAATTACTGCAATGGGCTCCAGGAGCCTTCCTTCCTCTCTTCCAGATTCCTGACTGCCCAATTATGGTCACCTGTCCTTGGTGCACATTCATTCTATACATATTACTTGCTTTACTCTCTCAGCATTCTTATCACACATGTAATATATTTATTTAATATTTGTCTTTCCCTACTAGAATGTAAGCTCTATGAGAACAAAGACATGATCTGTTTTGTTCATTTTGCAAAGATGTGTTTAATAACTATTGTTAAATAAATACCTGCATTAAAGAGTACCATATTCTGGCTTCCAAGGTGAAATTCCAGTTTTTCCTTATTAGAAACTAGCAAAAATATTTATCCAATTTGGTCTATTACGTACCTGCTTATCTAGTCTAGATCTCTTTTATTTAAGATCCAACATCCCACAATAGTCTTACCCCTTGCTCTTCTTTATTGAAATATTACTTGGTCCATTTTGGACTCATTTCTGTTTGCACAAACTCCTTAATTTTTGCATCTGCAAATGTTTACATTTATTTTAAATACAGAAATAATTTGAGTTCTGTGGATGCATCAATATGCTCTTCTGGCTGCCTGCCTTGTTGGCTAACCACAAGCAGCTTCCATCCCTGGGTTGGCCCCCCTGCACTCTTGCTGTTCAGAGTACTCATGGTGCTATGTGCGTGTTTTCTGCTGCAAACACTATTTCCCGCCTGATACTTTCTCTCTATGTTTCTTGGAAGAAGATGGTTATGTAGAGGTTTCTGTCAACCTCTCTTTCTTCAATCATAGCAAAGCATGGTGCCATGACATTTCCTTGCAATCAAACATATCTCCAAATTCACTGACAAAGAGAGAGGCTCCAGTTTGAGTATCTCACATTGAATATTAGCAAATTTTATACAAATCATGAAAGTATCCCATAGTGAGTTTTAATATTCAGAATGACATTTTGATATAAACATAAACCTATAGAATTTACACTGATTTGCTTAGCACCACAATTAGTGATTCCACAAAAAAAGTCTTCACTATATTTAAAACTTTTGTACTATTAAATATTTACACAATGGAGCATTTTTAAACCATTAACCTTCCCATTTAACTTATTTTTAAAATAAATGACATGAATGAAAAAATTTCCAAAGGTGTATATATATATGAAAAATAGAATTTTCTTACATTATATGGGGAACTATTGCATACTATTAAATACTAACAGGTTGTCAGAGTTCTACGCTAAAAAAATTAAACTTGTTTAAAGAAAGAATGAAAGAAATATTTTAACCAATGTTAAAAGAATATCCCAATGAATATTCACATACAAGTGCTAATTTTGCTCCTTTAATTAGACCTCATTCAATTTTATGCATAAACAACCAGCAAAATATACTAAAAAAGTAACATGAGCCTTTCCCCCCTTTGGTATACCAGTGACCTTAGAGAGGTCCCCCCTAAAAAGTTGTTCACATACAATATAGAAAACACATGTCATGCTGCTCAGGCACTTGCCACTGAAAGGTACTGATGACTTTTACCATTTGAGTCCTGTCATCTCTTACAATGCTAGTCTTGAAGCAGAAATGCCTGTTCCACTGGCAAAGGCCCGTGCTGTGTTTGTGTGGCTGACAGTACACTTGAAAGAGGACTGTACAGTTTCTGGCAATGTCAAAGAAGGCCTGTGCATGCGGTGGCCCAGGTTTCTGTTAGGCATAGATTTTCTGTTGCCTCCAAGTTAACCACAAGTTTCATTTTAATTTCAAAGACAGCAGACAGAAAGCAGGAACCCTGAACATTTCATTTTTGTAAAGGATCATAGCAGAAGCATCTGGTTTTCTGGGGTATCAGAGGTAGCAATCCCAACTTTTTGAACCCAATAATCTGTGTGCAGACCCAGCCCAGACAGCACAGGGACTTTGCTAGAGAAGCTCCTAGGCGTGGGTAGAAGGTCATTCCTGGAGGCATAGTCTCTAGGCCTGACTCTGTCTCTCCTGTAAGGTCCTGAATTTCTAGTAAGAAAGTCCTTTGCCTGATCCAGCAGGGCTCTACTGACACAGAGACACCTGTGTGATATTCTTGTCTTCTCAAGTTTTTACTTCTTAGTTTTCCCTCTCTCTTTTGCTTCATGAAATGCTGTCTATTGGATCATCCTCAATTGCATTCAAAGTTGCTATAACATCTTCTGTACTACATCTTCTGTACTACAAAAAGAATATAGAAAAAAGAAACTTTCTCTTGACTTCACACCTCCTTCAGCTAACAGCTAGTCTTCCCTGTTCCCCTTCCTAACTAAAATTGTTGAAAAAACAGCCTTCACTTCTGAATATTTTTTCAGAACCCATTCCAACCTGGCTGCCATCTCCCCACTTCATTGAAACTGCTCTGTGAAAAGTTGCACCGCATTGTTGAATTAAATGGAGACCCTGCTATTCTATCCCTCACAAGTGGATGCAGTTACATATTCCCTTCTCAAAAGCCTCCACTCTCCAGGCTTCTGTGACCACATTCTCCTGATTTTCTTTTAATTCCTTTAGCCTCTACTTTCTAAGCACTGGGCTTTTCTCCCCTGCGCATGGCCCTGACCTGTCTCCTCTTTATCTTTTCACCCTAAGTGATCTCATCTATTCCCATGGCATTCAGTTCCATCTTTACGCAGAAGGTGCCAAGATTCCTATATCGAGATCACAAATACAATAGTCTAGGCGATGCAAAGTTGTTATTCCTAAAATAGAGCCCTTAACTTTACCACTCTCAGATGGCAAGAGTTGCCTACCAAAATGCATTTAGACAAAGTTGTTCTCCTGCTTAAAACCACTCAATGGCCTCCCATTGAACATAAAATCCACCCCTCTGTATGACCCAGCACTTGCCTCCCTCTCCGATTCACCTTGTATTCCTCTGTATCACCATTCCCCTAAAATAATGAGCTCCTTTCAGCTCTTTGGACACATCAAGATTTTTCACGCTTCCAGCCTTTGCATAAGCGTACTCTCTGCCTTAGATAGCCTTTTCCTCCTGCACTTTCAATGGCTTCTTCCTTCTTTTCCTTGTGGGCTGAGTGGAAAAATCACCTGTTTAGAGAAGCCATCCCCAACCACAGCCACCACTGTTTCATTGGAACCTGAATTCCAACAGCGCACTTCCCCTGCTTTTTGGTATGCAGCCTCTTTGGGAGTTGGAGCCCATTTCTTATTATTAATACTTACAGCCCCAGAAGTTACCCAATGTGCTCTTTACAGCCGCTCTAGCCATTGTTTCCTTCCCTCTCCCTACCTGAGTCTTTCTTGCTGTCAAAATTTCCTTCCGAGAATTTATCCTCAGAGTTATAGCTTCCTTTTCTTTTTTTTCTTTAAAGCTTTATCCCTGATTGTGTTATCAAACATGCCCTCCCATGGAAGAGGAAAATGCTCGTGAGAAGCAGAGCAGCACCTTCGGATTTGCAGGCCCTTCACGACACCCAGGAAAGCACGCTGTTAGGATTCCATTTACTTCAGCTCCTGTCGTGCCACACAAAATGTCAAGAGAAGATTTTTATAAAGTCATATCGTTTGCACCATTCTACTAGAGTTTTCCTGAACTGCTCAATGGGAGTATAACTCTCAGACATACTTTCTAAGTCCATCTACGAGGTTGGAGTAGGCTGGTGGAAGTGCCAAAAAACAACACCTGCTCACAAGCATGAGAGCCAGCATGCTCCTCCCTGCGCAGACCCAAGGACAGAGGTCTAACAGTTTGAGCAGCATCACATATAAGAAGCAGACCAGCAGTCTGCGCAGACTAAAACAGGCACCATGGTGAGAGCAATAGCTTTGTGGTCATCATGGAAAGATTTCAATGGTCTGACATTGGATTTTGTCATGAAAAGAGGCATCAAAAATATATAGGCAATAATAGATTCATAAGTTTTATGTTCTTAATTGTGTATTTTATTAAATTCTGAAACCAATAATATTATCTTAAGACTGAGTACACAAGCCATAACTCAAGATCAGACAAATCAATGTGGAAAAGATTAATTTATATCAAATGAAACAGCAAAATTTTCAGACACATACATACCTGATACCTGTTCTTATCTATGGTAATATATGAATGATTCCCATTGCCTCTAAAATGAAGCTTTTATACAATAGCCAAAGGAAGAAAATGCTATACTTGCATCCAAATAAAAAGCTGCTGCTGTATGAATTCTTTCATTTCACATGTTATTCTTATACCCTCACAAGTGATTTGTAATACCAGTTAGAATAGAGTAAAAATTCTACCAAGACTGACAACACACTGGAATTGCATATTCCATTAGCTTTAATTAAGCCATCAAAATTTATTACAGGGCTACTTATATGCCATTTCTTAAGACCAGCTTTCCAGAGAAAATCCCATTTAATAGCAAAATTATTCTTTTGCTAAAAGAATGAGGACTCTTGTTTCAAAAGAGACACAGTGGTCAGAGTCACGTAATGAGCTTAGCCACTTGTCTACCCAGCTGTTGTGAAGAAATTTCTCTCCCGTGCTCCCCTGCCTCCCAGAGGAGCCAGCTTCAAGGCTTACTTCCTACCACAGGGCAGCCACGCGGCCACGATGGCAGCAGCCCGCCACAGGGAACTGCACACAGTAGGCTCTAAGTCATATGGTTTCTGTCACCAAGTTACAGTAAACACTAGGAGTCACACAGCAGCAAAGATACAATTTTAGAGATGTCATTCCAACCAGAGCCATATTAAGCTGTTGGATTCCAGGATGCTTGCAGTGAAATTGGTTGTCCTCTAAATGGTGTCATCTAAAAATGTAATTGCTTTGTTCTGGGTTCAGAAAGGCATGGGAGGGAGAGCACGCATTCCATCCCCTACTGCTGCCACAGACTCTAACTGCAAGCACAAGCACTGGTAAAACAATAAAGTTGTCTTTTTTTAATCTCAATGCCAGATAGATTTTCTTTCCTTGGCTTCCAGACAAAATTCACTTATTATAATTATCTTCGGAGCTGGCAGTGACCACCATCTAAA
This sequence comes from Propithecus coquereli, assembly GCF_000956105.1. NCBI lineage: Eukaryota > Metazoa > Chordata > Mammalia > Primates > Indriidae > Propithecus > Propithecus coquereli. The sequence goes on from NW_012149174.1 coordinate 727,484, forward strand.
ACTTTATAAATGTTCCAGTGAAATCCTGCTGAGCTGCCGCTTACATCCAGCTGGGCAGGTGACTCTCGTCTGCACCACGGCAGTGCTGTCGCATGCACGGAGGCAAGCACACACATGATGCATACCGCAGTGGGAAACTAGCATATTGCAAAGCACACACAAAATTCCCGTTTGGCATATTTCACGAAACCTAAGTTGACATTTTAAACCTAAAGTAAAAGAGTTTTGCATAGTGTAAAGAAGAGCACTGGGAAGTTACCCACATAAGAGCTATTTGCAATATATAATTATTCTAATGTACTATTAGCCATGTGCAATTCATGTAAACTTAAATGTTTATATTGCAAACCCTCTGGACGTCTATAGCGCCATCTGTAATGACTTTATTGAGTGTTTCCAATAACATGTGTTTGCTCATTCTGCCTAAATTTATTCATGTTTCCCTCTTCTTTATTCTCTTTTTAAAAATCCTTATTAAGGAAATAGAATTTAATCATATGCCCAGATATATTGAAAAGTGCATTGTTTTCAACAGGATAATTTTATGACTAATTAATTTTAGATAGAGAATAGTATGGAACATCCTTGAATTCATTTATACACACAATTTTTGCATTTAAGCCATTGAAAATGAGCAAATTTTGCATACCTCTTTCAAACTGTGGAGTTGCTCTGCATACAAAACTATTGAAATCAAGGCTTTAAATATTTTTGCCTTAATTTAGGTTTTACCTACACACAATAGTTTGAAATTAAACAGGGAAAAACTTATCGATTTGAAGTGTAAATGTATGATATTATATCGCATACATCTTTTGATCCTCATATGGTGCTTTCTAGATGGTAGATCAGGAAACTTAATCTCAGGTAGGTTAAGTGACTTGTTCAAGGTGTCACACAACTAGTAACTGAAAGATCCTGGACCTACCCCAGTGTCTCAGCTATAGTTGGTTACAAGCTTTTTTTTTTCCTCAAAAGTGTACTGCATTAGCACTGGTTTACCAACTATTTTTCAAATAGATTAAGATGTATAAACCATTTTAACACACTGCCCACACACACTATCTTCTGGATTTTCTAACTGATGAGCCAGTAGCTGATATTGATGTACAAACACTGCAATGTAGATGTCTATGCTACGTAATGAAGGGCAGAAGAGAGATGGAGAAAATGAAAAAGCATCACAGAGACTTATATTCCTGAGGGCAGAACCCTCGAGCCCTCAGGTGGGGGTTATAAAGGCAGGGCCCAAATTTGTATCAGCTGCAACACACATAGCAACCCAACTGTGCAGGCTGCAAGACAGCAGTGTCACAGCAGACATTGCAGTAAGCCACGGTCAAACAGAGCACGCTGGACCAGGCAAGTACCCTTCAAGCAGTCTCTGAGTAGCGTGGAAAATATCAGGATTTTCTATGCCAATGACAGATCATGGATGTTGGCTTTGTGATTGATTTCAGTGAGGGGCTATCGTAGTAGGAGGCAGATAATGGTTTGTAGGACAAAGAAAGCAGTGGAAACTGCATGATTTTCAGTTGCTGCCCACATGAAGGACTGGCCACGCCCCAGGCCCAGATATGTCAATGTCCATCTTAGACATACCATATGCACAAATATTAGAACCAGATATCCTCCCTGCCACCCTGAGGCTGCTTTTACAACTCAGAACTAATTCCAGGGAGAAGGAGAGGAGAGAAAATTCTGAACTGATAAAATATGCCACTAATGGCATGGTTTCTTTTGCCATCAGGCAAAACAGAAGTACAAAATAAAGAATACAGTTGTTACAGATGAATAAAGTTGCAGCAAGTATCCCCAGGTACATGGCCTGAAATTTTGTAACCTCTACACAAGGAAAAAAGTAGTAGTTAATTTCTTTTAAAAAAGGAAAACAGGGCATTTTCTCCTCTGAATTTTAAATCGAAGATATTCCATGTCAAAAACAAAGAATAAAAATTCTTGCTTCTTAAAGGAGCAATAACCCTTTAAGATCATCTTGTAAAACACACTCTTTCCACATCCCTTTCTTGTTGTTTGAGGAATCATCTAGGTTTCTAACTGACTTGCTTCCATATACCAGGTTTTATGCAGTATCTCACTTCAGACTTCTAAGATGTGAACTCCCTTGTTTTGCAGGCTTTCCATGCAGAAGATCAATGTTCTAGTATTGGCACGTGAAAACAGGGAGAGATATTTGCCACCCCAATATTGCAACATGCCTCGCCTAGCCTTACAAAATAATATGCTTAAAAAAACTCCTAAGTGGAGATGGAGGTTTAGGGAAATATAACTCATCCATAGATAATATAATACAAAATATGACAGTGAAACATAAGTCACAGTTCTTTATTTTTTCCTGCCAAAGTGTAAACTTTATAGATATTTTTATCAAGGGAAAACAAAATTTGGAGGCAACCCATGATTGCCATCTTGTGGAGAGGTCCAGCACTACCAAGTCAGAATATTTGTCCCTCAGGTGTTGGAAAATGCCTCTGGAGATTCCTCAGGCACTCCTCCATTATTTAATAATCTTTGCTGCAAATAAGCTCTGCCTTATAGCTGACCTAAATCCCTTGGGTTATCTCCCATAGGTATGGTGGGAGCCGCATCATTTATTGAGCTGTAGTGCTTTACATACTCAGTCGAGTTATCAAACCATGCCTGTGACTTTACCTTCCCAGGTTAAAAAGTTCGACATTATCTAACATTTCCACTATGCTCTTATGTTCCAGCTCTTATTGAGTGTCCAAACTTCTTAAAACTTAGTCTGCCTGTGTTTGGGGGCTGGGAGGTTGGTCATTGCTATGCTTGTTCATCCACCTCAGGTGCACTTTTTGAGGCATTTGGCTCATCTCTGAGGCTTTCTGCAGGGACAATACTAGGTCTGAGGGTTCTGCTGCAGCTGCAACCACTCCTGAAGGGATGCCCGGAGTCCTAGAGGAGCCCCTACGCTCCAGCGTCTCTGGCCAATTGCCAAGGGAAGCAAATCACAACATGGACACTCCAGAATCTCACACACACCAAGTTAAATCTACTAAATAAGTCCACCCAATAAACATACATTAAAATAATTTTTACACTTCCAAAATATTGGGCAATTTCTCCTTTTCTTGATAACTGCATTTTATAATCTTAAGTTTCCATTTCATGACAGAGCTATGAAAGATGTTCTTTCTCTCTTACATATATCCTTCACAACTAGTCATTCAGCAAATCCTGTCATCTCTACTTTCAAAATGAATCAAATATGACCATTTATTTCTCACCACTCCCACCACCCAGATCGAAATCCAAGCCAGCATCATCTCTTGCATTTTTGCAGCAGCCTTCTAGCTGATATCCCTGGTTCTACTCATGCCTCCCTGCAGCCCACTCTCAACACAGAAGCAGAGTGAGCCTGCTAAGGCACAAGGCAGATGGTGTTCCTCCCTCCCTTGCTTAAACTGCCTCACCCCCCCCCAAAAAAAACCTCTGTCACTCAGAATAAATGCCAACATCTTTGCTATGACCTACAAGGCTTTCAGAAAACGACTCCCATTTTCTCTCCACTCTCTCGTACGCTTTCCCGAGTTCACTCTGTCTTCGCCATATGGGCCTCCCTGCCACTCTTGCCCCATATCAAACCTGTTCTTTCCACAGAACATTTGCTCTTACTCCATGCTCCGTTCCCGCTGTATGGAATGCCCTTTCCCCAACATCCTCATGGGTCACCGCCTCATGGCCTTCAGCTCTTTCCTCAAAAGCCACCTTCTCAATGAGGCCTTCCCTGGACATCCTACATAAAATGCCATCCCTTCTCCCATTTAATACCTTTCTTGCTAGCTGTATTTGTACTCCTTAGCATTCATAACCTTCCAGCAAATATATTGCTTCTTTTTCTTGTTTTATTATCTCTACTAGTTTTCTATGCTATTGTAACAAATTACCACAAACTTAGCAGCTGAAAACAAGACAATTTTTTATCTCACGGTTCTGTAGCTCGGGAGTCCAGTGGTCCTGGTTTGTCTTCTTTGCTCCACGTCTCAGGAGGCTGAAATCAAGACGTTGGTAAGCTGGGCTTTCATTAGGAGACTCAAAGGAGATTCCACTTCCAAACTTATTTGAGTTGTTGGCCAAATTCAGTTCCATGTGATTGTAAGACTGAGGCTTTCAATTCCCTTTTGCTTGTCAGTTGGAGACTTTCTCAACTTCTAAAAGCTGCCTTCATTCTTTGGCTCATGGCCTCCTTCCTTTACATTCAAAGCCATTGAGGGAAAATCTACCCTTTGTCACACTTTGAACCTCTTTGATTTCCCCTTCAGCCTCGTCTCTTCTACTTTCCTCTTCCGCCGCCTCTCTTTGACTCCAGCTGAGGAGAGTTCTCTGTTTCTCAGGGCTCAGTGATTAGATTGGGCCCACCTGGATAATCCAGGCTACTCTCACTATGCTGAGGTCCTTGACTTTAATTACACCTGCAAACTGCCTTCACAGCAGTATATAGTTTAGTGTTTGATTGAATAACCAGGGGGTGGGAATCTTGAAGACCATCTTCAGAATTCTGTGTTGTCAGAATAATTCCCATGTTGTCAGACTACCCTAGTAGAATATAAATCCCATCAGGGCAGAAATATTTCAGTTTTGTGCAGTGCTGCATCTGCAGAACCTAAAAACAGTGCCTGGGACAAAATAGACAAACAACAAATATTAATAAATGTTGGACAAATCCAAAGTTTCTTAATACGAAGACAGGAACTCTGCAAAATGATGTGTAAAAAATTGTGTATTGTGCAGACATGAACACTTTTTTCCCATAGTTTCCATAAAATTCTTCAAATGACTATAGCCCCAGTTTGCCTGAGATAAAACTTTTGTCTCTTCTCTCAGCATAATTATTCATCAGACCCCACTTACCCTCTCAAAGTGTGTAGGTTTGTAAAATAAGTTACATAATTATCCTAGATTCTCAAAGGTGTCCATGGTCCAACAAAAGTTAAAACTCCTCTGACCTCTTCAAGCTTTTATGCAGGACTGAATTTAAACTTATACAAACAGATATCTATCTTTTTTAAATAAAATATACATCTTCTCTCTTAAAAACGTATTTGGAAGACTTTTATAATTAAGATAAATACCAGGAAGTGTATCCTAACCCTCAGAAGCAACCAATTAACCATCTCACCAAAATACCATACCACCTTGAACTATAGATATGAGAAATGGCAGTGGGTATGGAAACAAATATGCAACACTGAGAATTTGGCCACACCACCTTAGGTGTGATACTGTGTCCCATCTGTTCAGTGAGATAACAGAGCGCCTTGTGCACCCTAACATTCCTTAGAAAAAATTGCACTAGAGAATTCTTGGTTTAGAAGATATTTATAATAATAAGACCACAATCATTTTTTCAAGGCTTAGTTATATAATATGACCGATAAGGAAAATACAAAATATTTTATAACTATAGTGTGAAGCTGAATACAAAGAAAATACTTCAGTCATCTAAAATACTTCCGTTATTTCTAATATAGTTAAGTATTACAGAAGATTAACTTGATTAGGATATCTGATGAGTATTTCTTTTTCTTGTCTTCTCTTTCTGCTTTTATAAAAATTTTGTGTTTTATTCACTTTCTCTTAGAGCAAAGAATTTGATTATCATCTCACTGCCTGATCAGTAACACCATCTGCAAATTTAAGGGCAAAAGAGAGCCTCTGTTGAAAAAATTGACTACCTGTCTAAATGATTAAGGAGTAAAGGGACTCTGTATGGCTTTATAAATCTGCCTCCTTGCCCCTACCCTGAAAAAAAAAAAAAGCTTCATTTAGAGACTGAATTTTTTTTCATTTCTATTAAATGCAAATAGTTCCTAATCAGCCACTCAAAGCAAGGGATCTGTGTGTATATTATGTTTTACCTATAAAATATGTATCTGCTGAAAATATAAATTCATTTCAAGTTACATTATCAGGGCAGACATTTTAGAAAGAATTTAGAATGAAACAAACATGCCCCTCATCTCAAGCATAAGATTGCTACAAGATACCCTTTTTCTCTTCACCCTATTGCCTATCTGATATGGTCATTTTTACCAATCTTTGCCTGTAGACATCCTTTTCCCTTTCATATCAGAATCAGTCCATGTTCTATCTGCTTTAGGGACCCAGGATGATCAAGCGCCCATTTTCAGTTTTCTAATGATATACCTAAATGCCTCTAGCTATAACTGATTAATTCCTAGGATTGAGAAGGCAAACCATTTTTGGGGGAAAAAAAAAAAAAGAAATCTCTCACAGTGTGAATTTCACGCTATAGGATTCTAAATCGGTTAAACCCAAATGTGGCCAAGACAGCTTTGCTGTATTTAGTACCAGGTCTAGAGGTCTCTGAAGGTGACCTGAAGCAACTTTAAAACACGAAGGAACTGACAGAATAATTCAGAAGGTTTTTATCTGTGCCTCAGTGCATCTTCTTCAAAAGCAAGTATTGAATGAATAATAGCATGGACCAGTAGAAGCACACTGCTCTCAGTTTGGTAAACTGTGGGTGGTCTCTGCTACAAGATGAATAAGCTTATCGGAAATGCATACCCCAAACCCGGCCCAACCCAATTTTCCTCTTCTCTCCTTTTCTCTTCCCCTCACCCACCTTTTTAAAAATCCCAGTAATATACACATAACATAAAATTTACCATCTTAACTATTTTAGGTGCACAGTTACATGATATTAAGTACATTCACATCGTTGTGCTATCATCGCCACCGTCCATCCACAGAAGTTATTTTGTCTTGCAAAACTAAAACCCCGTACCCATTAAACAATTGCTCCCATTTTCCCTACCCATACTTATCTTGTATCTTTTTAAATTAATTTATTTATTAAAAACCTCTGATTGTTCCTTAAATTGGGGAGGAGGGTTGGTGAACAAAAACATATCTCTAGTGTTTATATGTTTTCCTATTGAAAATGGCCTTTTAAAATAAGCTCATTCTACCAGAATCTATGATCATATCAATCAGAACTATTTTATTTGCTAATGGCAGAACCACAGCTCAAATTTTTAGGGAGAAAGAATGGCGGGGCGGGGGAGAGAATGATGCCAACTGAAAAAAGGTTTTCATAATTCATAGAACTATAGAACTATAGAAAGGACAGGAATACATTTGAGGCTTGGAAACAACAAAATGATTTAAATATCTTTAAGACAATATCTGTAAGAAACTCTCCGCCATTTCTAGTTTCTGCTTCTCTTGTTTTTTTCCCTCTAATGGATCTCAGTGGGGAGATAGGGGTCTCCAGGGGACATTTGGCAACGTCTGGAGACATTTTTGGTTGTCAAAACTGGGGAATGCTATTGAAATCTAATGAGCAGAGGCCATGAATGCTGCTAAACATCCCACAATGCACAAGACAGCCCCCTACAACAAAGAATTTTCTAAGTATCAATAGCACAAAAGTTGAGAACCCCTGATCTACTGCATACCTGCTCCTTCCATATACTCAGTAACATGAAACCTTCAGTTTCCAAGCCAGTCATCCAATAGCCTTACCATCAGAAAAGGACTGAAATGTTCCTCCCTAGTTTGAATTTTTAAAACTCTTCAGGAAGGAATCTACTTAGCTTTACTTGACTCAATTATCAACTGACCACAGCTGTGAAGGTAGTGGGCATAGGGCCAGGGATAGCCTCTAGGGGCCCTTCCTTGGATGGATGCCACTCCCAGAGAAGGGACATTGCAATAGGCAGACATTCCAAATAGTGTGCACCACAAAATAGAACCTCCTTAATGACTACACTTTTTTAAAAAAAAGTCTTAGTGCTTGCTCTTTCTGTAGCAAATTCTCCAAAATGAAAAAATCTATAACCGGAGGAGTTACTGTACTTAGGTGTTTTTTGTAGCCAGCTAAGATGTTTAATCATCTAGTTATAAGCAGAAATCATTAGCCTAAAACATAAATTAATTCAAGTAATGAGATATGCAAAACAGAGGGAAAAAGCATAGATATTTATAAGGCTCACTTTTGAAATTGGCAAAAATAATGAATCTTTATGTCTGCAGTGATAAAGTTGAACTCCTCTCAGTATCTCCATCTTCTGCTAGATTGCTTGCAGATCCACTGAAATTAGATGTCAGTGTAAATTATGGTGCAGGCTGACTTACTAGCCAAGGCTATGAAGGGTAGACACATAAAAACAAGGTGCTATTGAATGTAATTGCTTCTGATCTTAAAATTCTTAAATGACAAAATTGGTGCTGATGTGGTATTTGCATCAGATAGTCCCTTTAATTGACACTGACTCACTTGGGGACTTTTTTTTTTTCTGAGTGGTTTTATTATTTTTTTCTTCCTAATTCTCAAGTTTTAGAACAGGAAAGTCAGCAACTTATAACTTGGGTCGATCGGAGAGAGAATGACAGCATGTGATTGTAGGTAGAGGAGAGAAACTGGAGATCATCAAACTTCTCACAGGGTAAAGTCTGGAGTGAGAAAATGAATCTGGGTAAAGAGCATTTGGAGATAACACTTGGAAAGAAGTTGGCAATTTCTTGAAGCTTGCTAAATTAGGAAGAAAGCCCCATTTGCAAACATTTCCATTCTTGTCTATTTCAATAAGGAGAAAAATGAAAAAGCATGACCCACAGGGCTCCTGCAGAAAGAAGATGCATGGTTCTGTCTGCTCATTTAAATACTTAACAAGCCACAGGGAAAAAAGAAGACATCCCATTCCACTGCCCATAACATATGTCAGCAAGTCATAAAAATAAATCATACCACGGATGGCTTGTGAACATTGCTCAGCCTCCTGTGAGACATTAGCACTTGTTCTTGAGCCAAAAAAGCAAACAGTCCAACTGTCTATCTAATATTTGATCTTCCCTTGCCATGAGAAACTGTTTCCAGAAAACAAAGAGGATAATTAGTTAATTCTTAGCCTGCCTTTATGACAAAGGTATAATATTCTAAGTAATAATCTTATCTTACCAAACTTCTTTGAATTAAAGGAGAATATCCCAGTAATATTTTTAGGTTTACCAAAACTATAATTTCTGAAAGAAAAGATAAGCTGGCTTTATGTGCTTTATATGAATCAAATTAATAAATATTGCCTGAAGATGAAAGTCTCTGAACACCTAATATTGAATATTGGGCTATTCTTTGCATGAAAAAAAAAATAGTGAATAAGATTTTTTTCCTGCCCTGTTGTGCTTAAATATGACTAAAACTACAGAACAATATGTTTTAAAATATTTCCAAAAATCTATCTAACTGCTATTTGGGGAAATATTTGTTTAGACTTGAATGTAGTATCAAAAGTACAAAATGAGTCCTGCATAAGAAATTGAAAACTTCTCGGCAGTTATTTTTTCCTGAGTCTTCTTGATTTTGTAGCTCAACTACCAGAGCTTCTGTGTCTGTTCCCACCCAAATCTGAGTAGTGCCAGGTGATCAGTGAGTGGTGCCCATAACGCATCTCACTGGCTCTCTCCAGACTGATGAGCAGTAGAAGTGACAGGAGCTAAATGAGGTAGGCAGGGGTAAAAGCACAGTTACATAGTAAAAAAATATTCAGTACTATTTGGATCTAGGGCTCACCCATTGCTGCCTGACATGCAGCACCCTAATCACCACCGCACCCCATGCCCACCCACCCCCAGTATATTGGGCCATCCTCAGGAAAGTTTCCATATTTTTAGAAATGAGCCTTCCTGACCCGCTGGGGCATCTGACTTTTTCTCCTCCCCTGTTCCCACTTTCTTTGGTGATATTTGCTTCTGTGGTCTATGTGGCTCAGCCTGGTGCCTAACTTTCTTGGAACAGAGAACACTCCACAGCATACAAGCCCCACAAGGTGCTAAGCCTACAGCTGGACTGAACCTCTAATGTGCCGATTTGCCCAAGGCTTGCCTCAATGCCGCAGCATCACGTAACCTCTGTTGACCATGAGGGCTCTGACTTCTGTGCCAAGGGTGATGTTTGTGAAACTTCCAAAGGTACCAAGCACATCTCTCAGAGATGGTAGCACCTCCAGTGCTTGTTCTTTTGGGCCTGGAAGCTGGCTGTTACTGTGACCTGGTCTTACCCGTACGGGAGCTGCATTACTTCTGGGAGGCTGGACCATGAATATGCCACAACCGTGTTGTTTTCCAGAATGCCTAAATACACAAAACCATGCTGGGCTGTGCCCAAAGGTGCAAAGATGTCCTCTCTCCCTATGCGTGACGCTGTGCCATATCCATACTGAAACGTAGTCATTTCTTGTTTCCAATGTTTCTTGCGAGGAAGTAATAAGGGAAATCACAAAGCTGACTGACATCACATTACCCCTCATCACTGAGCCCTGAATGTCGTCATGAGAGCAAACTTTGAGGCACTGACTCTTCGCTGCGAAATAGGTTTATCCCAATGTACCTTAACTCCTAGCAGTTCATGTGCCAGAACACAATGCCTGAAACCCCTTGGGAAATGTAGCTTAGGCTTTATTAACAACCACTGAAAGCAAATGCTCCCTGGTCCACCTTAAAGTCAATACTTTAAAATTTAAATTGAGAAACAGATGAAACATATCCTCATTACTGTATATGTGCAGAAAAATACTAACAAACCATGAAGAGCTTATAAGAAACCAACTTAAAAAAAAAAAGAAAAGAAAAACCAAACCAAAAGAGCACAAACGAAAGCTTTAGAACAAAGTCTCAACATAGAAAGAATAGAATCCTGGGAGCCTTGAAACCAACTATGTTGAAGCCAACAACATCCTCAAAAAATCTCCCTCTCTCTCTCTCTCTTTCTCTCTCTCTCTCTCTCAGACACACACACACACACACACACACACGCACGTGCTCTTATACACTTGGCTGCATTCACCCAACACCATCCAATACCATTTCTAAGCATGCCTCATATTTATTTCCTTATTTTTTTTATTAAAGCCATTCTTTTTGTACCTCCAGTAATAAGAAAAAAACAGCTGTGCGTTTCCCCATTTTCCACCCTCTCCTTTTTGCCCTATAAAAACACTTTTTACTTCTATTAGTTTCCTTGTAAGGTACAGATACCCTATTAAGCTGTTAAGAAATCAAATATAAAATGCTTCAAAGTAATCCTCAAAGCCATAAAACAATCACAGCAAAGAAATTAAAATTTAAAACGTTGAAAAATTCAAAATATACTTAATCACTAAAACGGAGGGGAGGGGCTGATTATTTTTGTCATTTGAAGGGAGTGGGGAGTTGACAATGTAAAAGTTCTCCTGCTGAAAGAATAACTGAATATAATTGTGTTTTAAAGAACACAGATATAAATAGAATGTGTTGTTTGTATTTGTTTCTTTGGGCTAGCTATTGTTTCCCATGATATCCATGTAAAATTAAAGTCTAAAGAGCTTGTGCACACCTGCACTTTTTTCCTCTAAAAATGACTGCCTCCATTTTTGTCATTTAAATCAAGCATGCATTTTGCTACACAGGATGGTTCAAGCACAACTGAAAGACTGAGCATTCAGTGACCTGAGATCTGTGCCCTCTTTCCGCAATGTATAATACAGTTCCTTCAAACTGATAATTGTCACCAGAAGGAATTCATATTAAAACCTTAATCTTGCTCCAGAATTCTCTCAGTAAAAGCCTATAATCTGTGCAACCTGATGCATTCAACTGTCAGGAACTGATATATTAGCCTCCCTACTTCTGACACAGAGGCCCATTCACCTATTCTGCTGTTTTTGTCCCTCGCTTTAATGATTAGGACTATTTCCATCATCTCCTTCCACTCTTTGCTTCAAACACCTCACTTCTGTCATTTATCTAAAAGCTGAATTCTAACAAGAAAATGCAGTTTATGCTAGATTTGAGCTTCCTTTGGGATTTTCACCACCAAAACTGAATTTCCCTTTTTTTGTCCCCTCCCTTTTTTTAATCTCACCACCTCAGTTACATTAAATTTTCCAACAGAGCTTAGTGATCACAGCTATAAAACTGATACCAAAAGGTAAATAGACAGACAGAGAAATCCCAGGGTGTCCCAATGGCTGAGAACTCCTGAGCACAATGCCAATTTCCTTCCAATCGGAACAGAGGCATCTACCCACTATGGAAATCTGAAATAAGACCATCGGGTCAAGTCCACTCCAAATTACCAACCAGTGACTACACTAACATTTTTCATAGAGCAGTTTACTGTCATGGACCTTTGTCAAAGGCCAGACTAAAAAAGACAAAAAATAAAAAACTTAAAATGTTCCAGTGTTGTTTATACTCGGTCTGTGTAGCCATCAGTAATGAATGTATTGTTGCAGAGGAACCGAGGAATAAGGCTTCAAGGAGGGAAGGAAAGAGGAAAGGAGAATGGCAGATAAAGGAAGAAAAATCGCACATTTAACCAGCATGCGTGCCACTGCCTGAAGAAAGAAAAATGTCAGAGAACTCTACTAAAAACACATGAAAGAAAACAAAAAGAGTCCCTGAGACAGGACTGAAAATAAAACTAAACCATGAAAATCAAATCAATCTTTAAAAAGAATCAAAGTTACTTGATCTATAAAAAAAGATTAATTCAATGTAAAAGCTATAATTACCTTTTCATAAATATGTTCTAGTGTATTTTTTATTTGTTTGCAACTGCAGAAATTTTTAATCACTTTCTCCCACACTCTCACATTCAATACTTTCATAATCCTATGAGACAAGTCTCATTAATTTCTAACAAACAGTAACTTAATCAAAACATAAAAACATGTACTTGTTAATTATATGTCATAAAATATGATTCAAAAGTAGTTCAACAAACAAGATATTACATTGACTCTTAAAAATTGTCTATATTTAAATTTTAAAACACTATTGAAGACTGTGCTCTTTCTCCAGCAAATGTAACTGGAGATATTCAGAGATGGATCCAGCAACACAGGGAAGGATGCGGAGTCTCCTTCTTGCAGAGATTAATTCTCCTCACATGAAAATAACTTTAGTATCTAAATGTCACTCAATGGTATATAAGATTCACTGGCCCATAAAAATATCACTTTCCTATGAATGAAAAACAGGATTAAGATCAAAGAATAAAGGCCATATTTTTAGAAGTTGAAGATAAATTATTTAAAAATATGTGAGTTGAATAAGCTGAACCAAAATATAAGGAAAGATACTCATCTACTCTCTGCTTAGAATATGTATGTGTTTTATTTCGCATCATATATTTGTTGCTATATTATAAAATATTAATTTAATTTCTATACTTTTAGGTATTTAGAATTTAGTGAAAATTAGATATTTCTTTGATATAATCTTACTGTTTTTCTGATTCTTTAGCTACCACATTTCTAATAAATAACGTTAGGATTTTAATAATCTTGGGACTTCTGGGAAATGAATGAAATAAAAAAGAGTTTAGATTATGTAAACTATTCTTGATCATGTGACTATTATTGATTATGACTTAGGGCAATCCTGCCTCATGAAAGGCAAAGCTTTTGCAGCCAGACATTGGTGTGAGTTCTCTGCGCCCACCACTCACAAACTGTGTGACCTGGGCAAGGCAAGGATCCTTTCTAAAATGGATTTTTCTCATCTGTAAAACCGGAATAATAATTCCTACCTCACAGGATGTTTTAAGAATTAGGGATAACTTGCCAAGTGACCAGCATAAAGCATGGCACCAAGGTAGATCTTCAAAGACTGATAAAGAATAGTTTCTTCCTCCTGTTCTTACTCCTCTAAGATTGTTTATGTTCTTCAGAAATAAAGCCAATTTCTGGTTGCTTGACTTAGTTGCTAAAATGTAAAATTAGACAGAAGAATATTGTTTCATTAACTCTTAGAAGAATGAAGCATTCTTGTTCTCTTTGAAAAATTGTCAGAAATGTTTGGAAAATTGTCATCACCCACATCTTCAATTCAGAACCATTAAAACTCAGCACTTATCAGCCTATCAAGCACCACAAAGCCACCCTGCCAAATCTGTTTAATAGAGGAAGCCTCAAGTAAACCATGAGATTTAATTAATCTCAAGATTTACCAGTTAATCGTGGCATATGATGGGCAATAAGTTGAGTTCATTGAGTCTAGAGACTGAATTGTTTAGCTATGTCCTCAGAGTTTTATATACCTCCTGCCACATAGTAGGTGCTCAATAATTGTCTATTTTTTTCATTAACTAGAAGCAGTTAGAAACTAGAAGCAGTTGAAAACTATAAAATATCAGAAACCTTGTATATCACGAGTTTAATATCTTCATATTAACCAATGGTTTCCATTTTTAGTATTTCATTTATTCAAGAATCAACAAATATTTACTGAGTGCCTCCTGTAGACTCTGGGGATACAGAAATGAGCAAGATAGACAAGGTAGGTATTCAATAAAACAATTCAAGTAAACAGCACAATGCATAGCACACAGTAAGCTCCCCAGAAATCAGGGTAGTAGAAGTCACAAAACAGGCACAGAGAGGTCCATGCCAGCTACTTGCTCTACACGCCCTTGCTCTCTCTTTCTCTCTCTCACAGACGCACATTCACACACACCCCTAAAATTCTTTAAAGGCTTAATGAGACTGCATCACCTCAGAAATTCACAAGAAAAAATGAACTTTTGTCAAAGTTATCTTTTATTTTATTTTTTTTTCTTAAAACTGTCGGCTATTCATAAGATAACCTTTCAAATTAATGAAAAAATAGTTGCTGCCATCAAAGAATCTTCAAACTTTCTGTAAATTGGCAGCATTCTGCTCAAGCTGTTCAGTTTCAACAGAAGTGAGTCTTTGAAGTTGACAAGGTGTTCATGGACAAAGCAGTAGTTTGCTAAAAAAAAAAAAAAAACCCATTATTTTTGTTTTACTGAAGACTTAGTTAAGACTTATTTGGAAAGAACAAAGCCTGAGTTTCCAAAACGGCTGCTGGGCCACTGCAGAATGGACTCCTTCCCACTGAGTGATGTCCAAAGGCTTCCTATGCAGCCAGTGAAAGATATCGATTCACACTATGTATTTCTGCCCCCCACTTGTCCTGTCTTAGGAAGTTGACTATAAGAGAAAGGTACTCAGTTGAAAGATCACCAGCCAATACAATCAATGAAACCATACTCCTCTCCCATGAACATACCTTGGGAAGCAATCCAGGATTAAGCATGTGAACTCAGGAGTCAGAAAAGCCTGACTCTGAAACTGGGCCACAGCTCTATACTGATAATAATATTAACAGCTGCCATTTATTGTGTGCTTCCAAGCGCCAGACATTGTATTAAGTGCTTTATATTCATTACCTTACTGACCTACTAGAATGCCAGTGGGCATCTGTGATTGGATCTACTTCACCACTAAGTAGCTTGCTGGGGAAAACATTTGTTCTACGCTCTTGCTGTTTCCTTCCTCATGAGGCATTTCTCTGGTTCTTCCCTCCAGGCCTCTCTCCATTGCCTCACTTAACCCTCAGGCTGCACAACATACCTGGTTGGCGAATTCAGCAGGAGAAAGTGAGCATTCAAGGCCCCATGCCTGCCCCTTTTCTCTCTCAGAAATGGGCCCACCAAGGGGGATCCCACCTTCTTCTGCTCAGCCATGCCCTACCTCCCACAGATATGCAGCCCCCATTTAGACAGGGCTGCCAAGGCTAGCAGAACTTTCTTGACATTTGCTTTTAAGGAAGTCCAGTTGCTCACAGAAATAAGCCACATGCTATTATGTCACTCATAAATGTGATATTTTGATTTTTCATTTGATAACTATCTTGGCTGCTTTCCTAACTGATTCAGAATTTAGGAAAGGAGAAGTGGTGATATTTCGGGGGATATTCTCTAAGATTCTAATTCTTAGGAAAGTTATCATATGTATATTCTCTCAGTGCCTTAATTTTCTTATCTATAAAATGGGAAAAATCATATGGCCTATATCATAGACTCACTGTGACTATAAAAGGGAAAATACCTATAAAGTAAATGAAAGACATATAGTAAGCACACATTAAGTATTAGCAATTATAATTACTGATATTTTGTCATTATTTTATTATTTGACTAAATCATCTACCAGACCTATTCCCCCTCTGATGTTCTATCTATTGATTTCTGTTACTTCTGAAGTTACTTTACAAATAAACTTCATCATTGTGTAAGTCACTCTCTAAGACTAAAAAAATGTTAAAAGTAACAGTACCTGGATCAGTGTTTACCTGAGAATTATATAGGAGAAAATACATGTTTAGCGCCCAACACAGTGTCTGACATATAAATACTCAATAAATTATTAGTATTATTACTATTAATTTTGTTTTATTTTTATTATAGATCATCTAATTCTTCTTACATTCATCCCTACCTTGTAATTGCTTAACAGTGTTTAATCTATTTTATCATAAATGACATATGTATTTTTTCTTATACCTGGATGGTTATTATCTTCATTTAAATTTCCAAAATCCTCTCATTTGTCTAATTTTAATAAAATACAGCATTTTCTTTTTTCAATAAAAATATAGAATGTTTGCATCATAGAAAAGAAGGCAATAATAAATCGCACATCCTTTAGTTTTAGAGACTTTGGCACTGCAAATCACATGCCAACCAGAAGCTTTCTATTAGATTATTGCCACAAACACTCAACAAATAATGAATAAAGAAAGAGAAATATATACAGACATCAAGTATGCAAAAGGCAAAATAATTCAGAAAGTCAAGTCTTCTCTCTCATTTCATCAGAATAACTTCTCTGAGGACTTGGCATTTTCTAGATGGAGTTTTAACTCAGTGCTGAAGACAGCACAGCTACATATTTCTTGGTGATAGGTAAAAAAGATGATGAATATTTTCAAATCTCAATATAGTCATTATAAGCTATAGCACATACACAAACATACAAAAAAGGAAAGCATATTCTTCCTGAATTGAATACTAGAGGACATGTATATTTAGCAGTTCTGTAGAAAGTACACTAAATCTTCAAAACATAGAAGAGGAAATAAATATTCTATCAATCATGACTCTGAAAAATATTTAAATTCAAGCTGAAGGTTTTATTAGGATTTCACTACTATAAATTCATGCTAGTCTTCAATGGCACATATTTAAATGGAGATCATAATCATCCAAATTGACTTTTTCACTTAAAAGTACACAAAAATTAAGTAAATTGGAAAAGCTTTATGTTATCTATCTAGGAACATTTCCATGGAATCGACCAGAGTTTCCAATACTATAAATACTCTCTGAGGGTTTGTTTCGGTGAAGAGTTATTTTAAATACATACCTATTAAACCCTTTAATAAACTCAAACTCTACAACAAATTAGTTATCACAGGAGTCCCATTTTATTCTAATTAGGGCTTTCCAGAGAAAGAAAATCACAGAATCAACAGAATATGTGTGTGTGTGTGTGTGTGTGTGTGTATACGTATATATGCATATAGAGAGACACAGAGACAGACAGAGAGAAACAGGGAGACAGAGAAAAACAGGAGACAGAGAGAAACAGAGAAACATAGAGAGACGGAGACAGACAGACAGACAGACACAGAGGGAGATTTATAAGGAATTTGCTCATATGATTATGGAGGCTGAGAAGTCCCAAATTTCTCAATCCAAAGGCCTGAGAACCAGGAGAGCTGATGGTGTAAGTTACAGTCTGAGTCCAAAAGCCTGAGAAGACCAATGTCCCAGCTCAAAAACTATATGGCAAAGAGTGGAATTCTCTCTTGCTCAGCCTTTTGTTCTATTCATATCCCCAGTACATTGAATGAGTCCCTCCCACATTGGGAAGGGCAATCTGCTTTACTCAGCCTACTAATTCAAATGTTAATCTCATGCAAAAATACCCTCACAGACACACCCAAAATAATGTTTAAGCAGATATCTGGGCATTTTGTGGCCCAGTCAAGTTAGCAAATAAAATTAATCATCCCAGATAGGAAGGTTTTTGAGACTAAGTAAAAAAATAATGTGGTGTAAAGCACAATACCTCCACATTCAGACATTTTGAAAATGGAGTGGTTCGCTATATCACTACCTTTATTTTTTTTTTATTTTTTCCTAGTCATTGTTGTCTCCTCAAAGAAAACAATAGGTCTATCTTTAACAGTGTATGGGAATAACTTTGGTGAAGAGATTTTCTTGTAGACCAGAGGAAAATTATTCAGAAGTAAGCCAGGATTTTATTTTTCTCTCTCAAATTCATTCTGTAGATGAAATGAAATATAAGAAGAACAATTTTCCCCACATTAATTTAAGTATTAAACAATATACTCTAAACATATGAATGGAATTTTTCTTTAAAGTTACAAGGCAATTCTAAAGTTCATCTGTATATAAGGAACTCAAACAACTCAATAGTAAGAAAAGAAATAACCCTATTTTAAAATGAGCAAAGAATCTGAATAGACATTTCTCAAAAGAATATATATACAAATAGCCAACAGTTATATGAAAAAATGTTCAAAATCACTTATCACCAGAGAAATAAAAATCAAATCACAATAAGATATCACCTCATATGTGTTGGGATGGCTATCATCAAAAAGATGAAAGATAAGTGTTTGAGAGAATATAAAGAAAAAAGCTTTGCACTTTGTTGGTGAGAATGCAAATTAATACAACCATTACGGAGAACAGTATGGAAATTCCTCAAAAAATTAAAAATAGAACTATCATAAGATTCAGCAATCCCAGTTCTGGGCATATACATAAAAGAAATAAAATCAATAAGTTGAAGAGATATTTGCACTCCCATGTTATTGCAGTATTATTCATAATAGCTAAGATATGGAATCAACTTAAGTGTCATTCAATGGATGAATGAATAAAGAAAATGTGATATATAAATATGACATAGATATGTGTGTGTATATACACACATATACATATATAATGGAGTACTATTCAGCCTTTAAAAAGAAGGAAATTCTGTTATTTGTAATAATTCCACTAATCTCTGTGGTTAAGACTAGGTAATTTCTATTGTTCTATTTTCTAGTTCTTTGATTCCTTCCTCTATTCCCTCAATTCTACTGTCTAGCCCAGTCAATGAGTTTTTAATGGTTATTGTATTTTTCAATTCTAACATTTTCATTTAGTTCCTCTTTAAGTGTATCTTCTATTTCTTTCTTGAGGATTTCTACTGCTTTTGTTTGTTCATTTATTTCAAACATTTTCATAATGGTTCACTGAAGCATTTTTATGATGGCTATTTTAAAATCCCTGTCATATAATTCCAACATATCTACCATATCAGTGTTGGCATTTGATATCATTTCTTGTTCAGTTTGAGATCTGGTTCTTGGTATGATGAGTGGTTTTTCTGTTAAAATCTTGACATTGTGGGTATTATATTATGAGACCCTGAATTTTATTTAAACCCTCATTTTAGATGTCTTTCCCTGACATGACTCAGGCTGGAAATGAGATTCATCACCTCATTAATGCCAGGTGTGGGTAGAATTACAGTTTCCCTACTTAGCATCTCTTGACACCTATTATTCCTCATTACTGCTAGGCAGGAAAGGATGTTCTGGCCCCAAACATGGCTTCCATTGACAATACAAGAGATGGCCTCATTAATGGTGGGAGGTAGTAAAAGTCTTGACCCTCCACTCAACTTCCTCTGATGCCCCTCTGGTATTGAGGGGGAGAGGGTACCATGTTATTACTGCTGGGTGGTGCTCCCCATGTGGTCTCCTTTAATGTAGCAATGTAGGAGGGCAGCTTCTTTTCACCACACAGGGAATGATAATCCTGGCCCCTTGCTGGCCTTTTCTGACAGCAGGTGGTGGAGGATGCGTTGGTATGCACACTTTGATTAAGAGGAAAGTTGAATCTCCCTACTAAGTTCTTGTTCAAGAGGGTGGGGCAGGGGCCACAGGTTTTTCTGGAATGTTTTGCTGGAGTAGAGCTGTTATTTTTTAAAAGTTTTTTGTCTTCATAAACTGCCCTTTCCCTGGTCTTTTGGGCTTAGAATGTCTGCATCCATAGGTCTTTCTGGGTTGCTAACTTCTTTAACTCTAAGTGTTGCATATATACGCAAACACAAAACTGCAGGGAACTCAGCACAATGTTGCTCCTTGGATTTGAGGTCCCTAGGCAGTCTGCCTTTTTCTCTCCTCTTTTTAGAGTCTTGTTATATTTGTTTTTTATACCATGCCCAGGCTTCTTAATTGTACTTAGTGGATGGATTAGAAAGATTCCATTTTTCCAGATGTGGAATTCTCCAAAAGCAATCTTTTAAAATAAAAACAAAATTAGATGACATGCTACCTGATATCAGGACTTACTATAAAGCTACAGTAATCACAATAGTGTGGTAGTGGCATAAAGATAGATAAAGTATCAATGGATCAGATTAAAGAGTCCAAATTGACTCACATATATACCATAAATTGACTTTTGACAGAGACACAATAGGAATTCAATAAAGTAAGAAAATTTTTTAACAAATAGTGATGGACCACCTAGATAAACAAGTGAAAAACAATGAAACTTCGGTGAAATCCTTTTGTTTTGTTTTGTTCCTTGAGCCATCATGAAGTCCACGTTCTAGGCTTTAACTCTTGAATGATTTTACTTTGAAGAGTGTCTATTGTGCTGTTCAGTGTGTAATGCAGGACTGAGTACTTGCTGTAGGGCTGGTCTGGTCTTTGCAAAATCTATCAGTGATTGCTTGTCTGGGAAGGATTTTATTACTCCCTCTTAGATGAAGCTTAATTTTCGTGGATAAAGAATTCTGGGTTGGGCATTATTCTGTTTTAGAAGATTAAGGATAGGGACCCAGTCCCTTCTGGCTTGTAGGGTTTCAGATGAGATGAATGGAAATCTACCACAATTCTCAATCCTCTCAATAAATGTGAATGGACTGAACTGTCCTCTGAAAAGATACGGGCTGGCAGAGTGGATAAAAATCCACAAGCCTAGTATCTGCTGCCTACAGGAAAC
>NW_012149174.1:752693-760489 GCF_000956105.1 Propithecus coquereli
TAGTTTTTTAAAAATAATTACATAAAATTGTGAGAAAAATATTTACAGCAAACATGACAAAGGTTAATATAATTAATATTTATAGACCTAATATAAAAATAAGAAAAGCACTAAAACTCCAATAGATAAATGATTAAAAGTCTTAAACAAATAATTTGCAAAAGAGAAAATAAATATGATTAACTTCATATTCTTTTCAAGTACTCTCTCTTTTGCTTTTTGGAAACCTACAACACTATTCCCAGCCTCCCTTGGAGCTACTGTAGCCATAGAACACAATTTTCACAGGAGAAGAAAATATTTTTCCCGTTTCTTCTTCTTCCTACCTTTCCTTCTTCTTCCTTTCTGGAGCAATACAAGCTGCTGTGGTAGTGCAGCTGCCGTATTGTGACCACAAGGCAGCAAGAATGAGAGCAAACGCCAAGATGCTTAGAATGGCAAAGTGAAAACATAAAAAGAACTTGGGTTTGTAAGTTTCTTTTTTTGAGTAGTTGAATCAATTTCACTCTTGTGTGTGAAAATGTCATGTGAGAAAAATAAGCCTCATATTTGTTTAAACCACAATTACTGAGTTTTCTGTAATTTGGGGCCAAAGGCACTCTTTACCAATATGTTAATCAATATTTGGAAAGCATTTAGCATCAAACAATAGTAAAGCTATGTAACAAAAATATTCCATTTCTTTATATATCGAAATTGCAAATATTTTTAAGAAATGGAATTATTGAATAGGGTGAATTGAAATGTTCATTTTTTTTTTAATTTACTACCACAATGTAAGTTGGTATATAAGGGAATGTAAGTTTAGGCCTCTGTTTTGGCGATCACTGCAATACGTAGAGACCACAAATGTTTTAATCTAGTTTTTTAAAAATATATTTTGTCATTTTATTATATACCATAATTATTATTAATAATTAATGTGTATAACGTAGAATTCAGTCTGCTTGCAGCTGCTATTCAAGAACAATGGTTTGTGTTTTTCTCCCACCTTCCAAATCTCTCATTGGTAGAATGTTACCTGTAACCCTGCTGCTCGGGGATTCTTGGAAATGTAGTTCCCAAGAAAATGCTTCTAAGAAATGTATTTCACAGAGCAATGAATGAAGCACTAAATTGGGAAAAGCCAGTTCGGTCGAACAGGGAGCTGGCTAAGTGAATTGTGGACACAAATGCAGTTCAGAACGGCATGTTTATTCCCCTAATATGTTGAGATATACTTTAAAATCTAGTGTTCCATGGCGGAGGTGAACAGAATATCATATCCATCTCTTGAAAAGTTGTAAGTTATGAAAAATTATGCCACAACAGAAATCTACTTAACATTTCCTAATTCACTTTAGTCCAAACTTAATTGAACAGAACACGCATTAGGAAATAGTAATGTGTTGCATAAATATTAAATTATTTTTAAAAGTTTTTTAATATGGAAAATGTATTATAAATATATTAATACTTGAAATAGAAATTTAAGAGGCATGAGATAAAAATGTAAATAGAATTTCTAACACTTCCTTCGAAGCCCAAGATGATTAATTTTTACACCCCCTGGAGTTTGCCCACACCTCAATGGAGAGCATGGCTTTTCTAAAAAATAATTTTTTATACTGTGCAACCACAACCACCAGTACAATGGAAACTTCAAAAGAAAAGAACATTGTCTGATTCACTAGTGCCTAGAAAAATTCTTAACTAATATTAAATGAATTGTTGAACAAATGAGTGAATTTATGAATGAATGAATGAATTGCTATTATGTTAGAGTTTCTGTTACTCACAGGAAAGGCAACCAATGGGGCATGGAAATGTTCTCTGGTGTTTGTGGGCCAAAACTGAATGGTAATTAGGTATTAACCAGGCAAAAGAGGGAATAGGCATTTTTAAGGAAGGGGAAGTAACCTGGGAAGAGATTTGGGATGATTGTGGTTGCAGAGAAATCAACATAAGTGGGGAACAGGCTGTGCAGAGAGGTCAGCAATGGTGCTGTTGAAAGGATAGTTAAGGGTTGAATGAGAAAAGATCTTATGATCTTTTATGAAAAGTTGTGATACAGGGTTGAAATTTTTCAATTTTTGCAACCTAGAAAGATTTCCTTAGCAGCAATGTCTAAATGAGAGGCAAAATTGGAGGGAAAGAGGCCAATCATTGCATTGAACCAAGTGAAAAAATAAACAGGGAATGACTTAAGGTATTAAGGGGAAGGGACTTAGAGACAGAATGAGATAAATGATGAAACTGGTGTTTAGTAAGCAAAGAAGCAAGATATAGTCTCAAGTCTGACTCTGTAACTCAGACACACACACACACACACACACACACACACACACACATAGCTCCTCTCAAAACCTACCTTTCCCACTCTCATCCTGCTCTTGGAATGAAGCAGGTGACAGTCTGGACAATAAAGTCCTCCCTAGAACATCCTCTGGAACATCCAGTAAAGATTTCTAGCAGGAAATTTGAGATGTAGGTCTGTGGTTCAGGAATACTGCAGGGTCTGCAAAGGTAGATTGGGGGATCATGAGCATGAAGGCAATAGTTGAACTTATAAGTGTAAATGAGATCACCCAGAGACGAGTATAGACTGCAAAGAGAGGAGAGGAGAGCAGAAGAGCAGAAATAGAGGGAATGCAAGGACTTGCCTGGGAACTTCTGGGAAGAGATGCTCTTTTCTCTAAGATTGGACCAGAGGTCACTGTGTGGAGCCTACGCTGAAGACTAATGCCCTGAAAAGTAGAGTCAGTGCATGAAGAGAGACCCAGTGCTGCAGCCAGACCCACACCTGGGTTTTTCAGGTATGTGAGCCAATACCTTCTGCTTTTTATCCATGCTGATTAGTATTGGGGTTTCTGACACTTGCACTTGAAAGACCCTGACCCCTGGCCTTTCTAACCAAGATGTTACAAGTGTCAAATGATAAAACCAACGAAGAAGAAACTATATGAATTCCTTCCATATAATAGGTTTTCCATAACCGTTAGTTAATCCTTCTTCAGTGACCTCCAAGCTGTGAATTCCAGACTTTCCACCCATCGTGGCACCATCTTAAACTGGCTGTGCAGGAGCTACTTAGAGACCATTTTCCTTACCTATGCGGATCAAGTCGTGTCTACCTGGAGGATGGTGAAGGTTATCCTATGTTATCAGATCACGAACAGCTTGCGGGAAGAGCCTACAGTTCAAGCATTTTATTTATGTTACTACTGACAGTCTATCAGTGAGAGATTCCAGTGCATCAAAGAAGTTCCATACATGTTTGTTGAATGAACGTGACATCAGAGGTTTTTCCCTATGTGCTGCACACATCATCCATTTAACATTAGATTTCCAGACCTCAGTGGAAAGCCCATATATTTTTGCAGACAGACTTCCTAATGCTTCACATGGATCTGACTGATGCCAATGTTTCCATACTTTATGCTTAGATTGTTCAGTATAACTACATAAGTAAGCAGTGATAGAAGCTAGAATTGAAGATTTGAAACTTCCCTTACATATCCATGTCTAAGATGAAACTGTGATGCATCTTGCTTGGAAAGAAAATAAACTTTTTTGGAAAAAAACTTGTTTCACTACCCATGATGGATGCTGTAGAGGCTCAATTTTCCCATCTTTCTAGGCCCAGTGATCTCCTTTTGCTTCTTTGAATTGCTGCCAGTGTGTGTGCTAAAGTCTTCTGTGATATGCAGTTTGCCAGATGTACCTGAGTTAAGTTTGGTAAGCTCTCAGAATTGTTCTTTTCTCTCATTGGTATTCATTGTAATGAAGACCTATACTCTGTGTTAATTCTCAATTCCCCAGGCAGAGTTTTTCACTGTTATGAGGTGAACCTAATTCCATAGTTGGCCATTAAACACCTGTGCTGAAAGGATAGCTTTCTTGCCTCTTTCCCTTGAAATAATTTCTGGATTAACATTACATTCCAGATATATTGAACTTTATGTGATATCTAACCTCATGATCTCAACCTTTACTGACCAAACAGGCAGACTTTGGCATTAAGAATGAATGAAGCTGAGTGATAAGTAACAATGTCAACAGATTTTATTCTTTTTGGTGACACAAAAATAAGCACACCCATGGTCTCTAAGACACACTGTTTGATCAGGAAGAAGGCAAAAGGCATTCTAATCTTTCATCACCATGCCCTTCAGAAACATCAGCGTGTGTGCATGCATATACTGTTATCTTTTGAAACTAATAAAAATCAGTCACTGAGGAAATGTACTAACATCCATCAAAAGTAGATCTGTTCACAGTCTGTGATGCTCACCATGAGCAGAGATGTACGGTAAGGGAAAACTTACCAAGCAGAACCCATGGACCATATAATCTTCTTCACAAAAGCTAGAAAAACCACTTTTTGTACAATGTGACATTTTATAGAACACATTCAAGTTAGTAGTCTCATGAGGGGAAAAGCCCCTAAACCAAAAGTTTCAAGCAGAGAATGATTTTGGAAAGGACAGACAATAGTAAGATATATTCTACTGGATGTAGTAACATTTCTGCTAACATAAAATTCTAGTCTATATTATGAATGAACAATAATCCAAGGGAGAGCTAAATTTTATTAGGTTAAGAAAATGAAAATGACTTTGTACTTTTCCCAATAAAATGGGAATTATTTTAAAAGGCCATGAAGTTATTAATGTCTTTGTCTGAATGCCAGATAATAACAAAATCAGAAGCAATATTTTTGAAATAAATTTCACTTTTCTGGAAAACTCACTTGGTACAAATGAAGACCGGTCTGTATCTTCTTGCTTGTGTTTCCTACACTGACAAGCACACAACAGACTGTGTTATAAATCTTACATAAAGATATGATAATAATTGATTGATTAAAGGACCCAGTTCAGATGTCTCTGACATCCAGTCCTGCCTCATTCCACCTTCCTCACTTCAAAAATGCTATAGCGCAACCCTTGCTTCTCTTGCCAGTCATGCTCTAGAACTCTGTGGTGAACAAAGATTCTCCCTTCTTCATCTTTGCATCGCCACAATATTTTACACACAATCGATGTAGAGTCAGCACACATAGGAAGAACGTATTGATTGAATAAATAACCTTAACCCTCACCCATTTATATTTAAATGTCAATTTTTGTTTTCTAAGCTGATGTTCTCAGTGCTTCCTAAAGACATCTCCGGAAGAAGGAAATGACTTGACAGAGGAAGAGGGAAAGACTAAAAGAAACACTAGAACAAGGATCCACCACAGGCATCATCTACTCCAACTATATTATTTTCCATTTAAATAGACTAAGGGCCGGATAAATTAAGTAGCTGGTCCCAAGCCACATCATGGCAGCTCCAGAACTGGAACTATTATGTTGCACTTTTCACTCTATCCTGCTGATGCCAAAAAATGTAAATCTTAATAGGATTTGGAGTATGGATTCTCTTTCATGTACTTGGTATTGTTTGCTCGCCACCTACATTTGATTCTTTTTTATGGCTCTATATGATCTTTTCTCAACTTCCTACATAGAAAAATAATACAGAAACTGGAACAGAAGAAAGAAAGACAGGAAAAGAGTGAACAAATGAGCGAAATGGAAATGGATGCTGTCCATCAGGTAGTTCCTGTATTCCTTTAAAATGTTGTGATTTTAAGCTTTCCATAAGAATATGCCTTGTTTCCCCAATTAGTCGAAGACAAAGACTGTGTAATATACTTGTTCTTGTCACTGTATCAGCTGGCACTAAAGTGTATCTGCAGAACTATTTTAAACACCGAAGGTCATACATGAATTTCATGGAAAGCAAATTATGCACATATTGAACACATTAGCTAAGGGGGGAATAAAAATGAGTGAAGTTCAACTTTGATGAAATTATCCAGAATTTGGCCATCAGAAAAATCTCAACTTTTTTTAAGAAATGACAACACTCAATTTCAGTACTTATGAAAGTTTTCTGCCTTTGAGTTTGGTTTATTTTTCTATTTTAAAAAAAATACAAATTACACATAACAAATAGTAAGAGGTTAGGCACTGTAATCTTTCTCAGTGCTGAGGACTTCTAAGGCACTTACTTCTGCTGCGCTGAGGCAGAGAAAAGCAATGGTTAAGAGACCAGTGGTGCATAAAGTAGGCAGTCTTAAGTCTCACAGAGCTTAAGTGTTTGTGTATGTTTAACAGATTTTAACGTGGAAATTCAAGGTGAAACCAAATGTTGTATTACTACTTACTTAATGTTTTAAAATAAAAGGAATAGAGAGGAAATTTGAAAAAACAAAGTGGGTGGCTTATAATTTGATTTTAAAAGAAAAGAAATAGAACATGTTTGACATTATTTTCTGACCTCTAATTCAGCTAATTCCCAATTTTTTAAAAATATATTTTGTCATTTTATTATATACCATAATTATTATTAATAATTAATGTGTATAACGTAGAATTCAGTCTGCTTGCAGCTGCTATTCAAGAACAATGGTTTGTGTTTTTCTCCCACCTTCCAAATCTCTCATTGGTAGAATGTTACCTGTAACCCTGCTGCTCGGGGATTCTTGGAAATGTAGT
Organism: Propithecus coquereli; assembly: GCF_000956105.1. NCBI lineage: Eukaryota > Metazoa > Chordata > Mammalia > Primates > Indriidae > Propithecus > Propithecus coquereli. Next base: position 759,221 of record NW_012149174.1, read on the forward strand.
TCCCAAGAAAATGCTTCTAAGAAATGTATTTCACAGAGCAATGAATGAAGCACTAAATTGGGAAAAGCCAGTTCGGTCGAACAGGGAGCTGGCTAAGTGAATTGTGGACACAAATGCAGTTCAGAACGGCATGTTTATTCCCCTAATATGTTGAGATATACTTTAAAATCTAGTGTTCCATGGCGGAGGTGAACAGAATATCATATCCATCTCTTGAAAAGTTGTAAGTTATGAAAAATTATGCCACAACAGAAATCTACTTAACATTTCCTAATTCACTTTAGTCCAAACTTAATTGAACAGAACACGCATTAGGAAATAGTAATGTGTTGCATAAATATTAAATTATTTTTAAAAGTTTTTTAATATGGAAAATGTATTATAAATATATTAATACTTGAAATAGAAATTTAAGAGGCATGAGATAAAAATGTAAATAGAATTTCTAACACTTCCTTCGAAGCCCAAGATGATTAATTTTTACACCCCCTGGAGTTTGCCCACACCTCAATGGAGAGCATGGCTTTTCTAAAAAATAATTTTTTATACTGTGCAACCACAACCACCAGTACAATGGAAACTTCAAAAGAAAAGAACATTGTCTGATTCACTAGTGCCTAGAAAAATTCTTAACTAATATTAAATGAATTGTTGAACAAATGAGTGAATTTATGAATGAATGAATGAATTGCTATTATGTTAGAGTTTCTGTTACTCACAGGAAAGGCAACCAATGGGGCATGGAAATGTTCTCTGGTGTTTGTGGGCCAAAACTGAATGGTAATTAGGTATTAACCAGGCAAAAGAGGGAATAGGCATTTTTAAGGAAGGGGAAGTAACCTGGGAAGAGATTTGGGATGATTGTGGTTGCAGAGAAATCAACATAAGTGGGGAACAGGCTGTGCAGAGAGGTCAGCAATGGTGCTGTTGAAAGGATAGTTAAGGGTTGAATGAGAAAAGATCTTATGATCTTTTATGAAAAGTTGTGATACAGGGTTGAAATTTTTCAATTTTTGCAACCTAGAAAGATTTCCTTAGCAGCAATGTCTAAATGAGAGGCAAAATTGGAGGGAAAGAGGCCAATCATTGCATTGAACCAAGTGAAAAAATAAACAGGGAATGACTTAAGGTATTAAGGGGAAGGGACTTAGAGACAGAATGAGATAAATGATGAAACTGGTGTTTAGTAAGCAAAGAAGCAAGATATAGTCTCAAGTCTGACTCTGTAACTCAGACACACACACACACACACACACACACACACACACA
>NW_012149174.1:760539-795802 GCF_000956105.1 Propithecus coquereli
AATGTTTATATTCCTGGCAAGAATTTGCTGTTATAACTGGTTCTTTTTAAACTTGTATTCAATTTTTGTAAAACTTGCTATGGGCTAAAGCAGCGAAGAAATATGGGGGAAAAAAATTGTGCATATTTGGTGGTATCCATGTGTTTTTTTTTTCTTCTTTTCTTTAATTTCCTTTATAAAGCAATTTGAGATAAACAAAAATGAACAAATAAAAATTCCCCATATGTTTAAACTTCAATTTGCAAATCCAGTTTTTGAAAGACCAGAATTTGTAGCCAACTTTTTCTAAATCAAATCACTCATCTTTCAAAGCAAACCACTTCTCTAGACAATCTAAAACCTAGCAATTTTTCCACTGTCAGAGAGTGCTTCTACAGACATGCTGTGAAAGTTTTCTTGAGTGTATTTTTTTCTTAAGTTTATGAAGTTGTTTAAACAACAAAGTATTTCAATTTATGAGGGCTTGTTCTGTAGGGTTTAGTTTCTATAAACCACAGATACCACTATTTAGTATTCTAAACTGCTAACTTCATTTTCCAGCACAAATGGACACATTTTTCTCCCACATTAAGTAATTTTTAGAGTAGCAATATGGCAACTCCAGGTGGTGTGGTTCTCCATAGATAATCAGCCCCTACAGAAAGCCTCCACCTTCAGAGGTGATGCTCACCAGCCCCTGGTCATGTTTTCCTGCCTACATATTATACACTGAAGGCAATAATCAGAAACATTTGTAAGGCATGAGGAGCATACAGGATTTATGTGTTTTGCCCATTTGTTAATTATAAAATCTACTAACACTGCTGGCAAGACCGTGTATGCTTTTACACTGTCATCGTAATTAAAAAGTTTTAGTATGTGGTTTTGTGTTGCGACACCATCAATCAAAGTCCATTTTCTGACATGTGTAGCAGAGGTAATATGTTCCACATAGGTTATTTCTGTAATTGTATTGCTTACTGTAATAGAGTCCTGTCATGTAACTCTTTTGCACCTTTACCTGCCCTGCTATGGCTGCCTCTGCTGTGCCCACTTTAATACCTTCTCAAGAATGCACAAAGTGGAGCAACGGAGTGAGGAAGAGAATATATTTTAAGAATTATATTTTATTAACCAATATGCACAAATCCAAATTTGGATCTCTGGCTATAGCTTAAATGCTAAAACCTCAATCTTCTAAATCTCTTGGTTTATTTAGATCATCTGCCTGACATAACTGGCCTTCAAAAGACCAAAACAATTTGTGTATTTCCTTTTATTAATTACTTAATAACTAAAAGAAACTTCTGGGTAAAAACAAATGTTTATTTTTTTAAGAGAGTTGCAATGTCTGTTTCCTATTGTTCACTGCTCTATCAAATATGCTTTGGGTGGGAGACAGAGTCCTCAAAAAAGAAGAAAAACTTCTTTAAAAAAGAAAAGAATAGGAAGTCAAAAGCCATTTCTTTCATGCATTTGACTCCATGACGAAGTGTTTCAAGGGCAGAAAGAGGGTTGAAAATGGAAACTGACAAAATGATAAAATAAGTTGGTTGGAAGTTGACAGAAAAATTAGAGTACCCTTAAGTGATGTTAAAGAAAGCAATGTGTATATTGCCAATGAAGCATAACAAGAAGGATAGCTTTCTCTAATTGCAAGGAGAAAAAAACCCAAGTATTGCCAAATTTAATTTCTTTCCCAGAATTTAACTAACTGCATAAGATTTGAGATGCTACATCAGTGCATTATGAAAATCAGTCACAATTACTGTCAAATGCACAATGTTCTGTTCTAAAAAGCTTTTGAATGAGACCTATTTCAAAATATAGCAAGGAAACAGACCTAGTACATGTTCAGACCAGAGATATATTGTTTGAAATAAATCTTTTACCATCATATTTTTCATATTTGAGAAGTTAGGGGATTCAATGTCTAAGTCTAATCAGCTGCAATACAAAGGAAAATCCAAAAATTATCAAAACAAAAAAGGCAGGAACAAAAGGAATGAATTTAACATATGCATTTTCACCTTTTCTTAAGATGGTTCAAATTGTAATAATTGTTATCTAACAGAAATGCAACTAAGTATTGTTCTTTTCAGTGCTTTTTGTACTAATCATAACATAAGATATGGGTGCAAACATATATATCCAAAATCATCTATAGTATATAGTATAGATAGATAACAGATAAGATTGATTTTTATTTTCTCCAAGTAAAAAGAACTATAACTTAATAATAAATGACGGAATATGCAATAAAATCAGGAGAACAAGTGTCTACGTAGATGCTTAAAACTTAAGGTAAGTTAAGCAGCATTTTCTTCTAAAATAAAATAACACCCATCAGTGGATTTGTGTTACTTTTCTAAAGTCCAGTTGAAAGTATGTGATTTTATGACATATATTCCCACCTGGTTATCCCAAATTTTCTGTAAATTTTCTATATTTAATTAAAGTTTCTAATAATACTTGTTAATTGCATGGGGAATGGGCTAGAGATCCATTTTCTAACTAGAATGTTTCATCTGCCTGAAGAAGTGTGGAAAGACACAATCACTAAAAACATTATAGCTAGAAATTAGAATGCCTGTTATTCATATTAATAGAATCTGCAGCTCATAGAGGACTTTCAAGTCCATTACCATAGCATCTGAAGAGCTCACAATTCCAGGGAGGAAGCCAAATCTTAAAAATATACATTCTGGAGAGTGCTTGACAGTACAACCTTTGTGAAATAATAGAAGAAAGAATTACAATCGCTTTTTCAGAATGTCATGGTTCAAAAAAAAAAAAAAAAAAAAAAGATGTGACAGTGGGATAGATTACTCCAGAGACTTGGAAGGTGACATTGACTCTCTCACATGCACATCAGTTCATCAAAGAGCAAAAGTTATTCCTATCTGAAAGCAGTTCAGTGACCTTTGTGTAATGAATTAATGATTTTAGTCCATTTCCAGTGGCCTCCGTCACATCATGAAAATTTTCACTAATTAGGAACTTTATTTGCAGACTGATCAGAGGATCTAAGGAATAAACAGATGTGCACACACACACTCCACACACATACACACACACACAACCTAAACTATCTGCCTTCTATTAGATACAACTCTCTCAGCAAAGCGCTGCTGCTGTAAACATGCCTGCTCTGGTGTTGCCTTACAGTCAGTGTGTTTATGGTAGTTTGTGGTTCTCAGAGGACCAGAATCCCTTCTACAATATATATGCCTGTCTGTAAAGTATCAACGTAACATCACATATGTTAGGTATTAGAAAATGAATTTTGATAATGATGGTGGCTTTTTTAAGGAAATCTTCTCTAACTCAGCTGCTTTGGTTTAGGTATTCCTTCTCTGTGCTACCACAATGCCCAGAAAATCCCAGTCACTGCTCTTGTAAAGTCTTATAATTGTATGCTGATGTGTCTGCCTCTTTTTCTGGATTTTGACCACCTTGAAGACACAAATATGTCTTACTCATTTCTGGATCTCCGACAGCTAGTGTGTAGCCCATAATTTGTTCTTAATGCTTGTTGATTAAATTGTTTGGTTACCCCATCTGTCTTTCCCATGATGTTGCCTGCCATAATACCTGTCTAACTTCAGTCTTTAGAAAGAGAAGTTAAGAAGAATTCACAAAGATGCTTGAGTTTCATGAATCATTCTTTGTACTAGAAATATAGCTTCTAATACAGCTCTCTTGCAAGGTCAGGAGCAGCTAAAAGAAGCAACGGAAAGAGACAGTCTTTGGATCACCATCAAGGTATTAACTGTGTAACTATTGCCAGAAAGCTAGGACACAATTCAGAAAAGCCACACTTCAAATGTAAGCGGGATAGCCAGGCACTAATACCACCCACAGAGTTACAAAGGGGCAGGCACATTTTTCTTCTGCCTTCTATTTTCCTTATCTTGAACTCTGGCCCATCTTCTGATCCCCCTACATTGATGGGACAGTGGGGCTGATGGTTATATTTATACTTCAGATACACTACAGCTTTCTCTAGAGAACGCAGGTAAGGACCACTGGTAAAGGGAGAAGGAACATCCACATATAATTTTTATATAGTCACTGATAAGATCAGTGGCCCCATTGCCTCTTTTCACTAAGGATCCTAAAGGAAGGATTACAGAGTGAATGTGGGCCTTATATATAATAAGGTATACAAATGTGCCCTATATACATGGCTGAAATTCTTTATTATCTGCCTGATTAGAAAATAAAAATTATCTCCTCATAAGGTAAGAATGATTTTTTGGTCTTTATAATTTTTCATATCCCTAATACAATGCCCTACCTGCCATGTACCTTGAGTCCTGAATGATCGTGCCAATAAACACTTTCAGATGTATTTTTCTATTATTACCTCACATCCCATTCAAACCGACACAGCAGTGTTGTTTATAGTTTGGAAACCTTGCCACAGAAATATGAAAGGACTCCTCCCAGTTTGGGTGACCCTCATTGTTACACTGCCAAACTGCAGATCATAAAATACGTGGGTGGGTGAAATGTAAAATTTCATAACCTAAATTGGCTTCAGGGGACCCATGAATATGCTGAAGTTTATACAAAACCTTGTTCCTTTGTGTAGTTCTCTTTTTTCTGGCTGCAAATTCTCAGTTTTATCAGATTTTAAAAAGGAACTATGCTCCCAAAAATTAAAAACCAAGAAAATTGCTACATCATAAAAGGTATTTTGCCTTCATTTATGTAGTCAAATATTTTCTAAGATGTCCTCCCATAAAAAGATCTCTTTTACGCCAAGGGGAATACAAAGCAAATGTGATAGCCTCTATTCCCCTAGAGGTTTACAGCCTACTAGAAAGAAAAAAAACAAACAAAAACAACCACAAACAAGGCAATAAATAGGTTTTATGTGAGTGGCACAAAAAAATGCCCCATGAAATTTCAGAACATGGACATCCCTTTCATTTGAGCACTCATGAAAATACGAAGTGTTATTGAAGTCAAGCCTTGACATTGTAAAAGATTTCGATAGGCAGAGACAAGAGTGAGGACCAGGAGGGACTCTAAGAATGAAATAAACAAAGTAAGGAGGTTGGAAAGAAATAACTTCGAAAACTGAAAAGATGTTTGAAGATATTTGACAGCTTTCTTGGCATGGCAGTAGAAAACAGGTTTGGAAATACAGGTGATAGCTTTGAAAATGAGGGGAGATTTTTGGACTTTCATATGCAAAACAAAAGAAGTCATGAAAGGTCTTGGGGCTGTAAAGTGGCATTATTAAAGCAATATTTTAGGAAGATTAACCCTCAGCAAGTAAGCAGAATATTTTGTTGAGAAGAAGGAAGTCTAGAAGGGAAAAGACCCGTTCAAGTTTAGAGAAATACCAATAGAAACTATGCAGCTAATACTATTGACTGAAAGGGATGGATACAGGAGAGTTTATTACCAAGAAAGTAACAGGACTCTGAGACTGAGGAGTTCTCTGCCATAAAATGGGAATAACAATGAGTCACTACTTCCTAGTTTAAGTTTAAATAAGATAATCCATGTAAAAACTTAGAACATATCTGGCACATACTAATAGTACAGTGAACATTAGCTAATTGGATATAAGAGGGATAGGGAGAAACCAAGCACTACTGAAATTGGAGCCCAGTTATCCGAGATACTTGTAAGAGCATTAATAAAATTAGGGTAGTCAAAAGGAGAAGCAGGTTTAGGGCAAAGGGAAGAATATAAATATGGAGACTACAAAATTGGTTACAGAAATAGGGCATGGAGGTGGAAATAATCAACTGACAGTTAAAAGCAAGGTACCGCATGATAGGTCCTGAGAGAAGGCCGAAATTTCAGAATCATTCACCGAAAATCAACGGCAAGCTTTAAAAAGTGGAAGAATAGGAAGTGAAAGATAGAATAAAGTGTCAGAGCCTTTCAGAGTGCAGGAGTTTAGGGGATAAAGGAAGAAAGATCCTGCAGGAGGGAAAAGAGGACCCTTAGAAAGGTAGGAGCAGAAACAGAAACACGCTGCTTTCAGAAAGCCACAGGGGTGGAATTTATCTAATAAATGTGGGAGGACTTCTAGGCAGGTGAAAGAAAAGTCAGCGAATGTGACTATGCAGAAGTAACTTAACATAATGCTTCCTCAGAAGACTGACAGAGAGGGCACCCCCAGCAGGAGGCAGCCCGCAGATCAGACCTGGAAGAAGCCAGGTGGCTTAAAGACTAGAAATGTGAAGCCAAGTGTGATGTGAGACAGGGCTCCGATGCACACCCAAAGGGAAAAGCAGACAGCGAGCCCAACCAACATAGCAAGCCCGAGAGGCTGGTCTCAGGCAGAATCCAAAACAAAAGTTGTGGAATAGAAATTCTGAAATGAAGCAGAAGCAATTCAGTTTAGTGGTTTAGATCACTCTTTAAATCTAGAGTCAAACTGCACTCTGCTGCTCATTAGCTTTGCAACTCAGAGGATGTTGCATGTCTCTGTGTGTCTAACTCTCACTATGGGGGAAATAACAGAACCTACTGCACAGGGTTGCTGTGTTAAGAAAATGAGGTAATAAAAGCACTCAGGGTAATATCTGGCACATAATGAATGCTCGAAAAATGTTAGCAATAGTTATTAACAATGGGTAAGAAATGGAGTCTAAAAAGGTTTTCCAATTGGCTAGACACCAAATTGCAGGTGCTTTTTAGTACATACCCAACAGCTAAGACCTACAGAGGCTACCTAAGGAATTAGAATCATTCAGCCTGTTTGACAAAGACCTTGAATACCAGCATGACACTGATGGCCATTATCCTTTAAGCAACAAAAGGCCATTTTATTAATATAGTGACAGAATTAAAACATGTAATCTTGAAGTGGTAAACAAACTGGTTTGAACAAATATCTTGTTATATTCATTTCCCATCACTAATTTTAAAAAGAGCCCAGTGTGGTTATTTCAGTTATCTGGACATTTGCTCCTGAGTACTCGCTCCCCAGGAATTCTCTCTCTGCTACGAGTCATTGAGCCCCTTCCACTGGGTACATATTGAAGCATTTTTTTCTTTTAATGATTTCCAGACTCAATGTGAAATAAGAATGTAGAATTTTCAGCATGTTATGATATGTATTTGAAAGTGCTAAATTGTTAAACCACAGAAAAATGAGAGAATGATTGTAGATCTTGCAATTGTCACAGACATATCCACTTAACTCCATAACATTTAAAGCCAGCATATTGTGCATAAAGGGTTGGAACAAAACAGATGTAAAACATTATTGATTTTCAGAAATGACAAGTACATCCTACAAGTGAAAGCCCAGCCTGTGACCCACCCGCCTTTCCCTTCCCTGTGTGTAGAGGCTCACCACACGCAGGAATCCTGCAAGCAAGTCTCACATTTGCTAAAAATAATTGCTATTTTCTATGTCTGCTCAGGCATGGTGCTCTGAAATAAAGAACAAAGCATAGCAACTTCAATTAACAAATACAACTATAATATTTTTCAATTCTATGCAGATTCATTTTTACCCCAAGGATATTACAATACATCACAAAGTTGAATATTATTCCTCTAACATCTGTCATCAAAACCAAAATCATAGAGTTAGATCTACAAAAATCACAGCAAACCTGCCATCCAGTAACAAGAGTCAAACATCCACCCTATGCCACGGCCTTCAAAATATTGAGATAATTGGTGAATAGTCTTCTTTTCTCATCTCATCACCAAGGTTTCACTTCAGAACAATACCACATGATGAGTCCACTTTTTTTGATGCTAACATATGAATACTGTTTTCATAATTTGGTATGCAGCATGCTGGTCTAAATCGACATGTTTGTAAAGGATTCCATGGTGTCAAACAGAGGAGAAGGGAAAATCTGACAGCAGGCATTTGTTGGATATGGCCAAAGCTCTGCTGGATCCTGCTTTCACTACACAGTCCCTGAAGCACGTAAAACTTATCCCAGTTTTATAAAGCCATGCATGCATGAAACTGAGGGTAGAATTTCAAGTAGGAATTGATGACTTAGTAAAAATGCGTATAATTTTTCTATATAAAAGAGAAATGGAAGGCACACCAAGAAAACATTGTTCCCGAACAAGATGATTAAAAATTCAAGGGCCCCTCTTTGAAGTCGAAATCTCACAAAGCTCATCAAATCTGTTTAAAGGTAGACATCTTCAATAAAGAGACTCACACAGGAGAATTAAGTAGCAGCATTTTGGAGGTACTGTGGTTCTTCTATTTGTGCACATTTAATACATAAAAACCACTAAAGCAGAGTGGAAACAGGTAGATTTACTTGGCAGATTAGCAAACACACGTGCTTTTTAAAGAAGGGCAGCACTTCCAAATATTTTAATTGGGAATGCTGTCTTGAAAGAAAAATTCTTGCTTTTTTTAATATGCAAAATTTGATGGTTGGACAACTAGATCTTCTGTATTTTTGAAGTCACATTTCTTAAAAAGCTATTATTGAATGCTGGAAAAATATTGACATGTTTATAACTGAAGCTAGTGCAGAAAAATTTCAAGCAAAGCAAATAAGATTTACCATAGGATGAAGATATTCTTTACAAATTTCAGTAAAGAGGCTCACATTAAATTCTGATTTTAGCTATTTTAATGATTCAATTACTTGTCAGACCATACAATTTTATTGCCCTGCAATTGTCTGTTGTGGGTTATGGACTTACAGAACAGGTAGTTAAAAACAAGGACTTCAGAATTGGTCTGCCTGAACCCAAATCCCAGCTTCACCACTTCCTAACTATATAACCTTGAGAATATCACTTATCAACCTGAGCCTTGATTTCTTCATTCATAAAATGCATTTAATAACAGTGACTACATTATAGAGTTGTGGTGAGGAGTAAGTGAGTTTGACATATAAGGAGGGCTGGGTATATGGGATGCACCACATAACTATTAGTTTTTACTCTTATACTTGAAGACTCTAGTCACCATCTCTGTTTTCTTTTTTATCTCTCTTTCTTTTCTGCTGTTTCAGACTCATTCTTACTCTTTTGCTCAAGTCTCATCTTCCTCATTATAACAAGTTCATATTTTCAGAGAGCTGCCCTTGATAGTGGTTCATTTTGGAAGGAAGGGAGACAAAGTATTTATACTAAAATATCCAGTAGAAATGTCTTATAATAGTGTATTTTAGTTAGCTGAGATGAGTGTGTGAGGAAATATTTTATGAAACTGATGCTGTATTATATTTGTGAAGGACGCCACTCTGGAGTAGACCGTTGGAGTTGGAAAGATGAATGGCAGACATTATTCTCCAAAGGCTCACGCTATTGTGGGAAAGCACACTAGTGAACAATTACCACATGGGCTGATGTATCCCTGTGATATGGGAGAGCACTGAATAGCAGGAGTTACTGGAGACTGAGGCAGGACGGGGAGAAAAAATACTTGTTGGAGGAGCAAAAGAAGACCAACATGATGGTCAAAGTAGGATAAACTTAGGGATAAGAAAAATGGAGGAGGAGGAGGAAGACTGTGCAGAGTGTTGGAGAACTGTGATTTTCTGGAAAGGCTGAAACTTGGGGACCTGGGAGTGTTAAAACTTAAAACTATGCTAAAGAGAAAAGGCCATAATAAGGTAAATATAGTAGACACAGGAGAGAAAGGATACTAGAAGGGACAATGTTCTCAAATAAAGAAATGGAACTTAAAAGTGAAATTGCCTTTTCCCTCCAAGTCCATAGGAAGGAGGGGTATTGGAGATGGGTCTGAATGTTTCAATGCGAGGTGAGGTACAGACAGCTTATGCCTGATGGTCTCCATCAGGAGGGCGAACATGATGCAATCGTTTGTAATAATGGGCAGGGGTTGAAAAGAGAAGTAAGGTTTGAAACAGCTGTGGAAAGGAATGATGGAAGGAGATTTTTGATACATCAGAAGGGTCAACTGGCAGTATTAGAGCTGGCAACAGTTGAAGATTCTATTTTTTGGTGGTGTGCATGTGGTAAAGTGGTGTTTTTGCTGGGGTATTCTAGAATAAGGACATATAAACTGGATGAAAGGAATGTTTAGCTTTCTCCAGTTTGGTGTTTTTCTAAGTATAAATGAGAGAAGGTTTAAGAGCCAATAAAACAGGGTGCAAGAAAAGGGGAGTTTAAGTAATAAATAATGTAATGATAACAAATGATCTAGGCTTATTAGAAGTATATAAGTAAAGCCTAGAAAGGATGATTGAAAGAAAAAAATGGTATAGGTGGTAGGAGGAACAGTTAAGGCAAGTAAATACCTCTGACCTCATGATATTTTTAAATTGTGATAAGACATTTAACATGAGATCTACCTTCATAAATTCATAAGTGCACAAATGCAGAAATAATACTATAGGCACAATGTTGTATAGCAAATCTCTAGAACTTATTCGTGTATAACTGAAACTTTATACCTATTGAATAGTATGCCATTTTGTTTTTAAATTTTTTTTAAAGACTACAGGAAAATTCATCAATTTGCTGATAACTTGATCACTTCAACTTTTTTCCATGTTAAAAATGTCTATCGAGACTCATAAAATCATTTAAGTAGGGTGGCCATAAACTGAGACACTTGAGAATGAAGAGAGGAGCTGTTAGTAATTACACCAGTGCAATGGACATAAGCCTAGATTATTCTAGGCAATTCAAGATGTAGGGTCACTGTACACTTAGTGAAATTTTTGAAAAACTAAAAAATTTTTGAGGGTCCTGGGAAGGAGAAAGATGAGAACAATAAAAGGCCCAGAAAAAAGAGATAGAAAACTCCGGGATAAATTTAGCCTACATGAAACACTTGTTTAGAACCAATTCTATGAGTAATTTCCCTCCATGGCAATAATCTTCAACAAATTATCTTTTGTGGATTAACATATCTCATGATTATGTATAAATTAAGTATCTTAATTAGTATTCAAGGTATAGAATAGGTTGAATTAGTTCATATTCTTTGTTTTTAGGCAAAAGAAACAAACCCAGTTATCTTAAGAACATTTTAATAGGGCAAGAAATTGTTTCCTTGCTTGAAGAAGAGCAGGTAGCAGTCCATCCTCAAGAATTTCTATAGCAGGAAATGGAGATGATACCATCGGGTGATTCAACTCCCACTGCTTTCCATCCTTCATTCCCTTTCTCAAGGCCCAATTCCTTTGTGAGGGAGACTCTGTTGCTACTTAGGACAACCATCTACTGCTGTTATCAAAGGAGTGAAGTCATGGATAGAAATCCTACCAGGGAAAATGCTGAGCAAATGAAACCCTGAGACCCACTGCATACTATTTAAATAGTCCTTATTAAATTAGTAGATCTTATAAATGGGATGCTAATTTACACTCCCATCCTACAATCACTGGATAATATTATTTCTCTGTTTCAACTTCTGGGGCTCCAAATCTCAAAATGGCTGCACTTCAGCCAGGGACTCTTTGATAGATAAGAAATGCATCAAAATACAGCTCACATATTTGGATATTTCTGTTGTTAGCAACCACAGAAGTCAGGATTAGGAAATCTTATATGTAACATATTCAAAATAGGCGCTCTGGAAAGTATATTTCCAAATGATCTTTTAGATTGCCATACTCCTCTTTTGAAAAGAGGTTAAATTTTTTTAATTAAATGAACTGTAGCAACTAGATAAATACAAGAATCTGGTGAGAGAAGCCAATGGGAAGACTTCATTGATCTATGCTTTAGTTTGAATATATCCTCCAAATTTCAAGTGTTGGAAACTTAATCCCCAAATCCATATGTTGATGGTATTTGGAGGTGGGACCTTTGGTAGATAATTAAGATTAGATATGGTCATCAAGGTGAGGCCCCATAATGGGATTGAAGGCTTTATAAGAATAGAAGGAGAGCCCTGAATTGGCATGCTCTTGCCCTCTTTCCACATGATGCCCTCTACCACGTTATGATACGACAAGAAGGCCCTCACCAAATGTAAGTGCCATGCCCTTACATTTCCCAGCTTCCATAAAAGAAATAAATTTCTTTTCCTTATAAATTACTCAGTTTCAGATATTCACTCATCACAAAAGAAAATGAACTAAGACAACGAGTAACATGGATTAGACTCATGAGCTTTTTACAAACACTTCTCAATATACAAATACCTCATCTGTTCCCACAGTCAGTTGGAGATGACAGCCAATGACACTTTTTTCAATGTCAGAGAAGACCACTGAAGCTGTTACTAAGCAATAAAGATTTTTATAAATCCATTTTTACTGTAAAATGATGATGACTTGTCAGTAATTAAAAGTAAAAACTTCAAAATATTAAATTGTACCTCCACTTTAGTTATTAAACACATTTGAAATTTAATTACCCAAAACATCAAATTGTAATCAGTCATTTGCATCTTTAATAAATTAAGATAAGGTCTCTGCACCATTTATTTCAATATGTGTGCATACACCCAGTTCTTATTGACTTATTGCTTGCTTCTCATAATATACTTTCTTTTACATGGAAAAAAAGAATTCCATACCCACAGCATAAGTCAGCTGAAGACCTGTTCAGGAAAGTGAAATAGTTTTAAAATGTACAATGCCCAGAAGCAGGGTTAAATAAGATTGTGCTGTGTGCTGGGAGATGTTGGTGTTATGACCCAAGGATTTTGGACTCCAGAGAAATATTCAGGTCCAATTTCTAGCTGGCTAAAGAGTAGTATTAGCATTGATTGTAGTAGTGGCCGCAAGCCTTCTGCCCTGCCTTTTGGCTAGAAATTGGGTCCTAGGTAGCAACATGAACTCTAAAGAAAAAAAAAAAGAAATGCAGAAATAATACAGAATGTTGATTTAACATTTTGAACAACTAAAAATATATCAAAGGCTTGAGCATTTGTTTAGATGTGAAGCTTGCAAATTCTTACAGCCTGTAAATCTGTCCTAAAAAAAGTCTCAAAGAACAGGAATTCTTATGTGATTTCTGGGGCTCAATTCATTGCTGTTCTAAAATATCCCCAGAATAGCTATCTTCAAGTGACTTAGGTATTTCATTCTGTCTGATACAATAAGAAACTTTAAAAAACCAAACATACCAAAAAAAAAAAAAAAAAAAAAAAAAACATAGTGAGGAAATTTTGAACCTTTGATAAGTTTCCATTAAAGACAATTTTGTGTTTGTAATTTAAACCATTTGTAGGTTGAACAAAGGTGTTCTTTGATATTTGAAATAACCCCCTTTATTCCCTGTCCTTTCTTCCCTCTTCTTTCCTCTTCTTCCTTCTTGGACCTCCTTTAAATAAAAACATTATCATATAGAAGTATTATCAGCTTCCCTTTGCTCTTACACTCTTCCCTTTGCTCTTATACTCTATACAGGATTTTTTTCATCTGGAATGCTTTTCTCTAAACTACTGAGGAATGTATAAAGCAAAGACTTCTTAAACACTATAAATAAAGTAAATAAAGTACATACAGTCAAATAGAGATGTTCGCAAGACACTAACAAAGACCTAAAAGAACTGGGTTGGAATTCCCAGTTTATGACTGACTACATGTGTGACCTTGGACAAGTCATTTTCCCTTCTATTCCTCAGTTCCCTCATTTGTAGAAATGTGATCATAATAATGTCACAAATTTCATTTGTTTAAGGGGGTTAAAAACTAAAGGGTGGTTATTTATTTCATTTGTTTAAGGGGGTTTAAAAATATGCTTGTAGGTATTATATAATATTTGAGTGCTATAAAAATGGCAACCATAATTTGATTATAGTAATTATAATTAAAGCCAGGAAAGCCCTACGAGTGAGGCTTGACCAAATTAATACAAGCCAGAGGTGAAATGATGAGCTTTAACACTCATTATCACCAAATATGTTGCTGACAGTGCACATGTAAGCAGATGCTACTCTTCAGACATCTCATTCGGTCCTTTGTGCAACCAACATTCCTGGCCCAGATATCTTTCTAAATGCTGAATAAACAAGAGATATGGACACAGCCTCAGTGGAAGAGTTCTACGGGAAACCTGACAGTTTAATGGAAGAGTTCGATGGGTAACCTGATGACAACTGTGCATTTTAGTGATGCTATTTTAGATGCCTGCACAAGCACAATGAGAACACTTAAGAGCAGCATCAAACCCAGTCTTGGGGAGGAAGAGGCAGATTATGGAAGCTCCTCAAAAGAGCCAGCACCTACCTTGCAAGAAAACAGAGTGGATAGAGCAGTCAAGCACAAACTAAGAGATGAGAGTACAGGGAATAACCAAACAACTGCAAGCGTCAACGTTGCTGGAAAAAAGAGAGGATATGAAGAGCAAGGAAAGGTTGACAGAGGTTAGCAGGGGTCAAATGATAAAGGGCATTTTATGCCATGTTAAGACATCAAGATTTTATTCTTGGAAGCAATGGGGAGTTGTTAAATAATTCTGAGCAAGGGGAATCATAACAAGATTTGCTTTTTAAGGTGTGGCAATACTGCAGAATGTCAGAGGAAGGTATACCAGAGATTTGTTTGCAATGATCAAAGCAAGATATACGAGAAACTGATTCAAAGCAAGATATATGAGAAACTGATTCATGGGTTAGAGAGAAAGGAAGATATTGGAGGGAGATCTATGAGCAAGGAACATCCAGATGTGGCAACGGATTCAACATGGGAGAAAGACAAGAAGAAAGATTCAAGAGAAATTCCCAGAGAGCTGCTTTACTGACTTAGTCAGTGGTTAGCAGGCCATGAAATGCAAGAAAAAGAATGAGATTATTAGAGGGAGGATTGGTTGGTGTGGGGACCCTGCCGAAATGAGGCAGGGGATGTTGAAGGTCAGTTTGAGGTATCTTTAATTTGTGGCAGACACCTGAGCACAAATGTCTATTAGGCAAGGCTTGAGCTCTGAAGGAAAATTTGGGTTGAAGATACAGATTCAGGAGTCATCACAATAAAAATAGCAGAAGAAATTATGGTAATAGACAATGCAGCACAGTAGAGTGAAAGTAGGAGAAAGGACTAGGGACATTAGATGTAGTAAGTCATATAAAAATAAAGGAAAAAAGATGGACAATATCAGCAGGATAAAGTCTGAGACAATCCAAAGATAATATATTTATTGTATGTTACATTCTTATCAGCTGAAAGAACATTTATATTAAGAAGTTATAACTGAATTATAGCACCCTCAATAAAATTATATTTAGCACTATCAGCAGCAAGGATAATAGTCCAAAGCCTAACATGATGTATAAAAAGAATACTGAATGAGGGTTGCAGATATCTACAATTTAGAATTATCTCTGCCTCTAACTATTTAATCTTAAACTAATTTCATAAATTTTCTGAGTTTTAAGTTCTTAATCTTCAAAATAAGAGAATTCAACTAAACAATCTAAATTGCCTTCCAACTGTAGCAATTGATCTTCTACTATGCCATGCTTTATTTTCTCAGTAATTTGCAGTCCTTTGTCCCATCAATTATATAGTCATTCAATGCTTCATTCATTCATTCATTAAACAAATATTTACTGAGCACCAATTATGTTCTAGTCACTCTTCAAAGTGCACAGGAAAGAACAATGAACAAAACAGCCAGATTTCTTGCTATCAAGAATAGTGAGGTTTTTGTGGTTGTTATTTTGTTGTTTTTGTTTTTTTGTTGCTGTTTTAGCAAGATGGTGAAATATGACGTCTCAGGCTCCACTCTCCACACACAAAGTTCAACTAGCAACTATATAAAGACCATAACATCCTCTTGAAAATGCCAGTACTTGAAAACAAGCCTGAGACACCCGCATCATCTGCAGAACTGAATAAAATCTGAATTATAAGAATAAAAAGAATGGTATTATCTTGATCATGCCACCACTTTCCCCCCTTCAAGCTGGCACAACACCAGACAGAGGATTTTCTTTTTTTTTTTTTTAATTCAGGATATTATGGGGGTATAAACATTTTGGTTACATGTAATGCATTTGCCTTGCCCAAGCCAGGGCTACAAGCCTGCCCTTTCCCCATACAGTGTGCTCCACTTCCATTAGTTGTGGGTTTACTCTCAACCTCTCCCCCCACCTGACTGGCACCCAATGAGTATTACTACCGCGTGAGCACCTTAGTGTTGATCAGTTAGTACCAATTTGATGGCGAGTACATGCAGTGCATGTTTTTCCATCCTTGTGATACCTTACTTCAAAGGATGGAAAGTAATTTGGAGATACCACAAAGAGCTAAAAATAGAAATACCATTTGATCCAGAGAAGATTTTCTTGAGCCCGCAGTTACTACAGAGGGAAAAGAGAACTGAACGTAGTTATCCAGCTTTCTTAGCATTCCAAGTTACTTCCCAGGAAGCCCACTCTGGTCTCACCTCACAAGGAAAGCTAGGGAAAATGACATGATTAGACTGCCCAGGGTCAAGTAAAGACAAAGAAAGGATGCCACAGTCATAGTGACCAGCGCACAGATCTTGTGGTCCTGCCAGCTGTAGTGCCAAATAGAAAACACAGTCGACCTCATAGCCCATCCACAAAGCAGACCTGATCGCCTTCAGAAACACAGCTGGAAGCTCAACCTCTCCTGAGTCTCTAGATAGCTCATTTCTATGCCCAGCCTCAGAGCCCATTCTAGTGAGCCTGCTCAGGCAGAGAGATTTCCAGCCCCACACATTTCAGAGAAGCAAAGGGGCTAAGAACAACTTGACCTAGTAAGTCAAGCAGTGGCTCCACTCAGCCAAAAGCCCACCTGACAGATCCACCTTGCCTGGGAGGCGACCCTCAATTGTGCAATTCTAACTACTATAGCCTCTGGTCCACCTTTCCCAAGTGGGCTTCAGTCAACCTTAGAGCCTAGTCTACAGCCCTGCCCAAATGCAGATCCCAAATGGCAGAATTTCCCAGCCAGGGAATACATCCTGTAACCAGCCTGACCAGAAGCCATTGCAGTAGCCATCTTAGCTCTATCAGACAGCAGAAGTCAACTGTAGACCAAAATAACCCAACAGACATATTCAGAACAGAAATAAATGAATTAGAGACTAAAAAAACAACACAAAAGATCGAAACTAAAATTTGGTTTTTTTTGAAAAGATAAAGTCACAAACTTTTAGCTAGACTAAATAAAAAAAAAGAAAAGACTCAAATAAAATCAAAGATGAAAGAGGAGACATTACAATTGATAACACAGAAATACAAAGAATCATAAGCTACTACTATGAACAATTATATACCAACCAATTAGATAACCTAGAAAAAATGGATAAATTCCTAGACACATGTGACCTACCAAGACGGAATAATAAAAAAAAATAGAAAATCTTAACAGACCAACAAGGAATAAAGAGATTGAATCAGTAATGAAAAGTCTCTCATCAAGGATCTGATGGATTTACTACTAAATTCTCCAAATATGTGAAGAACAATTAATACCAATACTTTTTAAACTCTTTAAAAAAAATTGAAGGGGAGGGAATACTTTCAAACACCTTTTACAAAGCCAGCATTACCCTGATACTAAAGCGAGACGAGGATATTACAAGAAAAAAAACAACAGGCCAATATCTTCGATGAACATAAATGCAAAAATTTTCAACAAAATACTAGAAAGCCAAATTCAATAACATATTAAAAGGCTCATCTATCATGTTCAAATAGGATTTATTCCTGGGATGCAAGGTGGTTCAACATACACAAATAAATAAATGTGATACATCACATTAACAGAATGAAGAACAAAAACCATATAATCATGTTATTAGATCCAGAAAAAACATTTGACAAAGTTCAACATTCTTTCATGATAAAAACCCCCACCAAATTATGTATAGAAGGAATGGACCTCAACACAATAAAGGATGTATATGACAAACCCACAGTTAGCATTATACACAACAGTGAAAAATTGAAAGCCTTTCCTCTAAGACAAGGATGCCCACTATTGCCACTTCTATTCAGCATAATATTGGAAGTTCTTGCCAGAGTAATTAGGCAAGGAAAAGAAATAAAAGGCATGCAAATAAGAAAAAAAGAAATGAAACTGTCACTGTTTGCTGTTTGCTAATGACATGATCTTATATACAGAAAACCCTACAGACTCCACCAAAAAAAAAAAAAAAAACATGTTAGAACAAATAAACAAATTTAGTAAAGCTTCAGGATACAAAATCAACACACAAAAACCAGTTGTGTTTCTATACACTAAGAAAGAACTGTCTGGAAAAAAAATCAAGACAGCAATCTCATTCACAATAGCTACAAAAATAAATAAATGAAATACTTAGGAATAAATTTAACTGAGAAGGTGAAAGGCCTCTACCCTAAAAACAATAAAACATTGATAAAAGTAATTGAAGAAAACACAAATAAATGTAAAAATATCTATTTTCATGGACTGGAAGAACTTAAAATGTCCATACTACCCAAAGCAATCTAAAGATTCAGTGTAATCTCTATCAAAATTCCAATGTCATATTTTATAGAATTAGAAAAAGCAATCTCAAAATTCATGTGGAATCACCAAAAAAACTCAAATAGCCAAGGCAATCATGAACAAAAAGAACAAAGCTATCTGATTTCAAAATATACTACAAAGCTATGGTAATTAAAACAGAATGGTGCTGGCAAAAATATAGACACATTGACCAACAGAACAGAACAGAGAGTTCAGAAATTAACCCACCATGTACTGTCAATAGATTTTCAACAAAGGTGCCAAGAATACACAATGGGAAAAAAAGTAGTCTGTTCAATAAATGGTTTGGGGAAAGCCAAATATCCATGTGCAAAGAGTGAAATTGGGCCCTTATCTCACACCACATAAAAAAATGTAACTCAGAATGGATTAAGACTTGGGTGAAAGACCAAAGTGTAAAATTACTACAGGTTGAGCATCCATAATCCCAAAATCCCAAATCCTAAATGCTCCAAAATCTGAAATTTTTTGAGCACTGACAAATGGAAATTCTACACTTATGTACTTAACATAAACTTTGCTTCATGTCCAAAATGATTACAAATTTTATATAAAATTATCTTCAGGCTATGGTATATATGAAACATAAATGAATTTCATGTTCAGACTTGGGGCCCATCTCCAAGATATCTTATTATGAATATGGAAAAGTTCCAAAGTCCAAAAAAAAAAAAATCTGAAATCTAAAACATCTCTGGTCCCAAGCATTTTGGATAAGGGATACTCAACCTGTAGAAGAAAATAGGAAAAACTGCACAACATTGATCTGGGCAATGTTTTTCAGATTTGACCCACAAATTGCAGGCAACGAAAGCAAAAATAGACAAATGAGATTACATCAAACTAAAAAGCTTCTACACAGCAAAGCAAACAATTAACAGTGTACAGAGACAACTTGTGGATTGGGAGAAAATATTTGCAAGCCACACATCTGAAAAATGGTTAATATTCCAAATATATAAAGAGTTCAAACAATTCAATAGCAAGAAAACAAAAAAAAATTAAATGGGCATGGAATAACTAGAAGGAAGATACTGAATGTTGCCAACAGAAAGAAATGATAAATTTTTGAGATGATGGATAAGCAGATTACCCTGATCAAATCACTATACATTGTATGTATCGAAACATATCTAGGTATCCCATAAATATGTATAATTTTTACATGTCAATTTTTAAAATATAATAAAATACTTTTAAGATGAGCAAGAAATATGGATAGATATTTCTCAAAAGACATACAAATTGCCAACAGATATATGAAAAAATGCTCAACACTGCTAATCATTAGAAAAATGCAAATTAAAATCACAGTGGGATAGCATCTCATACCTGTCAGAATGGCTATAATCAAAAAGATCAAAGATAGGTGTCGGCAAAGATGTGGAAAAAAGAGCACCTTTGCACACTGTTGGTGGGGATGTAAATTAGTATAGCCGTTATGGAAAACTGTACTAAAATTCCTCAAAAAACTAAAAATAGAATTACCATATGATCTAGCAATCCCACTTCTGGATATTTAGCCAAAAGGTTTGAAATCAGTTTGTCAATGAGAAGCCTACACCCCCATGTATGTTGTAGCACTAGTCACAATAACCAAGTTATGGAATCAACCTAAGTGTCCATCAACAGATGAATGGATAAAGAACATGTGCTCAGGCCAGGCGCGGTGGCTCACGCCTGTAATCCTAGCACTCTGGGAGGCCGAGGTGGGCGGATTGCTCAAGGTCAGGAGTTCAAGACCAGCCTGAGGAAGAGCGAGACTCCGTCTCTACTAAAAGATAGAAAGAAATGATCTGAACAGCTAAAAATATATAGAGAGAAGAGAAAAAATTAGCCGGGCATGGTGGCACATGCCTGTAGTCCCAGCTACTTGGGAGGCTGAGGCAGTAGGATTGCTTGAGCCCAGGAGTTTGAGGTTGCTGTGAGCTAGGCTGATGCCATGGCACTCTAGCCCAGGCAACAGAGCCAGACTCTGTCTAAAAAAAAGAACATGGGCTCTCTCTCTCTATATATATATACAGTGGAATATTATTCAGCTGTTAAAAAAGAAGGAAATTCTATCATTTGCAACAACACAGATGGAATTGGAGAACATTATGCTAAGTGAAATAAGCCAGGCACAGAAAGACAAATACTGTATATTTTCACCTATATGTGGATCCCAAAACAATCAAAGTCACAGAAGCAGAGTAGCATGGTAATTACAGAAGCTGGGGAATGGTTGGAATGGAAGATGATAGTCAAAGGGTACAAAAATCTCAGTTAGAAGGAATATATTGGGTTTTTTTAAAATCTATCACACAGCATAGTGAATATAGTTAATACCAAAGTATTGTACATTTCAAAATTGCTAAGACAGTAAATTTCAAATATTCTCACCACAATAGATGTAAAGTATATGAGGTGATGGATATGTTAATCAGCTTGATTTAATTATCCCACGTTGTATTCATAAATTATAATATCACTTTGTACTCCATAAATATAGACAATTATAAGCTGTCAATTTATAATAAAAATACATAAAGACAACTAGTGAAAAAGAAAGGTAATAAAAATATGTACGCTAGGTGAGGAAAATTGCTTTGAAGAAAAATAAAGAAGGGGCAGGTGAAAAGGGCCAGATTTTATAGAAATTTGGCAGGAAAAGCTTTCTGGTAATAACTTATGTGAACAAAGATCTGAAGTAAAGGAGAAAGCACACCATGTTTTTGTGGGTGAAGATGATTTCAGGCAGGGAAGAAAGTCCCTGCTGCAGATGCTCGCTTGGCATCCTCGTGGAGTCACAAGGGATGGGCGTGTTTGGGGCAGCAGGAGAATTGGGAGACGATGTGTTGGGATCTTAATCTGATTGAGAGGGGAAACATTTGAGAGTTGTGAAACACAGAAGTGACATACTCTGACATATTTTGTAAAGATCCCCCCTTGTACCTGTTTGAAAAATAGACTGTTGCCAAGATGAGCAGTACGAGCAGTTTAGGAGGCTACTGGGATTGGCCTGGCTTGAGACAATGGTACCTTGAACTACAATGGTTGTGATTCACATGATGGGAAGTGGTCAGAATATTTCAACTGTAGACTAAACAGATTTGATAATGGATAGGATGTATGGCTATGACGCAGAGATGACTCAAAGAAAGGAATAAAGGATGTACTAAGATTTTGGACTGGGCAACCAGAAGGGTGAAGATACCACTGACTGAGATGTGGCTGACTATGAGAGGAACAGATTTGGAGTTAAGAGTTCTGCTATTAAGTTTGAAAAGTCAATTAGAAACTCCCTTGGAGATTCAAATAGGTAGTTAAATATATACTTCTAGACTGGAAATACATACATAGGAGTAGTTATAGAATGAATATTTGTGTGTCCCCAAACAAGAGAGACCTGAGCTCACTCTGTCTACACCACGTGAGGGCAGAGTTTGAAGACAGCTGCCCGCAAGCCAGGAAGAGAGTTCTCACCAGAAACCAAAGCGGTGGCACCTTGATCTTGGACTTCCCAGCCTCTGGAACTGTGAGGAATAAATACTCTCATTTGTTTTGGCATTTTGTTATGGTATTGTGTTATAGTCAGCCTGTGCTGGTTAAGACAGGAGCCACGAATCTGAATAAGGTACCTGGGGAGTGTGTGTTACTAGGAAAGACAAAAGGCCCAAAGACACAGCCTGAAGTTCTCTCACTAACTAAGTTTCAACAGGACGATGCAGCATGAGAAACTGAGTAGGAGCAGCCAGTCAGGGCAGAGGACAACAAGAGAGAGCTGAATCCCAGAAACCTAGAGATGAGAGAGTTTCAAGGAGGAAGGATGATCAATTGTGGAAAGCACAGCTGATAGACCGAGCATAATAAGGATACCAGTCAGTAGTTAGGAATAACCTTGACAAGAGCTCTTTCTGTGGTGAGATGGAGACAGAAACCTGGTATAAATGGGAGAGAAATTAAATGGAGGCAGCAAGATGAGACAACACTTTCTAGGAGTAAGTATTTTGCTGTAATGGGGACAGAGAAATGATGCAGTGGCTAGAGTAGAATTTGGGGGAAATATTTTCTCTAATGGAAGATATTCAACATATTTGTATGCCACTGATGAAGGTTCAGTATAGAGGAGAATATTGATGATACAGAGTTAGATAATTTTTGGCATTACACCCTTGACAGAAGGACATGATATCCAGTGCACTACAGAGGGTGAGGCTCAGACAGTTCATCAGTTATAAGAGAAGATAACGCTGAGTGTGTGGACACAGGCTATTTGGTATATTTTGTGGGGGTGCATGTGGAAGTTTTCTTCCTTGACTTCCATTTCCTCAGTGAAATAAAAAGCGAGGTAATCAGCTGAGAGTGAAAGATAGTGGGGTTATTAGAGATTTAAGCAAAAAGAAAGCATAAAATCTTTTACTCAGTGAATTGCCAGGGAAAGATTGTAGGTTATTTGGGCAGCACGAAAAGCCATCCCTGAGATTTATTTATTTACATTTATTGGCTTAAATGTAAAGTTAAGCCAATCATTATGATTGTACTTTTTTTGTACCTCTTTTTAGCTGATTGGATGCAGCCATGGAGTATGTTAAGATAAGCCCACATGTTAAACACTCATTTTATTAAAGGCTTGGGATTCAGAATAAAAAGTGAGTAGGACTTCGTCACATTCAAAATCTTTTGGAATTGAAGGAAAATACATAAGCAAAAAAGAAGGCAATACAAAATATAGACTAATAATAGAGACTATACAGAGGAAGAAGGTGACTACATTCATGGTTGGGTAGGATCAGAGAAGGCTGCCTGTAGAAGGTTACCATAGCTTCCTCGCTAACTCATGCACCAGGTGATTTCATGCCTGTGATGGTTAATTTTATGTGTCAACTTAACTGGGCTAAGGAATGCCCAGATGGCTGCTAACGCATTATTTCTGGGTGTGTTTCCAGGATAGATTAGCATTTGAATCTGTAAACTGAGTTAAGATCTGCTCTCATCAATGTGGGCAGGCACCATCCAATCTGTTGAGGGCCAGGATAGAACAAAAAGGAAGAGGAAGGGCAAATTCTCTCTCTCTCCTTGAGCTGGGACGGACATCCATCTTCTCCCGCCATTGGACATGTTAAAGCTCCTCTACGTGTGTAGGTTTGTCAGTGTCTCCTTACAGTTTCTTAATGTTTTTCAATCCTTTGTGGCTAGGAACTTTGACTTGGGAAGATTAAAAAATTTTCTAAGTTTATAGAACAGTGGGAGAGACTTATGGGTACACACATAACAATAAAACCCAAGGCCTAATACAAATGACCTGGGAGAAAGAAACAAAGTGCTCTAAGTCTGACAAGAACGAGGCCTATTTCATTTAGCAATCATCTCTAATGTTTAAACACCTCTGAGGTATGTGAAGCCCCTTCTTTTAAATCTGTAAAATATTTTCAGGGAAGTTGTGAGGAGGTCTCTGCCTGCCTCCACTCATGTTGTGTTTCCTCTCCTCCCCCCACCACCGGCACTTCCTCTTCCTGGTCAAAAGCTTCTTATATCTCTCTATTACTCCCCTTCACATCGAATCCTCTTTGTCTCTATTACCCATTCTCTCTTTTCCCATAAGCGTTTCCGTTTTTATTTTCCTCCTTTTGTCTTGTTTAACTGATCATAAAGTGGAACTTGAGAATTTTTGTTTGTTTTATTTATTGAATAATGCTTATGTTTCTTTCCTTTTTTTTAAATTTCAGAGTATTATGGAGGTACAAACATTTTGTTTACATATATTGCTTTTGCATCACCCAAGCCAGAGCTACAAGCATGCCCATCCCCCAGACAGTGCACTCCGCACTCATTAGTTATGAATTTACCCATCCCCTTCACCCCCATACCACCTGCCTGGCACCTGATGAATATTACTTCCATGTGAGCACCTAAATGTTGCTCAGTTAGTACCAATTTGATTGCGAGTACATGCGGTGCTTGTTTTTCCATTCTTGTGATACTTCACTTTGGAGAATGGGCTCTATCTCCAACCAGGATAATACAAGAGGTGCTAGTTCACCATTGTTTTTTATGGTTGAGTAGTACTTCATGGTATACATATACCACTTTTATTAATCCACTCATGTATTGTTGAGCACTTGGGTTGTCTCCACATCTTTGCAATTGTGAATTGTGCTGCCATAAACATTCAAGTGCAGATGTCTTTATCATAAAATGACTTTTTTTTCCTTTGGGTACATGCCTAGTAGTGGGATTGCTGGATCAAATGCTAGTTCTATTTTCAGTTCTTTGAGGTATCTTCATGTTATTTTCCATAGAGGTTGTACTAGTTTGCAGTCCCACCAGCAGTGTATGAGTGTTCCTATCTCTCCACAGCCATGCCAGCATTTGTTGTTTGGGGGCTTTTTGATAAAAGTCATTCTCACTGGGGTTAAGTGGTATCTCATTGTGGTTTTGATTTGCATTTCCCTGATAATTAGAGATGTTGAGCAATTTTTTACATGTTTGCTGGTGTTTATACTATTTAAAATGATATTCATTCAATTAAAACATACATAAATTGTTTGAAGAAAAAAATGTGTGTCAGACTTTCCTGTTTACCTTTCCAGGTAACCATTACAATTATTTTCCACATTTTTTATGTCTACAATTGTTTCTTATTTTATCTTTGGTTTAACAACTAATGATTCTTTAAAAATCCTTTTGCAACCTCATATTACTATCCCACCCATTTTTAATGGGCAGGAGAATTTATAATACCATCTCCTTTTATTGAAAGATTCTGTGAAATAAGTATGATTTCCCTTTAGCTTAGTACATGCATTGCAGTTTTAGAATAGTAAAAGGAAAGCATGTGTGGCTAATTTTTTTCAAAGAAAAAAATGCTCTTTTTTTCCAACGAGAGAAGATTGTGTCTGGGAGAAAAGCTGGACTAATTGGTGCAGGACCAGCCTGCTAAAATGGAATGCTTAAATACCCCAGAGCCATAACACAAAAGAACATTGCCACTAAAATGTAAAGTAGCATATTAAATTTAAATAGTAAGAGCATCTCTGAGGTTGCCTTGTCTTTGAGTAGCATAGCTGTGATGGATGCTTTGTTAACACTATAAATAACTTTGGCATTTATAGCTTTATCAAAGAGTAATTATGATATAAAGAAATATGAATACACCTGCCTCTGGAATTTCCATCCTGTTCATAATTTTCAAGTTATATTAGGCATACATGCGCGCGCGCACACACACACACACAGTCATTTTTTTCCCACTGTCAAGAGATTACAGGAAAAGACTATAGTCGGACATCACAGTAACTCCTGCAAGGCTGCTTGAGGGATAGTTTATGTTGCATTTTGTGCAGTTTTCTGTCAAGGTGATTTCTATGGTAACCCCTATTTGCATCCTTTCAAATGGTGGTAAAATCTGACACATCCCATTAAATATTGATAGTAGTGTTTCATCTACTCTTAAACCCACTTGGGAATTCTTCATGTTATCTACTGACTGAGACCATTCTCTTGTGGTATCAAGGCAGCAAGCTTTTTACTGTTAAAATGTTAATTAGGTTTTTATAACCATTTTTATAGTTCTGCTCTTCATCTTGATTGCTACAAACATATTTATTTACAATTCCATAATGTTCTCATTAATATGCTATGGAAATCTGCCGTAGTGCACAGAAGTTAGCTTAATAACAAGCCACAGAAATATATCCTTAAAGACATCTGTGAAACATCTGTAGAATTGTAATGATGCAAAATAACTTTTCAGCAAATGAGATAATAAGTAGATGATATTTAAGGTCAGCATTCTTCATGACCATTGCCTGTCTGCTAGTATAACTATTTCATGCATTTAATAGCACTGATGCCACTACCTACTAATGTTTATTTGCTGAATTCCATGCTCATTGAAGGTAATGTACACATAGCCCAGAATATCCTGATGTCTAAAATAATAGGCACGATCATAGCATTTATTTCTAAACATTGTCCTACAAGACATGTCAAAAAACTCTACTCATATCTCATTCATCCTTAGACTATTTGAGCACAGCATTTATTTCTTAAGCATTCATTTCTCATTTCACAGAAAATATGGATGCTAAAAGGTAAAGGGCTTATAATGTATTGTATCCTTGGAGGTTGCTGAGGGAGTAGATCTCAAATGTTTTCACCACAAGAAAAAAGGCAACTATATGAGGTGATGGATATATTAATTAACTTAATTATAGTAATCATTTTACAATGTATACTTAAGTATGAACACCACATTGTATACTATAAATATATACAATTTTATTTGTCAATTACACCTCAATAAGCTAAAAAAAAGAGATGAAAACTCTTAAAAAATTCCAATGCTTAATAAAATTACTATTTGTTATACATGAACATGAGTATGTATTAGTATATGTCTGTGTGTTCTATTTTTAATCTATTTCACTTAAATATAGATTCAGTAAAACCAGTTACAAAGAAACAATAATCTTCTATATTTTCAGTCCCTTGTTCTTTTCTCAATACACAAACCTAAGTATAGGAAGTATGTTTCCTTTACAAATGAGCAGACTATTTCCAGGTGGACCCACCTATCCAAAAATGGGTCTTCATTCCACTATAATCTCTTTCTCCTCACTCAAATCAAACCAGTCTAAATCTGCATTATCTAAAACTGTAACTGTTAGCCACATGTGGCTATTTAAACTCAAATTAATGGAAATTTAATAAAATTAAAATCCAGTTCTTCAATCATACCAGCAAGAATTCAATTTCAAGAATTCAATAGCCACTTGTGGCTAACTGGCTACTCTGTTGAACAGCACAGATAGAGAACATTTCCATCATCTCAGAAGGTTTTACTGGTCTAAAGTAAAGAGCATATGGCATATATTATATGTATGACACATATATAAACACTGTGCAAATTCACACTAATTGCTTTATATAATTAGCTTCAGTTCTTCTGGTTTTTTGTCTTTTATATAACATATTTCTCATGTTTAAATAGCATATGATATGTATTTGCACATTTCAAGACTGTTTAATTTATCTATAATTGAGAACAGAAACAGACATGGCAGATCAATTCACAGCATTTCTTTTCAATGTGGACTTCTTTAAAAAACTGCAAGGTAAAAGTATCGAGGCTTGGTGATAATAGGAAATAAAAATAGCTCAAGGAGTTTTCAGCACTTTCTTCCTCCACCATCAGGCTTTGAGAAACAATCTGACTCCATAAATAGGTGGGAAAATCTTGACCCTCCAGAACATTGCCAAGAGTTCAAGAGAAAAACTAGTTTTTGTGGGATCCTACAGTCTGTATTGGAGTTGCTAAAACTGGATTGGGAACTGACACAGCCCCTTGGCAGCTCTAGGTAGTACTGGGGATAAGACAATTAATGTTCCCTTCCTTCTGTGTCCTGACCAATCCTCACATATTTCTCCTTCAACTGAAGGGGACCACACTTATATGTGGGGACCCATCAGGACTGTGTGATGGGGCAACAGGCAGAACTTTCTGTTTTCATGTTCTGTTTTGAATGTTTTCTTTCTCCCATCTTAATGTGAGACTAAATTTCCAGCTACGTGATATAGCATTTGATTTTCCTGGTTGATAACTAGAATAATATCAGAATATTTAAGGAGAAATTCCATACTCCCCCCATGCAGTTCAATCAGTATTTCTTTTAACAAGAGTTAGTGGTTCATTTTCAGTTCCCTTGTACTATAAAGGTTTCTGAATATTCTCCGAGGCGCTTGTCTGTCATCATTGGAAAGAAGCTAAAGAATGGTGATTATGCCAAGAGGAGTAAAATAGCATTACTTAAATAATTCACCTTTATGTCATGTAACCACACCAGCACTAAAAAAGACACAGAGAACAAAGACTTGGATGACACTTACGTGAGTTGGTAAGAATTTAAACTCAGATTTCCGTAAAAGCCTTTTATCTTCTCACACCCTCACTTTTTCCCCCCAGCTGACCCAATTTAATGCCACACAATCAGGTCAACTCAGCAGGAGATAAAAAAGGCAGAAAAACAGATTACTATTCTTTCAAACGGAGAGAAAGTCAGGAACCCAAGAGCTAAAGTTGAAGACTGTAGAGAAATGATTTTAAAGTTAGAGGGAAAAATAAAATATGTTAGAAATAAATAAAGGTCAGAAACTCACTTTTTCTCTTTGGATCAAGGAAGAAAACATTACTATTAGATTTTTGTGGCATCTGCCTACACAACACCTGAATTAATTAACGATGTCACCTGTGCAGCACTCAAGATGGCTAACACAAATGGAGAGCTTATCGTTTGCCAGCACTTTACTAAGCATTTTAAATGGATTGAGGAACTAAATCCTCATCAAAACCCCTTATCGCACCCCATTGTAGAAGTTGGAAAACGGACTTTAAGCATCTCGCCCAAAGCTAGAAGAACCAGCTCAAGCTATTCAATTTCTGGGCCTTTGCCCTTAACAGCTTTGCATTACTTTTTCACATGACTACAAACCATTGTTTCTCCAAAGAATGATATGTGCACTATGCCCATCATAATTTCTTAGAACTGGTGTTAAAAATAGTTTCTTGATACTCATCCCAGGTTAACCTAATCAGAATCTGTAGGAAGGGACCTAGACATCTGCATTTTTACAAACTGTCCAAATGTTTCCAAAACATTCATAAATATATGTTTAAAAGTTTATATTTAAGAGAGTATGTAGTAGACCTAAAAAGCATAAGCACTAAAGCCAGGATTCCTGGGTTTAAGTATTACCCCACCATTCCCTAGCTCTGTGACTTAAACAAGTTATTTAATCTCTCTGTTCCTCAGTTTCCACAGACGCGTAACTTAATGGATTTAATGAGCATCAGCCTGTTCACGATTATAGGTCTGGTCTTTTCAGTGAATTTGTTTTTCACATTTATAGAAGAGGCTAAAAGGATGAATGATCTAAAAGATTGCTAATACTAAAAGGATTGATGTTACACTTTGGATGTGTTGCATTCAAATATTAATTTGATATTCTATTATATTAACTCAGTCAAACTGATCCATAACCAAAATAACAACAAATGGTGTCAAATTGTGAAGAGCTCCATTTGAAAAAACAAAGAAATTATCTGGTATCTTCATTTTGACTGTCTCTGAAATATATTTCTTCCCCTGCCTTCCCACTCATTTTTTTCCTGTAAATCACAATATGCTGGTATATTCTCCTCTCTTCCACTGACACTTGCTTATCTCATTTCTGCTACACAACTTCCAGGGAGATTGAGATGAAAAGTGAAGGAATAGGATAGAAAAGACAGACCAATGAGAATTCGAAAGAATATTTGAGTAGCAAATTACTTTAATGTATACAAAGAATATAGCATTTTAAAAGTCTACTAAACCAACACTTATCTAAAATAGGTTTAGCTATAATAAAATGGAAGGTAAAATTTGCCACAAAATACAGATAATCAGCCCAAAGATAGGAGGAAGTTTTGATTGTCAAATAACTGAAGCAGATTCAGTACTAGGAAACTCAGCCTGTTTTAAGGTCCTGAATTTTGAAGGTGGTAAGAAAAAAGAGCAATGAGTATATTCAGTGCTTCAATAAAAATATTTACTATATAATGGGGGATAAGTGTTTAACCCAAATAACTTTTTTCATTAAATATAAAAATCAAGTATGGTTCAAACTCAGTTGATTCACAAAAGACGCACCTGGACAATTTCAAGAATCCTCAGATTTTTCCAACAGCACTACAGAGCTCTTCAACAGAGCTGCTCATTTTATAATAATTAAAATAGAACAGCAGAGTCCTGTGAGGACAGGGAGTCCAAGCAATAAGTTCCCCTTCCTCATCTGCTAAATGAATTACCTCGCACAAGAGCCTGGCAGAAAGCTTGACTCAAATTCCTTCCTTATCAGAATGAGATGTTGTTACTAAAACGTCAGTTCCACAAGAGCAGGAAACTCCTCTATTTATTCACTCTTACATCCTTGGCTTCCAGACTAGTGGCTGGCAAAAGAAAAAGGGAGGGGTGGGGATTGGATCATTGTTAAATTGCTGAATGAATGCCATAGGTCACAGACTTTTGCAGTTGTTTGTAAATTGTCAAAGGTGCAAACTTACATCTTCAGATGTCAGTATAGATAAACAGTATCTCCTTCTTTAACCAACTTCATGCCTAGAAGGTTGTAAGGGAAATTAGAAAGGCTTAAGATTTAGTTCAGTCACACATGAACTATCCAAACCCGTAGTTTCATGTTCAAAGTAAGTAATGTTAAAAAACAAAATTTCAACACATTGGTTTACAGATCTCACTGGCTTTCATTGGCAATTCATGACTAAGGCGCGTCCCATCTAAAAATTTAGAAAAGATACTCCAATGGGCTGAGCAGAGGAGGTGGGCTTTAAAGGCAGAAAAGGGCTGAAGAAGCAGAAAGAGGGAACAAAAAGCATATTGATTATTTCGAAGTTACTTCCTTCACAGGCTTAGAACAGAGCGGGCCTCCTTATCGTGCTGGCTCAGGCAATCTATGCTCCTTCTGATTGGCTGCTGTGAATCTCCTGTTTTTTAGAAAACTGGCGTGTTTAAAGTTCAGTCTAATGACATGGCATCTAGCCTGTGTGACTCCATTCTGGTCTTTTCTGTTCTGTTGGACACAGTACAAGAGCTCAGTCCAAAAAATGGCCTCTCCTAAATTTTATTTAACAGTAACTTGAAATTTCTCAAAAAAAGAGAAAAAAAAGTTGTGGCTTGGAAATCCGTGTGTTGAGACGGGACTAGTTTGGGCCCTCACTGCCTTAGGGAATGATAACATGCTCTCATTAATGGTCTCATTAGCCATTAGCAAACACAGTTTCCCTATGAGGTATATAACTAAAACAAAAAAGAAGGGTGACAAAGGACAGGATGTTACATTTTTTCTCTCATTGTGCCTACCCTAATTCCTTCTCAGCCCTTAGCTAATTTGACTCACTCTGAACAGGAAGGTAATCTAGCGGCCAAAGAAGTCTGTGCGATCACCCCCTCCGCGATCCCCAGGTCCCTAAAACCAGGTAAGTGAGAGTTCCTCAATAAAGCAACCTGAAATCGCAGGTGCAGCTCTGGACTAGCCCCTCCTCAGGACAGGATGGAACACTTGGCAAAGTACTCTCGTTTCACCGAGCAGAAACCACCTTCACCTCCATCTACTCAGGGCTTCATCTAAACGTAGTAATAAAACCAGACTGTATTGGACATTGGGAAATGCTACATTTTCCCAATGGAACATTAATGTTCTCAAGGAGCGTGTCTTTAACAAAGCACTGTTGTTATTTGCTGAAAATGCATTCTGATAATAAAGCACTCTGCATTCGTGCTGAAAGATTTCATTTCAAGTTTATTTACCCGAGGACAGATAGGACCTCTTTGCAGCATCCTTGACTGAGATTAGCTCTGGAATAGAAAGAAGAGCTGGGGGGAGTGAGGAGAGCCAGGTCTGAGCAGGGCATCGCTGGCCAGTGGCACCACTGACTTCATCCACTACTCAGCAAGAGCAGCATCTAAACTAATCAAGGAAGGGCCAACAGGTGTGGCTTTGCACTGCTGGGGCTCAAAACACAATACTCTAAACTATGGTGTTTTGACCTAAAGAGACTGGAAGGCTGCAGAAACAAGATCTCTGTGACCTTCTCCTGCCCTCCTATCTCCTACCTCTCTTTCTCTCCCTGAAGCAAGTCATAGAAACCAGAATTCCTCTTCCCTAAGGCAGGTCATAGAAACCAGAATCTCTCTCGCTCAAAGCAAGCCACAAAACCTAGAAAGATCACCTCTCCCTTTTCCTTGAAGACCCTCATTCTAGAGGGCTCCTGTCCCAGACCCAGGAAGAAAGAATGCCACGCAGAGGCCAAGAAGAATCTGGACAGACAGGCCTTGGTGGGTAGCCCCCCCTCAGTCTATCACCATTAGTTCATCCCCTTTGTCCAGTCACATTTCTCCACAGCCTCATTCTTCATTGAACCTCAGCATAAACATAGTTTTCCATTTGGTTCCTCATTTCTGAAGGCTCTCCTGTCATGTAAAACTTTGATTAAATAAATGTGTTATGATTTTCTCTTGTTAACTTGTCTTTTGTTATAGGAGTGTTGGCTGTGACTTTATGACGGGCAGGGAAAGATATCGCCCCTTCCCCTCCCTAGGCAGCTAAACGTTATGTTCTGATTTAATCCAAACACTATAATGCCAAAGCAAAGCTGAACCTGTGGAATTAATGACGCAGGTAGCCTATGTGAAACTGAAGTGCTAGGTTGGTCTTTTGAAAATTCCCCCCTGAAAGAGAGCAAAGGAGATGAAAAAGGGTGCACGTTTAGAGCTGCAGCAGGAGGCTGGACGCACCACCCCAAAGCCTTCCTCCTCCTGGGGTCAGTTTCTGAGAGATACTGCGTGACTCAAATATGACTCCCAAGGTTGTCACAGATATGCTCAATAGATATGTGAGGAGGATTCAACATGGGTAAATTTTTTGTTGTTGTTTAAGAATAAAAAGCCACAGCAATCTAGTTTTTGTCAAAAGCTGCATGCTGTCTGTACAGCCGTTGGCACACCTCCAGTCACGTTTCATCATCGCCACTGAACAAGGACACAGACTGAGGCTGAATGAAGAGAAATCTAAGGCTTGACCATTTACAACTGGGCCAGAAGCTGTTATCTTTACCGAGCAGAATGACTGAGTTCGACTTCTGGATCACTGGGTTGGGGCGATACTTTTGCAAAGAAGCAAATGGTGCTGTCAGTGTGGAGAAAAAGATGTCCCAGCAGCTTAGGTGTTAGATACGGAGCAATGGAAAGGAGGCGGGAGGAGATTGTTGTCAACAGATTCAGATAATGGAGAGAGATAAGCCTTAGATCATAAATCAGCTCGCAGCTACCACCTATGGCTTTGAAAGGGCACCATTGTTTCTTACTGTATCACCAGCTCATTAATAAGAGTTGGCAGTCATTACAAGTGGTACAAGAGAGAACATAATTTACATATTAAGTAGTTAATCGTGGATCCTGCAGCATTTCAATTCTCGAAGGCATGCCTTACTAAAACACTTCAAGGGCACAGTTCAGGTTCGTGTCGATACATTAAAGTTTTCTTCTGTCTATAAAAAAGGATGCTCGTTAAAAGTTATGATTTCAGTACAATTGCACAGGCTGTTTCGCTGGGTGAACTTGCGACCCTTTGTCTGAAATGCAGGTGGGAACTTTTCCAATGTGAAAGATTATTCCCACTGACATTCTGATGAAGTTAATGGACACAATTTACATGAAGGACCATATTTGAGAGTTCTCAGTAGGGATGAGTATGAATAATATTAACTTTTGTAATGTAAAACCATAAAAATCAATTAATTTTATCATCATAAATAAAATGATATTAATAGAATTTTCTTAGTTTGAAAATTTTTATGGCTACTGGGATGGTTGAGTGACTTTTCAAGCTCCACATCTTTCTGCTCTTGGTTGTCATGAACAGCTGTGGGCTGCCAGCAGGGTAGAAAGAGGCCAGGCTCCAGGGAAAGTTTATCGATAAACCCATATAGAGCCTGTAGTTGCACAGTTACTGTAGAGTTAGTTAGATGTGATCTGTAAATAAATGTTTTCCTTAAAAAAAAAAGTTCCAGTAATAAACTTCTTGGCACATGGCAGAGCAGAATGGTTTGGAATAGCTAGTAGTTCTCTGTGGGAGGAACCAGTTCAACAGGTCCTCCCCTCTTTCAAAAGCAGATTTATCCCACCATCTGCAAGACACTCCGTGAACTTCCCCATGGAGCAGACTGTGTATCTGAGAAAAATATGCCCTGACAATGACATTCAGGAGCCCTGATTAGAACCTTATTGGGGGATTGTTAAATACATTTATTTTGCTCATTGCTAAAGTAACATATTACTTTAAAGTAATACATTATCAGGATTGTGAAAATAAAGAGGAAAAATATGTATGATTCTAAAACACAACCACTATTAGCCTTTTGGTGCTTGCTTGCAAGTATTTTTCCCCTAATTATCTTAGAATTATCTCACGCAGTTGTTTATTACTCTGGGAACATTAAGGAAATGCTATATGCTATAGGATTCTATTTTCAATAGAAAGTGTGAAGAAAGTAATAATAGATGAGTTTTAATAAACAAGATCAAAAAACTTTTAGGTGTTTGGGGTATTTTCCACGTGTGTAACCATTATGTTTTTGTTAATCATCATGGTCATAATATTAATGAATGTCAGATGAATATTTAGAGGTCATTAACTGTAAGCCAAGCATAAGGGAGAATTCTGCAAATATTTTCAACTATTATCTGGAATCTTATCAGAGTCTACTTTTTCCCACATACCTTTTCTAAAGATGTGAGGTGCACGTATACATCTACAGAACACATGTGTGAGGTGCACACATGCTTTTACTGATATACTGAACACACGTACTTATTAGCCCAGCATCAAGGACTCTGCACCCATTTGCAGAAGGAAAGCTCCCTGCGCTTCTCTCACTATCTCCCTGTTTTCTGAAGTTTGTTATTCTCCTGCTCACACTGTTTCTGCTGTCTCTGAGTTCATTCATTCATTTAAACAATCAAGTACTGAAAGCTCAGTCAAGCATTGTGCTAGGTTCCAAGACTGTCAACCTAAACAAGAATCAGCATCTCCTACTTGCCTTTTCTTGCACTACAGAAGGGCTTCCGATTTCAACATGATCGAAGAAACAGGATCTTAAGCTGGTTTTAAAGAGTGGTGAATTTTTTCACTTGATTGCAGGAATTTAACTATCTAAATTTTTTTTTTATTTAAGCATATTATGGGGGTACAGATGTTTAGGTTATGTATGTTGCCCTTGCCCCCCCTCCCCCCCAAGTCCGAGTTTCAAATATGTCCATCCTCCGGGTGGTGCGCATTGCACTCTTTGTGTATACATATACCCGTCC
>NW_012149174.1:796992-826096 GCF_000956105.1 Propithecus coquereli
CAGTACCAAGCTGTTTTGATTACTACAGCCTTATAATAAAGTTTGAAGTCTGGTAAGTTGATACCTCCCATTTTGTTTTTATTGTTTAGAATTGTTTTTGCTATGCGGGGTCTTCTCTGGTTCCATATAAAGCGTAAAATTAATTTTTCTACATCTGTAACTATCTAAATTTTAATTGATTTGGTACATTGCTGAAGGGACATGAAAAGTAAGCTCACACAGATGGTTACTATGTCCTTAGGATTTAAAAGAGTAATTCGAACTCTGAAATTCTTGTGCAACCTTGCCCCATTAAGGCTTGGTTCTGTGATGGGAAAAGCTACTTCAGCAAGTCAAAGAGAACTAAAAACTAGTCATCTCTGAAGTCAAAGCTGATGGCATTCTCATTTAGGTCCACCTGGGCCAAGCATCTATGTCAATACCTGGAGGTATTCTACTTGAGACGTTACAAGGGAAACAGGGGGATTAATTTAGATTAGTTGGATCCATATGTTATGAGAATTCTACATCACTATAAAATTAACTTCA
Source organism: Propithecus coquereli (assembly GCF_000956105.1). Taxonomy (NCBI): domain Eukaryota; kingdom Metazoa; phylum Chordata; class Mammalia; order Primates; family Indriidae; genus Propithecus; species Propithecus coquereli. Next base: position 797,521 of record NW_012149174.1, read on the forward strand.
TCATCAAAATAAATATGTCGCTATAAAGTACAGATTCTCTTCTCTAGGGGGTCATGGTCTTCCTAACAACTTAGACATTTCAGATAAGAAAAGTGTTGAATAACAATTTATTTATATTCTTAGCTCAGTATAAAAACTAGAGAGAGAATTCATCCATGTCTTTGACTTCTCATAGCCCCATTCCCACAGCTAAAGGACTGTATATCCCAATAAATACAACTACTTGTCAGATTAATTATTCTAGCAGAACATTCTAATTTTTGTGTTTAAGGAATTGACAAATCTCTTTAAAGTATTGATAAAGACATTAATATTTTGTGAGGAATAGTTACTGTATTAGTAGGAATAGTTAATGTAATGCTTACAAAGCTTACTGAATTTAAGAAATTTTCTTGAAGTCACAACCAGGTCTGCATAGCACCAAAATCCTTGCTCTTTGTTTTTTTCTTTTTAATTTCAAAATATTAAGAGAGTAAAATGTTTTAGGATACATGGATCCGTTTCGTAATGCTTGAGTCCTGGTTATAGGTGTGCCTATCACCCAAATAGTGTTCATTGTGTCCATTGTGTAGGTTTTTCCCCTTTCCCACTTCTCCCTCCCCCTAGTTGATTTCCACTGAGTTTTACTTCCCTCTGTGCACATGTGTGCTCATAAGTTAGTTCTGATTTAATAGAGAATACATGTGGTGTTTGTTTTTCCTTTTTTTTTTTATTTCAGCATATTATGGGAGTACAAATGTTTTGGTTACAAATACTGCCTTTGCCCTGCCCGAGTCAGAGCTGTGTCCATCCCCCAGACACTGCGCATTGCACCCATTAGGTGTGAATATACTCATCCCCTCCTCACCCCTGCACCTGCCCAACACCCAATGAATGTTACTACTACATGTACACATGAGTGTTGATCAGTTAATACCAATTTGATGGTGAGTACATGTGGTGCTTGTTTTTCTATTCTTGAGATACTTCACTTAAGAGAATGTCTCCACTTCCATCCAGATTGTTGCAAAAGCTATTAATTTATCTTTTTTTGTGGCTGAGTAGTACTCCATGGTGTACATATACCTTGCTCTTTCTAACACATCAAAGGCAGCTCCCCTTCCTGAATCCCATATTATTCCCATTCTTTGAAGATCTTGTTTCTTTATTCATACCACAAATTTTTATTTAGCATCTGTCAACCAAGTGTTATGATAAGTGCTGAAACCATTGTTTAACAATAATTACAGGTAATTATCTTTATGGCTACAATTATTCAATAATTCAATATCAAGATGTTAATATTTTTATTTATAAAATATTCTGGCATAATGAATTATACATAAGCTAATATAATAGACAACCCTGTCATCACCCAGATTTTAACATAGGCAAATATTGTACCACATCACTTTTCTCTTATTCACTAAGAATCAGAATGTTGTGGCTCCCCAACCTCCATCCCTTTCCCTTTCCTCTTTCCTCAGGTAGCCACTATCTAGAAATTGGCATGTATGATTTGCATGCCATCATGTTGTATACTTTTATTGCATATGTATCTCTGAAGGTTAGTTTTCTCATTTGTGATACAGACTTCGCAGAGGTCTTTTTTCACACTAACACTTTCTATAAAACACTGATCACCAGTTGCATTTTTGTGAAAGAATAAATAGTATCTATTTTCTGGTTCTGCAAAATACCCTTGTATCTCTAGAGTGACTATGAAATCAATCATGGTTAAGAGATTAGATTTATATAATTGGTGACTAGGGAGTAGGGACAGTGAGTAGGAGACAAGAACATTGTAGACTAACAGACTACTGGTTTGGGTTTTGTGTTTTATGGTGATGTTGACTAAGACAGAAAATTTGCTAACCTGGGGAAAATTTTAACAGGGAGGATGCAGAGTTTGGAATATCTTGAATGTGAGGTGACTATGAGAATTCTAACTAGAAGAAGTTGAATTATGGATCATATAACGGAAGACAAGTGTGTGTGCATATGTGTGTGTAAGAATCATAGATTTAATTCACACTACAACTTGAATGAACATGTAAAATTCAGTTTCTTTATTTGGTCTATATTTCAACTGGCTTATTTGCAAGTCCCACTCACTAAAGTGAGAGTGTGGGAGTAACTAAATAGCCTGTCTGACTTCAAGCATTTTTCAACCACTAATTTTAACACTTCTTTAAGATTACCTAGGCTCTATTATTTCCAGCTGCCCCTCGGGTGTGGGAGGGGAGTGTGATAGTATTCATGGGACTTCACGGCACTAGTGAAGGGGGTTCTGAGATCCATGTGGCATTCTCTGGATCTTCATGGTCCTGGAAGCAAAAGGCCAGTCACCTGTCCTCTGAAGTATAGTTGGCTAACTTCTGTGCATTTATATCTTCTGTTGACTCCTGCAACTTATGTAATCTACTTCTTGTCTGGCCCCTTTTTCACTTTAGTCATAGGCTGGTGGCCCCCTCTCTGATGATGCAGCCTTGTCTTGTCACTTCATAGCTATAGGTGTCTTTGAGTCACATCCCTGTTCTTCATCTGGCCCATTGTGCCCATGGTGATCCATTCTCAGTCTCTGTTATAGGCCCACAACAGCAGGTCTCAGGGCAAGCCCTAGCTCTTAGTGTCTGCACCAAGGGAGGTTAAGCAGGGCTTCTCTCCACCTAATTGTGGGGCTCTGCCTGCCTAAATATGCTGAGGCCAATACCTGTTGTTGGAGGTCTACATTACAGAGCAGTCTTCTCCTAAAGTGTCCAATAGGGATGATGTAAGGCAGCTTTCTGCCTCCGGTTGATCTCTTTTATTTGAAGCTCATGATGGGAAGACCAAAACACACTTCTGACCATCTTGCTAATGCCTTCCCTTTTGCCTTTTGTTTGCTTAACAAGCCCCAAGAGCACAAAGGGTACTTAAAAAAAAAAAAAACTGTTCTATGAATAGTCTTTCTCCCTGGCTAAGCCTCCTGCCTATGCCTTAGAATAGATGCGGTATATTTGCTACACCAGGGGGAGAACTCAATGAGCTGAGCCCTTTGGGTTTAACCCTTTCTATGTTAAATGGGGGACTAAACTAATTTAGCAAATCAATCCTTTAAATATATGTTGGCTTTCACGCCCATTTTTATGCAAACACATAAAGTACCAGCCCTCTTTTTCCAATAGGCCATAGAGAAGTAGGCTCTCATCCACTCAAAATGGGAAATACTTGGACAATATTGCTAGGTAAGAGTGACTCTCTCATTATCAAAGAAATGGCATCAGCATAATCAGGATGACAGAACAAAGTCCATGATTTAGCAGTGAAAATCAAAATGCCTTAGTTTAATGATGCAAAACATTTTCTTTATTGCATGTATATTTGAAGTCATGGCTAAATAAGTAGTAATTTATTGAACTTATAAGAAAAGAAAAATGAAAAAGTGTAGAGGTTGAGAAAGCCAAATACTGAAGAACACCAACATTTGAGCAGCAACCAGTAGACAAGAGACCGAGTGAAAAGCAAAATGTTGATGGAAAAGAAAAAAGGAAGAGAATGAAAGGTGAATGGCATTATAGAAAGTTTCTAAAGGTCAACAGTGTTACATCCTACACAAGGTCAAGTGAGGTAATAAAATCAGCCCACTGGATCTGAAAATTAAGTCATCGGCAGTTTTAGCAAGAATGGTTCTGATAAAGTGGTGGGGTCAGAAAACATTTAATGGGGCTAAGGAATCAAAGAGAAGTAAAAAAGTTAATAAAGTTAAGTTTCTTTCAAGAAAAGTAGTTGTTAAGGGAAGAATAAATGTAGTATAAGCAAATGTAAGCAGAGTCTCAGGAAGGTTATTTTTAAGAAGGAAGACTGGGTTTGTCAGGCTAGGTTAAGTTATACTGCAATAATAACCCCAAAACTCTGAAGCTATATTTCTCCTGTATGTTACAAGTTCAGTGCAGGTCAGCAGGGTCTCATTCTGTTCACCAGAGCCATTGAGGGACCCAGGAAAATGGAGGCTCTATCACTGTGGCTAGTAAAGCTTCCAGCCATCAGTGAAGCTCATCACCACTGCTCACCTGTTATTGGCCAAAACAAGTCACATGGCTATACATAACTTTGAAGGGAACAGGGAAGTGCAACCATATACGGTGAACGTATAGAAAATATCACTATTTGTGAATAGGCTTATTGATTATTATAGGCAAAAATGACTTGCACAGACCAAAGTAAGTGAAATTCGTAGAGAAAGAAAGATGTTGAAGACAGACCAGAGACAAGAATTAACTGAAAAAGCATAATCTTAAAAGAAAGCAGGAGAGCACAATGTATAATAACACAAGATGATGGTAGAGCTTTTATGGAAGGGCTACTTGTTTTTAAAGATGAGCAGGAAGTGAGAATGGCCATGAATGGAGATGAGTATGTGCAGTTTATATTTGATAACCTCAGAGGTTTTTTAATGTGAAGAAGGAGGCATAATCAATGACTGGGTAGGAGAGAGTGAGGGTCAGGGTTAGAGTAAAGGTACTGTAAAATTTGATGCAAGCTTAGAATTATTATTCTAGCAAATGGGAAAAAGCTGCTCAAGGATTGAATGAGGAATTTCTGGTTAATAGCATTATTCTAGGTGTTTTCAGGAAGAATGTTAAAAATTGCACCAATCTAATGGTTGTCTAATTTTCTCCGGAAATGTAAGAGAAGGAAGGGTAACCTGAGATGGTTGGTTTGTTAACGTTTGGGGACTTTCAGGGCAGGTGCAATGAGCAATTGAGAGGATGAGGGTGTTAAGAGCATTGACAGGAAAGAAGCTGAGGGGATAAACCAGCAATGTGGCTCATCAACTGGGAAGGAAAAAAGTACTGATCAAGTTCTTTTCCCTAATGAAAATTATGACTTTTTAGACTCCCTGATAAAGCAAATCCTTTGAAAATATAATGACAACTGTTTATAGGAGTCCAATTAAATCCAGTAAGATTTGCATGCTCTCTTTGGTAAACCTCTCAGAGACTTCTAGCAGAACTACTCTGTCACCAGGAGTTACTACTCTGGAGGTGGGTAATAAATCCACTCCTTTTGATGAACACATGAAGATGTCATGGAAGTCTAATATATTTCATCCGACAAGAAAAGATGGATTCTAGTAAACTTGGTTAGCAAGTTTGAAGACATAAATCATTTTAAGAATGATCATTAAAACCAACGACACCAAAATAATGAAAATCCTTGGAATCAGTTAAGAAAAACCTTTATTAGAACCAAGAAATGAAGACAAATTCAAATTTTTTTTTAAGAATACACATTATTTAAACAGATTCTGTGTTGGGGGAATATTTACTTCCCTGGTTTAAAACTCCAGATAGAGCTAGCTATTGAAGAGCTATCAAATCTAGCATGCTGACATCCAACTGCTTTATATTTACATATCCAAGAATGTGAGCATCATTTATGTAGAGAAAGTTAAAAAGCTGAAATAATTTTATGTTCTTTTTTCCATCATTTTTTTCCTTGGATCACAGGTTATTTCCTTTGCTGTTTCAATTCCAAACTCAACTTGAATTGGATACACTTTTTATTATCTTCTATCTCTTAAATTAGGAGGGGAAGTGAGAAAGTATTATATCTGGTGATAAAAATAAACCAAAAAAAATATTATATAAAAAGCCCAGCTTGGTCTGATCTTGAAAACGTCAACCAAAAATGTAACCTATGCTTTAGTTATTGCCAATAAGGATTGGATTAAGTCCAGAAGGAGGTAGTTTCAATCAATTGTTTTTAGGAGGAGAGTCTATAACCTAGTAGCTTGAAAATCTTCAAACAGTAAGTCTTGTAGAGATATAGCAGACTTGCCAAAATTGCATTACCGCTTCAAACCATCACAAATTACACTGCACTTTAAGTTTTATTACCAAGTGAGACAGCACACAAATTCATTTCCATGTCTGTTGCCAATTTAAATGAATAGCTGGCTCCTGCCAGCTCAGGAAGACACTGGAGGAAATGTTGCATAGATCATCGGTGCATGGAATAAATGATAGCAGGCCTCTCGGCCATTTAATCTTAGAGCAAAATTTATATTTTAAGTAGGCCTTTAAAATGTAATGTGAATTATGCCACACTAGGGATATAATTTTAAAAAGCAACCATGTTAAATACCTACTATATACTCAAAACCATTCTAGATGCTGTAGATGATACAGAATTAGAAGATATAAGCTCTGTTCTCAAAGAGCTTCCTCTACAATTGGTCAAAAATAAACTAACACACAGGTAAATACTTAGGATGCTCTTCTGGGCTGAGTTGTGTCCTCTCAAAATTCATATGTTGAAATCTAGCCTCTAGTACTTCAAAATGTGACTACATTTGGAGATAGGGCCTTTACAGAGGTTACTTAAGTTGCAATAAGGTAATTAGAATGGGCCCTAATCCAATATGACTGGTGTCCTTCTAAAAGGAGATTAGGACACAGACACATGGAGCAAAGACTAAGTGAAGACACAGGGAGGAGAAAACTGTCATCTACAAGCCCAGGGGAAAGGCCTCAGAAGAAACCAACTCTGTCAACACCTTGACCTTGGACTTCCAGCCTCCAGAATTGTGAGAGAATAAATGTCTATTCCTTAAGCCACTCAGTCTGTGGTACTTTGTTGTAGTAGCCCTAGAAACTAGTTCAGGTACTATGCACTTTAGGGTTAAATTGCATGGTACTACCAATGCTATAGGAATTCAAAGAAAAGGAAGATCAATAAAAAACTAGAATAGTCATGAGAAGTAATATCTTGAAGGAAACTTAGAAAGAGAGACAAAAAACAAATGTTCCAAGCAAACAAACAACAGGAACAATGCAAGAATTTAGGAATAAAGATTGTGTATTCATGAGATAGTAAGATACTCATTTGACTAAAGGAAATTTCATTGATGGAGGAGAATCAGATTGGAGATATGAAACAGACAAATCATGGAAGAACTTAAAAACTTAGCAGAAGCATTTAAATTTGAATATTAAGTAGTGATAGGTTGAAGTTTATTACTGTTACTGTTTCTTCCCCCTACATCCCACCCAAACAGCTTTATTAACAGGGAGGGGTCATATATTCATTTGGGACCTACCTGGGCTAAGAAGTAGCAAGTTGAGTTGGGTTAGAAATAAAACAAGTCTGGAGACCAAAAAGCAGCTGAGAAGAGAATAAATGGGAAATGACAGAGAGTATTAAAAAATGAAGGCCTGAAGTCCCTTGGGATAGGGGAGGGATAAGGCCAGAACACAGGCTGAAATGTGTAAGAGAGAAAAGAGAAGACGCTGATTTAAAAAAAGAAAAGAAAAAGAAAAGGTCAGAGGTTAAAGACTAGAAGGATTAGGAAGCATGAGACATAAGGTAATGAAGTATACAAGCTGATTAAAAACAAAAAGATAAAAGTTGGAGAAACTGGAAGAGAAAAATGAAATAAACTTTAGGGACAAAGCTAAGGAATCAGAACCTAGCGAGAGAAGAAAAACAGCAGGAGCCTAAGGCAGATATATCATGAAATGACAGGGACGGATGGTGAACAGGGAGGAGGCTGGAGAAAAAGAGGGAAGAGGAAAAAACTGGAAAGATGAGCAGAAGGAATTTTAAGTTATTAAGGCAAATCAAGAGGATTGAGTAGGGGAATAAATACAAATAGACAACTTCTGGGAAACAGAAAAGGTTCAACATTGCTTTTACTCCCTTAGACTCCCTAGCATTGCCCATCTCTCCAGCACCACCATGACTACAGACTCCAGTTGTCTCCCTCTCTCCCTCTAGTTTCTGCACCAAGATTCCCAGTTGCAAGCATTAACTGTGGTGAATAATGCAGAAAAGTAATGTATTAAAAAGATATTGAGTTGTTGAGAGAATGTTGGGAAGGGCTGAAGAACCAGGCTGAAGCCAAAGGTCCCAGAAATAGTGCCCCAACCAGCTCTTGAGAGCAGCCTTAGGCAACTGCTGCTCTGGCCACCACACGCTACCATTTGAACTCCTGCCAAGAACTCAACTCTACTGCACGGACGCTACCCCCAATACCAGCACCACTTCTGACCAGCGACTAAGTCTTACAGGCTCTACTTTCTGCAAAACCCCAATGCAATTGCTTCTTCCTTTGCCAGCAAAATGAATACACACAAACCTCTTCCTCTGCCCTACTCACCACAGAACTGAAATCTCACACTAGTGCAACTGATTAGTGGAGCTTACTCAGTGCGAATAAGTTGAATAAAAGAAAAAATATATAAATTATAAGAATATATATAAATTATAAGAAATATAAATTAGAATCATAATCTCTAACTGGACACAGAGTAATTTATATTTTCTTTTTGCCTCCATGTAAATTACAGTCACATCCAGAGTCCAACAGGTCTATGGATCCATCACTGCTGTGTACTTCCAGGATGCATAAAGAAAATTCCATCAGCCACCAACTGGCACACATAGGTTGGAATTTATTTTTTAAACTGACGCCCAAGTCAGCTTCCTCCTTGTTACACCCATATGCTACCCCAGATGTTGTGCCTGTTTCATTTTAGAGGCTATTATGCCTCCCTCATCTTTGCTTCCAGAACATCTATGCCTCCACAATAATAATGCCTGCAGTCAGAAACATTTGAAAAGTTCTATAACAGTGAAACGATGGTTTTTTAAATTTGCATAAGTCATATCCATTCATGGCTCCTGTTTTTCTTAATATACATTCTATATTAGCATCAAACCAATGCAATAAAAACTCATTAATCCAAGCCCCACTCGTTGGAAACTCAATTCCCACTGATGACTCCTTGTTTCTGCTTCTGCTTTTTTCCTCTCACCTGGAATGCCTTTTTCATTCAACTCAAATTTATGTCTATCAGCTCTTTCCAAACTGAATTCAAGATTACCTATTCCCAAAGCCTTCTTCGATTAAACTCACCTGATTCTGATCTCTCCGGGGTGCTGCACCCTATCAGAACTCATGAACTCTCTCTGTCCTTCGCTTTTGCCGTTGTGAATGTGATGCTTTTATTGGTTTTATGTCATTTTCTATATGTATGTTTTCTCCCCAGCTAGGGGATGAGTGCCTGGGGAGAAGGAGCCACTTCTGGTTCCTGTACATCTCACCCCCAGAGCCTACGTCTGAACTACCCCTGAAGTAGGTGCCCAGGACATGCCCAGAAAGGGAAGGGATATACTCCTGATAAAGGCAGAAAGTGCAAAATGTAATCCATTTTCTTGATAATTGTTTCAAACTTTAATCTTACCCACAGTAGTGTACCATGGGGAACTAACAATATCTACAATGTCATCTTTAAAGACGATGAGAAACGATGAAGCCACATATGCAGCAGGCAACAGCTAAATTATTTAAACAGAAAGAAACTATGTGTAGGGATTTCAGCACTGGATCTCCGTTGTGATCGCTGACAGGAAACTTACTACACATCTTGATGAATTGTCATAACCCAACTGACTAAGAGAATAAGATGTGGAATATTTCATTCCACAAATACAAAGAAATAATGTGTTCACTTTGTGGGACTGAAATTTTAAAAGAGCTAACTTTTTGTAAATTATCTGTTTGGCAATTTTTCATTATATATAATTTATAGCTTTTTCCCCCCAAACTGTTAAAAATGGCATTTTTGTGAAACAATATGAAATTTGAACTCTGAAAAGATACTTGATGGTTTTAAGAATTTTTTGTCAATTTTGGGGATTGTCACCATGGTATCATGGTGGTATTTTAGTAAGAGTCCTTATCTTTTAGTAACACATGCAGAAACACTTATGGATGAAAGATCCGTGATTTACTTCAAGATAATTTAAAAGTACTTTATATACATTAGTTTAATTATTAGAACACTCTGCAAAGTAGGTGCTGTTTTTCTCGTTTTACAGATGAGGAAATGGGCTTAGAAAGGTTAAGTTTCTTGCCTAAAGTCACACAGCTAGTAATTGGCAAAGTAGGAATTCAAACTGAGAACTATCTGATATCAAATTTTATGTTATAACCACTGAGAAATACTGCGTATTTTAACATAGCCCCAAAATAAAATATTCTTTTGTTGCAAGATGGAGCTGTTAATAAGCAATCCACAATTATAGTCTGATGCCATAGCCTTCCTATTAAAGGATTCTCAAGATAATGTAACATATTTAAGAAGAAAAATATTCAGCAAAGGTATCAATTATCTATGGCTGATAAGATAATGTCAAGGGGCAAATTTATAAATATAACATGTATTATTATTCATATCATCTTATTTGAAAGATTTCTGGCTTCGTTTCATTATCTCACTGCTTCCCATATCCATTCAGCTAGTGAATATACACTGCTTAAAGAACTATTATAAAGTCAATTCAATTAGGCAAATATTTATTTAATATTATTTATTTATTATTTATTTAATTATTTATTTATTTATTAATTATTTATTTAACTTTTACATTTCAAGCCCTATGTGTGAACCTACAAAGTCTAATATATGAGTTAGCTATTGCTTTTTCCTCCCTCCATGCCCTCTCAGAAAAGCTTAGAATCTAGTTGCAGAGAAAGGATATAAAAATGACTATAAACAAAGGGTGATTAAGTGCTGTGAGAAAAGAGCAAAGTGCTATTGGTGTTCAAAAGAAAGAGATTACACTGGGTTGAAAGAATGACAAAAGCTTCATGTGTGAGATGATATTTGAGATTAATAAGATTTCAGTATTGTATTAGTGAGGGTATAGGCTGAGCTGCTATAACATAGAAACCTCAAAATATAGAAGCTTAAATTAAATCATCTACTTCTCCCTCCTATAAGAGTCCATAAGCAAGGGTCCAGGGCTAGCAGGGAAGTTCCATCATCTTAATTCATGGATTCCATGGTTGCTCCAGACTTTGCCATTTTTCAGCCAGTGGAAAGGAGGAAAGAGAAGTCCATAGCAAACAACTCTCTTTAAGCGACAACCTTAAGGCAGAAGTTTAACTGTCGCTTGCACTCACATCCCATAATCTACAATATAGTCACATGTTTGTCCTCAGAAAAAGTAATCTCTTTATCTGTACAACCATGTGCCCAACAACACACAGAGACTTCCATATACAAAAGAAAAAGAGTAGAGTTGACACTGAACTGTACTCAGTAATCCTATGGCCAAGTATTCATGTTCACTCTTCTTCCCATATACAGAACATACTCACTCCCTGCCCAAGATAGGTATCCAAAGCTCATTCCGACATTGCAGCGAGTTCAGAGTCTAGGATCTCAGGGTGATGTGCTGCCCTTCTTGTAAAGTCTAGATGTGCCTTCTCAATCTCTAATGACCTATAAACCAAATGACAGTTACCTGCTTCCCAACACCTAATAAGTAAATGAGGAGCAGGAACAGAATAACCATAACAGTCACTCCCATATGGAAAGAGGAAGAATATAGGAAATCACCCATCATGACAACTATTAAATCATCCTGCACAGGAATGACGAAAATTCTCTGCAACAGCAGTGAAATAAGTTCCTTGATTAGTTCTTCAGACTGTCCCTGATTTTGCTCTCTTGGAGTAACTCATTTTGGCCATTGTCCAACGTCCTTGGCTTTGATCTCTAGAACAGGGGTTGCCAATTTTTTTATTTACAGGGTTATCAAAAAGTATATTTTAGACTTTGTGGGCTACATATAGTGTGTCTATTTCATATTTTCCATTTTTATTATTGTTGTTTTTTATTTTATAGTTCTTTAAAAATATAAACACAATTCTTAGCTCCTGGGCCATAGAAAATAAGTCACAGATCTATGTATTATTTATTTGTTTTATTAAGTCTGAGGGCCACAGTTGGCCAACACCTGCTCTAGAGATTTTCCTTTTCCTTTTTCTCCATGGCACCATCTGAATTGGATGTGGGAGCATATGCTCTGCTCCTGTTGGCGCAGTTTAGAAAAACCATGAGCTGTGTTAGGTTTTGAAACATCACAGAATTTCCAGGCCCATCATTGGTTACTTTGGCAATACAATTTCCCCGAAGCTCTACTAGCTTTATAATCTATTTGCTTCCAGTCAGTTCTATATAAAAGTAATCATAGCCAGAGCTCTCTTCTGGTCATGGATTTTAAGGCTGCGATTCTCTTCTGCCAGCCACTGGCCTCTGTGTTTATTCCATCTTTCTATTCCTCAATTTCATGGCAGCTGCCTCATAGCCATCTGAAACAATATGCTAGGTAGTACCCATAACCTGATTTTTCCTGCTACAAATTCCTAGGCAACAATCTGCTTTCTTGCTGTTTGGTGGACAGAAGAAGTTGGCTTATTCAAAATATCTGGGCTCCCACTCATTTTAGATTGTGAGCATGGGCAAAGAGAGCCTCCCATAGCAAATTTCTATTACCTCCCATCTCTACTTGCAAACTAGGCAATCCTGGCTTGAACTCAGCTTTTCCATGCAATTGTTTCTATAAGGAACAAGAAGCAGCCAAAACACAGCAACATGCCATCTTTTCTGATTACTTCCCCTAGAATAGGGGTCCCCCACCTAAGGTGAGTTGTATAATTATTTCATTGGATATTACAATGTAATAATAATAGAAATAGAGTACACAATAAATGTAATGTGCTCAAATCATCCCCAAATCATCCCACCCACCATCCACCCTCCCGTCCCTGGTACATGAAAAAAATTATCTTCCATGAAAATAGTCCCTGGTGCCAAACAGTTTGGGGACTGCCACCATAGAACCACGGGTTTCAGAGGCAGATGATCCACCTTCTAAGGTACCACAAGAGAGTTTTGCATTTCAAAAGAAAATAATTAAATGATTCCAATGGAAGTCAAAGACCATTCAGCTGTTGTACATAACAGGGAGCACCTGAAGACCAGGTAACTCCCCAGTAGAAGCAGACTTGGAGTTTCATAGGGTGAAGAGCAGAAAGGTTATGTGTCCTTGTGATATAGTTCAGACAAAAGTGTTTCTCTTTCAGTGCTGCAAAACTAATGTTTTGAATGTTTGTGTCCCCTTCAGAATTCAGTTTGAGACTTAACCCCCAATGCAACAGTATTAAGAGGTGGGGTCTCTAGAAGGTGATTAGACCATGAGGGCTTCATCAAAATGGCTGGAATTAGTGCCTATAAATGGGCTGGAGGGAACTAGCCCAGTCCTTTTGTGCTCTTCTGTCCCTTCCACTCTGTGAGGACACAGCATTTATCCCCTCCAGAGGATGCAACAAACAAGGTGCCATCTTGGAAGCAGAGAGATCAAACCTGCTGGAACCTTCATCTGGAACTTCTGTCCTCCACAACTAGGAGAAATAAATTTCTGTTATTTATAAATTACACAGTCTCATGTGTTTTATTATGGCAGCAGGAATGGACCAGGACAGATTGTCAGTTTTTTGTTTTTGCTTTTTACTCATGCCTCTTGCTTAGGATCACTGCTACAAACCCGTCCCTATAAATCTCAGAACAATATTTATCTATTTTTGCAAGACTTATATTTTGTTGGTTAATTGAGGTTCATGAGGCAGGAGAGAGAAACTAAAGCAAGAAGCAGAGAAGGAGGCAAGGTTCCAAAGCAAGGAGGAAACCAGAGACCATCTATCATATCTGCTTTAGCTCCTTTGTACACCCAATGTTTTGCCACAGCTTAACAAGCATTTGTAGCCACACATTATGAATACAATATGTCTGGCATGCAGAAGTTTCTCAGTAATTGTTACCTATTATTAACACTTGCTCCAGGAAAAAATAATGGAAGAACTAGAAGGTTCTTGTACAGGGCACAAAATCATGAGATCTGTCCTTTAGTAAAATAAACATGACAGCTGGGAAGAAGATAAACAGAAATGGAGAAAGAAAGAAGAATTAAAAAAAAAAAATGACCTGAAATAAGATGATGGCAAGAGAAATGGAAAAAAGAGGGTTGGATACGAGAGGTTGAAAAAACAGAACATCCGGAGTTTGAAAATCAAATCACTTTATTAGGCAACAGGAACATACTTTGCCTGGGTTAGCAGTGAGGACAAGGTACCAGTAAGAGAAAGAGAGACATCGGATAGAAGTTATTTTATACAGAAGAAAAGTAGTTCCAGTTTGGAAGTTATAAGGTTAAACTGCTAATAAGCAACCTAGAAATAGACATCAACCTCGAGCACACAGCTTTAAATAAAATTCTAAAATCCATGCAGTACTCAAAGGTTAGCAGTAGAGATTCAAAAGCCATACAAAAGGAGACAACGTTTGCTTCTATGGAAGTAAATAAGATTTCTGAAATAAAGATAACTGAAAGCAGATGGCCCTAGAAATGCTTACATTTGTATAAAAAAAATTTGTGTTATATGCATAGAATACCACTAGGCAATAAAAGGAATGAACTACTACCATGATACACATGGTAACGTGCATAAATCACAAAATAAGTATTCTGACTGAAAGAATCCAAACAAAAAAATGGTATGATTCCATTTATATAAATTTCTACAAAAGCCAAAGTAATCTATGGTAATCACAGAAAGCAGATCTGTGGTTGCCTGGACTTGGAGAGAATGGACTGCAAAGGGCACAAAGGAACTTTCTGGGTGATGGAAATGTTCTCTTTCTTGATTGTGGTGGTGGTTACCCAGGTATATACATTTGTCAAAACTCACAGAATTGTACAATTAAAATGAGAACATTTAATTATATGTAATTTATACCTCAATAAAATTTACTTAAAAAGAAATAAAAGCTGAACTTTAGTGGGAGACAGAAAGGAGTTCAAAAAGAAGTGTTCAGGCTGGGCACGGTGGCTCACACCTGTAATCCTAGCACTCTGGGAGGCCGAGGTGGGTGGATTGTTTGAGCTCAGGAGTTTGAGACCAGCCTGAGCAAGAGCGAGACCCCGTCTCTACCAAAAAAATAAAAAGAAATTAATTGGACAACCAAAAATATATAGAAAAAATTAGCCGGGCATGGTGGCGCATGCCTGTAGTCCCAGCTACTCGGGAGGCTGAGGCAGGAGGATCGCTTGAGCCCAGGAGTTTGAGGTTGCTGTGAGCTAGGCTGATGCCACGCACTCACTCTAGCCCAGGCAACACAGTGAGACTCTGTCTCAAAAAAAAAAAAAGAAGTGTTCAGAGAGGCAAGGAAAGAGATGGGGGTTTATAGACACCAAAGAAGTGTTACGAGAAGAAAAGGGTAGACGGTCTCCTAGAATGCGGCCACATGTAGGGAGGAGGGGGTCTGAGAACAGAGCTAGACAAGGCAATTGGATGGCCTCTTTTGACATCCAGAAGATTTGTTTTTAATAGAAATGGGAAGAAATTAAGTAGGTAATTTAAGACTTCTTTCATAGTGAGGAGCTAATCAGGTGTGGAATCATGGCTTGAAGAGTAGCAGGGTCAAGGGAAGATTTTCAGTGTGAGAGAAAAGTGCCCCATGCTAGAAGACAAAGAGCAACAGTTTTGAAGACTGGAGAAATGGGAGTGTAGGTAGAGAAAGAGTTAAACAATGAGGCAAGTTGGTAACAAAGAAAAGAGGAAATAAGATTAAGAGTTCGAAGAGAAACATTTGCCTATGCAAGACAACACTATGTGTTAAAGAGAGAGGGAAGTGAAGATAAATATAAATGAAGCTCTTCAGGTGGACAGGAGGAAAGTTGAAGGCGTTCAGATTTATGTTCTCAAACATCTTTCAGCATGAGAAGCAAGTCCTCTATTAAAAGTAAGGAAGCACGTCTGAGTAAGGGCCTGAAAGGAGGAGAGAAGAATGAGGACCCTTGCCATGGGCATTTCCATCAAGAAGTGCTTCTCCAATTCCAATGTACAAATGAATCACCTTAGGTTTTTGTTAAAAGGCAGATTCCTATACAGTACTGAGCCTGACACTGCACTTCTATCAGGTTCCCTCGGAATGCTGATAATCACATTTTGGACAGCAATGTCAGAGAGAACCCTCTAGCCATGAGCAAAAGGATTGTGAAGAAGGAGCTAGAGTCCAGGGTAGGAGGAACCATACAAATATATAGTGAACTCCTCCACTGAATGTTAAACCTCAAGAAAATAACAACTATTGCTACTATGTTCTGACATCTGGCACCATGCTTGCCACATAGAAGGAACTGAATAAATAAGTACTGAATGAGGAGTTCTTTCTCAGGGAAAGTGGGCAGTGATGATTAAATGGAGTTGGAGAATCTAAGGCAGAATTGACAGAACAAGGAGGAAAGGAGAGTGTAAGAGTGAATACATGGGAAGTTAGTGCCTATAGGGTCCAAGTAGAGAGGAGAGCTAAGTGTTGTCAATACAGAAGACTTGATATAGAGAAGTGAGGGGAGCTGAGAGATTAGAGATCACAAAAAAATACAAGTCAGATAACAGGAAATTAAAGACATAGATATTTGGAAGAACAGAATTTGCGATCATAGAGAGCGATATTTCAGTGCATAATAATTTGACAATAAATAAGTTTCAAGTGAGGGCTAAAGTCTGGCTGAAAGGGAGCTTATGAATTGATGAGGTTGAGGAAATTTTTAATATATTTACTTATATCACCATGTCTAGAAGGACATGAAGGCTAAGCATAGTAGCCAGCATCTTTAGGAACTAAACTCTTA
The DNA here is from genome assembly GCF_000956105.1 of Propithecus coquereli. Taxonomy (NCBI): domain Eukaryota; kingdom Metazoa; phylum Chordata; class Mammalia; order Primates; family Indriidae; genus Propithecus; species Propithecus coquereli. The sequence goes on from NW_012149174.1 coordinate 814,030, forward strand.
GCAACAAGTAATAATTATTCCCACCCAGTTTGATTATAATGCAGAAGTAGAATAGAAAAATCTTATGCTGTCAGGATAAGCATTGACTTGACTTAACCTGGGTAACATGTTCCTGGGTTTCACCAAAAATAATATCTGGGTGATAAGGACTTATATAGAAAAGATCTAGTAATATTTCATGTCATCTTGAGGCAAATTTATATAGCTCCATTAAAAACCTTCAAGGTTAAAAATCAGAATGCATAATGAAAATGCTAAAATGAAGAATGGCTTATTGGCAAGAGCATTAGGACAGTATGTTCTGTGAGAAAGGCATATCTGTAGCAAACATTCAAAAAATCTTGATATGCAAAATAATTATTGATGACCTCCCCCCAAAATTATTTTGCATCCCAACCTGGACTATAAATTAGTGATCTTTTCAGTTAATGTTGAAGTTAATGTTGAAATCCTCTTCTAAATGTCATCAAAAGTATCCAAGGTGGAAATAGTCTCTAGACAATTATGGGAAGTGTATGTGGAAAAGTGCGTGTCTACGTGTGTGTGTGTGTGTGTGTGTGTGTGTGTGTGTGTGTGTGTGTGTGTGCAGACCCACAGGCAAATGTTGCAGGCATGTACTTCTTCCTTATCCTTGCCCAGAGACCCTCTAGGCAGTGAAAAAACAGGCTCTCAAGCCTGTCTGAGGGTGAGAAGGAAGAGGAAACAAAGGAGATGTGAATGTCACTATGTGCTGGAACTCTGGTATTTTCACATCTGTACCCTCATTTAATCCCTACATTTCATTTAAACTGGTGCAATGTAAATTGGTGGGAATTATTATCCTCCTTTTGAATACACAGAATACATTGAATACATTTAAATTCTCTAAGTTTTTACCTTCCCAGGTCACAGAGGTACCAACATCTATCCCATCCTTTCAAGCCTCTTTTTTCTCTGCCACATTACCTCTCAGTGTGATTTAATTATTCTCACCCATTCCATAAATATGCATTAACTTACTTAGACTCCAGGCACTGGAAATAAAGTGCCTGCATTTGAATAACACATGGTCCATGAATAACACATGGTCATGCCCATGGTCTTATTGCAAATAATGACAGCACAGTGCAGAGTGGGCAGGTGAAAAGTGCACTTTTCCCAGCTCATACAAGGAGTGCCCAGCTCCAGGCAGAGGGGTGATGGAAGTCTGGAGACAAATTTCAGATATTTAAGCATACTCATAAAGAATTAGCTTACCTCATGGGCCATAGGGAAAAGGGATTGACAGCCAGAGGAAATAAGCTGGGTCCATGTTCTGAGAGATGCACATAATTGAGATAGTTCAGGAAAGAAGGCCAGAAGATGACGAGAATATTGTGAATACAAATTCATTGCCATTATCTACTGTCCCTGGGCCTGAAATGCTCCAGGTACATCTGTTTCCCTGGATATGCTGACCACGAGGGCGTCCCACTTCAGGAAATTTTTTTAAGTCAGAAACGGCCTTATTTGTTGCTTTTTTTTTTTTTTAATTTCAAAATATTACAGGGGTACAAATGTTTTTGGTTACATGGATTGCTTTTGTTATGCTTGAGTCAGGGCCATAAGTGTGCCCATCACCCAGATAGTGTTCATTGTATCCATTAGGGAGGTTTTTGCCCATCCCCTCCACCCCTCACCCCCCTGGTTGATTTCCACTGAGTTTTACTTCCCTCTGTGTACACGTGTGCTCATTAGTTAGTTCCAATTTAATAGTGAGTACATGTCGTGTTTGTTTTTCCATTCTTTAGATATTTCACTTAGGATAATGGTCTCCAGTTTTATTAAAATTGTTGCAAAAGGCATTAATTCAACCTTTTTTATGGCTGAGTAGCATTCCATGGTATACATATACCACATTTTGTTAATCCGTTCATGAATTGATGGGAACTTGGGTTGATTCCACAGCTTTGCAATTGTGAATTCTGCTGCCATAAACATTTGAGTGCAGAAGTCTTTTTGATAAAATGACTTATTTTCCTTTGGGTAGATACCCCGTAGTGGGATTGCTGGATCAAATGGTGGGTCTACTTTTAGTTCTTTGAGAAATCTCCATACTGTTTTCCATAAAGGTTGTACTAATTTTCAATCCCACCAACAGTGTATAAACATTCATTTCTCTCTGCATCCACGCCAGCATCTATTGTTTTTGGACTTTTTAATAAAAGCTATTCTAACTGGGGTAAGGTGATATCTCATTGTAATTTTAATTTGCATTTCCCAGATGGTTAGTGACATTGAGCATTTTTTCACATGCCATTTGTCTGTCTTCCTTTGAAAAGCTTCTGTTCATGTCTTTTGCCCAGTTTTTAATGGGGTTGTTTGACGTGTTCTTGCTGACTTGCTTGAGTTCTTTGTAGATTGTGGTTATTAGCCCTTTATAGGATATATAGCTTGCAACTGTTTTCTCCCATTCTGTAGGTTGTCTATTTGCTATGTTGATTATTTCCTTGGCTGTGCAGAAGCTTTTTTAATTTAATCAAGCCTACATTTATTTAATTTTGTTGTTGCTGTGATTGTCATTGGGGTCTTCCTCGTAAATGTTTTTCCTAGGCTGCTATCTAGAAGACTTTTTGCAATATTTTCTTCTACTAGAGTTCTTATGGTTTCATGCCTTCCATTTAAGTCTTTTATCCATCTTGAATTAATTTTTGTGAGTGGTGACAGATATGGATGCTGTTTTAGTCTTCTACATGGGGCTATCCATTTGTCCCAGCACCATTTATTGAAAAGGGCTTCTTTTCCCCAGTGTATATTGTTTTCTGCTTTGTTAAAGATCAGTTGGCTGTGTGTGGATGGTCTTATGTCTGGGTTTTCTGTTCTGTTCCATTGGTGTATGTCTCTATTTTTAAGCCAATATCATGCTGTTTTGGTTACTATAGCCTTGTAGTATAGTTTGAAGTCTGGTAATCTGATGCCTCCAGGTTTGTTCCTTTTGCTTAAGATTGCTTTGGCTATTCCAGCTGTTTTCTGATTCCAGATGAAGTGTAGCATTATTTTTTCTAGATATGTGAAATATGAGGTTGGAATTTTGATGGAGATTACATTGAATATGTAAATCACTTTGGGTAATAGAGACTTTTTAACAACGTTGATTCCACCAACCCATGAGTATGATATGTTTTTCCATTTGTTTGCATCCTCAGCGATTTCTTTCCTTGGTGTTTCACAGTTCTCCTTGTAGTTTCACCTCGTTGGTTAACTATATTCCTAGGTATTTTATTTTCTTTGTAGCTATTGTGAATGGTATTGAATCTTTGATTTGACTCTCAGCTTGACTATTATGAATGTATAGGAATGCTACTGATTTGCATGCCTTGATTTTGTAATCTGAGACTTTGATGAATTTACTTATCAATTCTAGAGTCTTTTGGTGGAATCTTTGGGGTTTTTTAGATGTAAGACTATATCATCAGCAAAAAACAATAGTTTTACCTCCTCTTTCCTAATTTGTATACACTTAATTTCTTTCTCTTGCCTGATTGTTCTGACTAGGACTTCCAGCACTCTGTTGAATGGACATGGTGACACTGGGCATCCTTGTCTTGTTCCAGTTTTTAGTGGGAATGCTTTCAACTTTTCCCCATCCAGTATGATGCTGGCTGTTGGTTTGTCATATATGGTTTGTCATATAAATTTGCATAATTTTGAGATATGTTCCTTCTATGCCTAGTTTTTTGAGGGGTTTTATCATGATAGCGTGCTGAATTTTGTCAAATGCTTTTTCCTGCCTCTATTGAGATGATAATTTGATTTTTGTATTATCATCTGTGAATACTATGAAAATCTCTATGCACATAAACTCGAACCAGTTAGGAATATTTTGTCGTACATCTTTTTATTTTGCTACTGAAATTTTTTTGTAGGATTAGGGAAATAGGGTGATGAGAAGAAACCAAGCAAGAGAAGGTAAAGTTAGTATTTTCTCACTAAGTCCAACTAATTCATTTCACATCATTTTAAATATTGTATCCATAGAGACACCTTTTTCCACCCCTTGTTTTGATTGAGATATAACATACACAAAGTATACAAACATTAAGTGAATTTTTAGATATGCCTACCTCATGTAACCACCACCTGCATCAAGACACAGAACATTTCCAACATCCCAGAAGTTTCATATGGGTCTCTTCTTAGTCCATACCCTCTCCCGAGGAACTCACTGTTCTCGTCTCAATCATCATAGTTTAGTTTTGCTATTACAAGGTATATTTTAACAATATCTCATTTCAAATGTAAATAGATTTTAAAAAAACTTTCAATATAAGTAGCCTTTGTACCATGCTAAAATTAATTGGCATATGTATTTAATTGATACCATAATAAAGTTTTTTTTAAACTGAAAACATATATTATTCTAACAGGTAGAAATTATTAAATGGAAAAGTTTTTTTCTGATATGTCTGCATGAATATTTATAAATTTGAATCTTCTAAAGGACTTGTGAACAATATACAATATCAGAATCATTTAAAAATCTGATCTCATGATAACCACTCTCTGTTTTTCCTATGACTCTTCTTCTAACTGAATTCAAATTTCCCTTACTCCTCTTATGGATGAGACATGATTTCTCTTTTTCAGGTAGAAAAAATTACAAAGCAAATAATTGACTAAACCAAAGCTAAAAGCAGGGTTTTTTCCCCAAATAAAAATGCTATAACATATCCAAGAAAACACTAGTTTTCCAAGTGATATGTTATTCCTAAGAGTCTAAAAATAAGTACGAACTAAAATTTTCCTACCAATTACTAGGAATCTTGCATGTACAACTAAATCTCCATTTAGAAAAAGTGTATTTGTTTGTTTCTAAGCACTATGGGACTAATTTTCTTTAATATGTTTAGGGAAGTAGAAGACACACATGTTGAGAATGAGTATTAAGGTTCTAATATTTCAGTCTGCTGTCTCAGCATTCAAAAATAGGACTTTATGTTATTTGCTTTTTTTCATTTTAGAATGTGCTAGTAAGCAAGTGGCCTAGAAGGCCAAGTCCAATGCAGAGAGAGAAAGAAAGGAAATGGAAAAGCAAGCAAGCAAGCCAGTGTGTTTAGCAGAGGCTAAAACCAGCAGCAAATGAGAATTCTGGGAAGGTGTGCATTCACCTGAGCCTGAGAACAAGAGAAAATGTAGAATAAAAGATATCCAAACATAAAAAGGACACCTGATCCCAAGGAGTTTAGTAGTAAAATGTACCTGTTAGGGTGGAAAGCCTAGTAGGTGCTCACGGCACAGGTGGAGAAAGATTTCTCACGCAGAAATTAAGACATATCAAAGTTAAAAGATTATTTTATCCTTTAGAAGGACAGAGAGAATGAGAGAGGGACAGGGAGGAGAGCAGGGAGATGGCGTGGCATCCCAAAGAAAGAGAAGGGAGATGCCAGCAGTGAGGCCAAGTGGCTCACTGATCCTAAGGGGGCACGAAGAGAAAAAAAATAGTGATGGCTGTCAGTTGATAACAACACCTGCAAGGATGTCAAAGTCCAACACTTGGTTTCCCGCCTTTCCGTGGAGAAGGGATTATCACAGAAGTGACTCTGTCCTCGAGATATGGTTGAGGCTTTAGCTTGTTCTTCTGCTGTTTACTCAGGAACTGTGTAAAACCAGATTCTCAGAAAACAATTTCGAAGAGTGAGATTTACATCTCTTTTCTGTCCACTCAGCTCTTTCTAGAAGTGTGCAAAACAGAACTCCTGCAGGGTACCTGTTAGTGAAAGAACTCATAGGATTGATCTTTAACTGTTACTGGGGAAATTGTGGGATTAGGTATTTTCCTATTATTTTTGCAAGGCTACCCTTTTCAGTACCTGTTGTTCTTTTATCTCACTGGTTATTTCTGAAAAGTATTTTTTATCTAAATTCTTAAAATGTGTGGAATATAAATAACATTGCATTTTTACCATTAAAAGATAGAAAATACTTTCTCCCAAAGTGGTTTGATCACAGGGTCAACAATCAAAGCTCTCAGCTGAGCACCTGCTTCCTAGTTCAGGCCAGGCTTGATCGAAGGCATTACCTTCTCCCTCTGGAGGCCAGGGCAGGCCCAGGGTGCGAACAGGCCCCAGCCTGCAGACATATAAGAACAACATAGATGTTGGGCAGGGGAAGGGGGGAGGGGGAAGGAGGGGACAGGCATATGCGCACACAATGAGTGCGATGCTCACACAATGAGTGCGATGCGCACCTCCGCGGGAATGGACACACTTGAAGCTCGGACTTGGCGGGGAGGGAAGACAAGGGCATCATACGTAACCTAATCATCTGTATCCCCATAATATGCTGAAATAAAAAAAAAAAAAAAACAATTCAATGGCAGCACTGGAGCAGAGAGAGCACTGGGGAGATATACTAATAGATTCGAAGCTTTCCTCAAAAAAAAAAAAAATTGTCTACTGATTTTCATCAGATTTAAGCTAGGATGGTGTCAAATAATCAGAGTAAACACAATAAAAATAATCTAGAGATCTGAATAACTTGTAAACGTTAGAGCCAGGTAGAGAATCTAGGAAAAAGATCTGCTTTGAGCATAAGGAGACATATCCTCAACAAGATAATGATTTACTATATCAAAGCTACCAGGTCTTTGCCTTTTTATGATCTTTGCAAATATTGTTTTTCTATATTTTACAATTTTAGTCAATCCACAGGAGTTTCATTGTTACCAATACATTGCTCTTGATAATCTAGACAGTGTGGAAAAATATTTGATGAAGGTCCACAAGGACTATGGAAGGCATGATCTACCCTCCTCCCCCAACAAGAAGACAAGGTTCTTTCCAGCCCTGAAGAGGCATCTAGATGTGAGAGGCTGTAGGATATTAACATTTGGAACAAGAATATATATACATATGATAAATATATAATATGCATATTATACATAAGATATATAATATATATGAGTTTTTAATGAGTAATTTTATTGTTTTGTGGAATGAATGCATTCCACTAAGTTTGGCTCAAAAGAGGCTACAGAGTACTGTGGGAAATGCATGGAATTTAAGGTTTCTAGTTTCTCTAATTCAGGAATAAATAAACCAACCTCTCTAAGGCTTAACTTCTTTATTTGTAGAGTGGAGATACATATTTCTATCACAAAGGAATGTTGTCAGAATAAAATGTACCATTATACTTAATGGTGATGTATAAATTGAAAAGCTTTAAATGGCAGTTCTTATTATTTCTAAGAAGCACGCACCTTCTTTATGTTGTCCCTGCAGTGTCACAGGCATCTGAGTCGCTCACTTTTCTTCTGTAGCACTTGTCTGGTTTCTGGATTTCCACTCAATCATGGACAACTTTTACCTCCACACTTTCCCCGTGGAGCTGAGGAATTTATTCTGTTCCTGGTTTTCCCCCGACTCCATACTAGCAGAGCATATAACTTTGTTCCTGCTGCTTCTCCTCAGCTCCGAGATTTGTAGTATTACTAAAACTGAGTTGCAGGTCACATTTCCCTAGAACAGGTCTCTGGCTAAAATATTGTGTACTGACCAGTAATCTCCTTAATTCCCAGCATGCAAATTGTACCTTATTTTGTCATCGCTGTGTCCTTCCTACTTTTGAATTTACTCAGAATGAAAACTATAATAGTTACAGCTTGTAAGAAAATACATTTCTTTACTAGAATATGAGAAAAGTTAACCACAAAGAAATAAGGCAAAGTTGCAAAATCATCATCATTATCATCACCAACATCCAAACCCTGCAAAGACACCTAACCAATAGCAATTATAAATCCATTGAAAGCAAAAATGAAAAACTCAGCTGTTAGATCTGGGAAGAAATTTAGAGATCACTGTCTCCACCTTCTTCAAATGGAGGATAAGGAAATCAGCCCCAGGTTGGTCATGATCATACCTTAGTGTCCTGAACTATACATATTTTAACTCTGTGCTGTGACCCAAATGCAGCTCCCTATTTGCATGAAGAATCAGTCTCCTACTTGCAAGTATCAAATAAGACTGGCCCGAATATCAGAGTTTTTGTAAAGTCATCATGCCTATTTTTGACATGCAATGAACAATAAACGGGGACGGGAGGAACTACCTCTGTGTGCTATTTACACGTCACAACACATTGTTATGATTTCCTTTAATCTTCACAACTTCAACATGCAGAGAAAAGCAGAGCAGATATTATCTCCATTTTCAAATAAGGAAACTGGAGCAGCAAGATTTTCTCAGAGTCAAACGGTGGAAGACTCAGGCCTCAAACCCATATGGGACTTAAAGTTCATTCCCTCCATCATTTAATTCCATAGAAAAAGGTTTTTAAGTCATTACCTAATATTTTATAATAGAGTGGTGATGAACAATACAAGTTTTAGAGGCAAACAATGAAAGTCTGAGTGCAGCCTCTACTGTTTTGTTAACTGCATGGCCTCATACAGTTGTGGAACCATTGCTTTATGCCTTGGTTTACTTATTATAAATGTAAATAATAAACTAGGTCTCTCATAGGGAATAAGAGAATTAAATAATATAATATATGTAAAGTCCTTAGCATGGTGCCTAGCATTAGCTAAGTCCGGAAGTGTAGCTATTATTATTCCTTGTATAAAAACATCCAGTGCAAGCCTTCGATCGAAAAAGAAAATTTTTTACCTAAATGCTTCTCTTTATATCAGTAAAGTACATGTAAACACAAGCCAGGTTTTCCACGAAGAATCGTTAACAAGATTATTGTTTCAAGGATTGAAATTTCTACAGCCTTGCTATTCAAGAGACAGACCAAGGACCAGCATCATCAGCATCACCTGGGAGCTAATTAGAAATGCACACTCTCAAGCCCCACCCCAGGCCTGATGAAACACATGTGCAGTTTAACAAGAATCTCAGGTGATTTGAATGCACATAAAAATATGAGGAGCACTGGTCTACGGCACAGTGCTAGAGAGCTGAGTCAAGGTGTAGTGAGCAGGCACTAGTATCAGTCAATTACAAAGCAAAAGGTTCACATTTCATTTAGCAATAGCCTTTGAAATCATTTGCTTCAGACATGGGATATCCTCTCTAGCTAGGGTATGTTTTATGGTGTTTGGTTTTATTAACTCTTCATCAATTTATTATTCTCCCTCACTCCTACTACTCCCAACCGGGAGGAATACATTTGTATATACTTAAGAGACCAACATACTCTGGAAGCATGTGCCAGTGGAGGTTAAAGACAAGGTGTGTTCTAAAAGCGTTCTTTTCAAGTCTCTTTTTTTTTTACCTCCCTATCATAATTCAACCCAAAAGGGCAGCAGCTGCTGAAAGTAATGGGGAGGCTTCTAAAATTAAATCAGGAAAAAAATTTATATGTATTACCGAGGTTGAAAGGGAAGGTGACATTTTTAAAGGTTAAATTAGGTAAATTAATTGAAAACAGAACAAGTAAAAATCAATCCTCCTTGCTGAGAGTAAACAAGCACAATTTTTCAGTTGTTTGATTTTCGTATGTCCTTTTATAGCTCTCCCCAAGGTAGAAGATCCCTCTATGACTGATGGAGACGGGGACTTCATTATTTTTCTTTAATTCCATCAGTGCCAAGGCTATATGGCCCTATCGCCTAGCAGAGCTACAAATGGTTAGAACAGACGAGAACCATATAAAAAGGAGCTAACCCAGGCTGACCAATACACTACAGCCAAAAGGACTTCAATATTGAGGACTTTGGACTAAGCAATAAGCTTTCTAAAGCAAGAAAAGGTCATTTCTCGACAACAATGAGAATGTTATTATAAAAAAGGGTTTTAAAGATTTACAGAATAGAATCATTTCTGGGTTTCACTTGTGGGCTTTGGAAGTATGATTGTGTTTGGTATCTGGCTTCTCTGTTTTCTAGGTGTGTGACTGGAAGTAAGCTCTTACCTCTCTAAACCTGTTTCCTATACTATAGAAATATGATACTCATACTTACCACACTAGATTTATGTGAAGATAGATTGAATTAGGATATATGTAAAATATGTAAAACACTGTACTCGTCAGCAGAAGCTTAAAAACTATTAGTTCCCTTTTCTCCACGACATTGTGTCTGGATATAAAGATTTGATTATCACTAAACATGTTGGAAGAAAAGGTTTTGTTTATAGATGCAGACTTCAGAGAATTGATAACATCTGATTTATGTTCCACGTGGTTATAAGCCAGAGGTAGAGTTTAGCAGTCAGTCCAAAGAGCCTCCTCATTCTAACACCCTCTTGGGGAAAAAATGGTTGTATACCATTGATCACATCACACTTGCACAAATACCTGATGGGCTCATCTGACCAAATTACACAAAACATTGCTCTTTTGTCCTGAAACGTTTGCTGGAATAATTAGATATCTTAAAAATACACAGTCTGATTGGAAGGTGATACAAAATAGAAAATTCTGCTACTGCAATATAAAATAATACTTTCCCTCTACTGGTAGACCAGCAGTAGCCACATAGTGCCAGAGACCCTGTGCAGTTACACTATTGTAACTATGGTATTTATGTTTGAGCTGTTAAAGCTCAAGAGGGCTAAAATGTACAGATTTTATTCTTTTACTCCTGACCATTTCTAATATCCACTGGGTATTAGAAACAAATATGTTTGTCTTTTTGTCTCAAATACCCACACACACACATACACACACACATATAGTCCTGGAACAATTAGATATTTATATGCAAAAAAAAGAAGCTCATCCCATACACATTTTATACAAAATATTAAACTACCATAGATACAAATATAAAATGTAAAATTATAAAACATTTAGAAGAAAACATAAGAAAAAATCCTTGTAACACGGAGTTAGGCAAAGATTTCTTAGATTTGACCCCCAAAGCATGAACAGAAAAGAAAATAATAATAACTTGGACTTTATCAAAATTAAAAATGTTTTGCTCTGAAAAAGACATTGCTGTGAAAGGGGAAAAAAGCCTTAAACTAGGAAAAAAATGATCGCAAATTACATATATGACAAAAGACATATTCAGAGCATGTTAAACTCTCAAAACTCAAGAATAAGAAAATAAATTTAAAAACCGAGACTATTGCATGCTAACGAAGATGCAACAAAACTGAACTCTGGTGAGAATGGAAAGGTGCAGGCACTTTGGAAAATAGTTTGGTCGTTTCTTATAAAGTTAAACATACATTCACAGTCATTTTCCTAAGAGAGAGAATAACTCCTACTTACACACAATGAGATTCCAGTTGTGTAACATTCTAGAAAAGGCAAGACTTTTGAGATGAAAAACAGATCAGTGGTTTTCAGGGTTTGTGGGAGAGGAGAGGAACTGGTTACAAATGTGTGGCACAGAGAAATTTTGGAGGGTGATGAACCTGTTCTTTATTTTGATTGTAGTGGTAGAAAAATACATTTGCCAAAAGTCACAGAACTATACACCACAAAGATTAGTTTTTACCACATGTAATGTAAAAATTGATTTTAAAAAACATGAGCACTGAAGAGGAAAACACAATATTGTTTTTCTTACAAATGATATAATTGCATACATAAAATACCCAAAAGAATCTCCAAAAAATTATTAAAAATAGTAAGAGTTTAACAAATTAAATAGATCCACACACAAAAATCAATTCCATTTCCCTATTCCAAGAGGCGTTACTGCTAGAAAAAGTAAATTGAAACCAGACTTGTAGAGAGAACATTAGTTTATGAAAAGGCATTCAATATGGAAAATTAAATATAAACAAATAGAGGAAACTACCATGTCCCTGACAAGTGTGATGATCAGTTGTATGTGTCAAATTGGCTCAGTTATTCAATCAAACACTAATCTAGATGTTTCTGTGAAGGTATTTTTGTAAAGTCCATATTCAGTTGACTTTAAATAAGGGAGATTATCCTTCATAATCTGGGTAGACCTGATTCAATCAGTTAGACAACCATAAGAGCAAAGCTGAGACTTCCCTGAAGAAGAATTACCATGTGTAGACATCTCCAGCATGTCCCAAGAGTTCCAGCCTGCCCTTCCTGCTAGCCTGCTCTGTGGGTTTGGACTTGCATAGACAGCCCCACAATCACGTAAACCAATTCCTTGCCATATAGCTCTTAGTAAATA
>NW_012149174.1:827051-871495 GCF_000956105.1 Propithecus coquereli
ACAAAATAATTAGTAAACTCACAGAAAAATCTTTAAAAAATCATTTAAATGCAGTCTTATTGTGGATTCTACATGCATCGACAAATTCTAGAAAACAATTCTTCAAACAGCCAGAAAAATTTTGTCACCATTGTGTTGCAAAATTCTCATGGAAATGAAATACAATTTTTTTCTCCCTGAAATAAACAAAACAGAAATAATCTCCTATACGATTCTATATAATACACCAAAATTTGAAAGTTTAGTGTCTTTGGAGCTCCATGACTCTGTGATTGACAAAGTGAACAAATAACAAAAAATATGTAAATTTGATATATTGTTTCATAAAATGGTGTCAATGGAGAAAATATCCTAAATGGGTATTTCCACAGGATTTGTCATAGTTTCAAGCTAAAATGACCTTCTATAAGAAATGGTTTGATGGTTTCCCTAACTTCCATAAACTATACCCAAAGGAACAAGACTAAGGACAGTCCTGTCAGACTGTAAACATACCTCCCTTTTCAATACTGTATTCCTAGAACCTTGAACAGTGATTTATTGCTAGCCAGTCCTTAATAAACATTTTGAATGAATAAAAAATAAAAGAATATGTATTTGAATAACAAATTGAAGAACATCTCTACAACAGCTCTTCATAAATAAAAGTACTAGACTTAGTCAGGACAGCTACAAGGTCACAAAGAGCTGCCGTGAGGATAAATGTCTATTTTACTTTCCCTGTGGCTGTTCATTGCCTCTCCTAGATTGGTCAGACAAAGCGAGCATCTTAATTCTGTTACAGAATAGATCAAAGGTCAAGCCTAAATGAGGGAGACAGACAATATGCACTGAGTGTGCAACATGGGCAGAATCACTGTGCCTATTGTTCATGAGGTTACAAAAGAACTAGAACCTCCGTATTTGCCTCTGATCTCTTGACTTTCCAGACCATCTAATTTCACAACTTTGCCAAAAATTGTCTCTGTTCTTAGACCCGTGTCTAATATAGAGATATTCAAATATGCATAAAACACACTCCCCTTCTCCAACTGCACCCACACGCCAAAGTTGGATTTGATGACTATTCACAAAAGATGTTCAAATGCATAGTATATAATGATACCTTAAAGACACAATTTTAAGTCCCAACACACCAATGTCAGTGAAAAAAAATTAAAAACCATCCTTAAGGATGCTGGTGACTATTCTAAGCCAATGAAGAGGGCAAAGATCACAAAGTCAGTAGAACACACATAAAGAATGGATCCTCATATCTTCAAACGGTAAAAATAAGACAAAAGACAGTAAGCAAAGCGGATGAAAAAAATAAGAGGAAGAAAATAAGGGCATTACAAAGAATCATTATCAGAGGGTGAAAAAAAGAGTGATTGTGAAAATGTTCTAAAACAATGATTGAAAAAATGTTCTTAGACTAATTTAGATACATGTAATATCAATGCATTGTCTACAACATCTTAAATTTCAAAATCTTTTTCATGTGTATTATTTCATCTTTATAGACATTTGTATTGTAAATTTCTGCTCAGATAGGAAACTTGAGGTATTGGAAATTTAGCCAAGATCTCCCAGAAAAAAACAGAATCAAGAGTGGAATCCAAATATTCAGCCTGATATTTCTTCCACTGTAGACCATCCTGACTCTGTAAAGAAGCCCCAAAATTGAATAAAAATGATACCAAATCAATCAATTCAAAAATAAAATATTTAGTCATTTAACCAATAATGGTACATGACCCCATCTCATCTATTTCATGGGTTTTGTTTTTTACTGAATCAAATGATGACTATTATTGCACCTGTAGAGAATACAAAGCAACCAATGATTTCATAAATTGAAGTGAATTAAATTAATAAAATAGTAATTTTTCAAGTTGTTCAGTAGTAAAAGATTTCAAAGTACTTAATCTAATTAAAAAGAAAACAGTATCTGTGGACAATTTGAAAATATGACTGCTCTGATCTCTTAAAGTTTTAAAATAGTTTCAAAATTATTCCTGAAACCATTCACTCTGTGACTCTCCTTTCATAATGCTTACCTTCCATTTTTAACTCTTTTAATACAACATATTTATTAATATCCTACATGGCATATAATATTAATTAAGGATACGATGTGTATTGTGGGAAGAACAGCTCTCTCCCCTATGGATATAATAGAATTAAGGTTGTCTACTAGTCACTTTAAGTGAAAGAAGGCTGATTTTTGTTTGTTTTTTATTCAACCAAGAACAAAAATTCTAAAAATGAAAAAGAAACAAGTAAGGTCATTCTGCTCACATAACAGATGGACAGGCTCAAGAGAGAATGAGTCTTAGAATAATGTTTGACATTAGTAACATAAATAAAAATTGAATCCACTCAAAAACCTTAAAAGTTAGCCCATTATATCTCTTAGCTTTAATTTGAATTGTAAAAAATAACATTAAAATTATAATATATAATTATAATTACAAAATGTCACATTTCTAAGTGACATTTAATTTTGCATTTTCATTTATACTTTCAGATTTTCCATATTATCATGAGAACAACTCATTCTATGTTTCAGCTGGAAGTAGGTGCCCGTGGAGCCACTGTACCAAAGGAAGTTGCTCAGGCCTCCTGTGCATAAATTGATCTCTCTGCATTTATGAATGATGTGGAACTCCCCCTTTTCCAATGTGGGCTGGGGGAGCTTATTTATCATTTCTTAAAACATTACTGGACAGACAAGCACATTGCCAGCTGGCGAAAAATGGCATCTGCAACAAAATGTAAAGCACCTTTGACACAATTATGGAATGAAGCCAGGGCCAGGAGCAATGCGAGAAAGAAGGAACCTTTGATAACTTTGTCAATCAGTAGGGTTAAAAGGTCAACATGTATCAATAAGAAAAATCTAAAACTCATTTTTCTTTGCTCTGATGACAGCTTTCAGACTGCTTGATTAAGAGCATCACTAATGACACAGGGAACTTTTCACCCCTGAGTAATCTCAATGGATTTAATGCATAAACACCTATGATCAGCAATTGCTTGCAAATTTCATCAGAATCTTTTTCGAAGGTTGGTAACCACCAAATTTCACTTTTGTTCAAAAATTATCAAAGAAGGCTTAAAAAACAGAATCAAAGTTGTCTTTTCTTTTCATACAAAGAAGCCTAGCAGGTGTTAGCAGAAAGGATACCAGCCTAGAATCAGGAGCTCTGACTTTTATCCTCATCCTAGGACTAACAATGTGGATAATTTTCATCAACTAACTTAATCTCTCTGAATCTCAAATATAAAATGAGAGGTTGACACGTATTTATGGTCGTTTCCAATCCTAAAATACAGAGGCCAGGATTTTCTTCATTTTAACTTCAGCATTGCTTAAACATCTGTATCTATTGACTGTACAATGTGTTAATCCTAATGAAAATAAATAGGACATTTTCAAAATTAAGAATTATGTTTATATTAGGTTAAAACCAGCATAAATATTTTGCACTCCTGCCATCCTTCTCTGTTCCCTTGCCTTGTATTTTTCCCACCTTGCATCTCTTGCCAAAGCATTCTCTTGTCTCTACTCTCTCCAAATCTTGCTCATTTTGCAAACTCAAGTAAATCATGGTCTCCAAGAAGCACCCCTCTAGCAAATCACACTAATACTCCTTCCCTTAAATTCTATTGCTCTTATAATCAATACCACACAGCTTTATTTTTCATTGTTTAATGCCTGTTGTATTGGTCTACAATGACTACATTGCAAACTCATTCTACAACAGGGACTGCTGAGACTTTTCTGAATCCCATACAATACCTGGCAAAGTACCAGTGTGTTATCCTTCCGTAAATGTACTATTAACTAACGAGTACATCTTATAAATGTCAGAAACAATTACCATACATTTACCTCATAAAAACATTACATCACTTAACAATTCCAATCCACTTGACCCTTTTCTGACCTTAAACATCTATGAAATTCTTTCATAAACTTATCTTCTTTATATGCATAACTTTAAAAGCATATGAAACAAGATGGAGCATGATATCCTAATAACTTTCCGACTAATGCCCAGAAAGATTTTTGTGGGGCCCATCCATTTCACTTCTGCTCTTAACGTAAGCTAGGAATATACAGGTACTTTTTTTTTTTCACAGCAGCACACCAATGATGACTATAATAATTTGTACTTAAATTCACAAACTTATTTAATTATTTGACTTATTAATCAGGTAAATCTAGAAAGAGTTAAACAAATTTATATCTCTCAACATACATTTTGGTCAACTGTGGCACCCAGTTCTTTTTTTATAATGCTCATTCCTAGCCAGGCATTTTGTATTATTTTTACTTCTTATCCTTGAGTCTATTACCTTCTGCTTATTTTTTTTTAAGCTAATGTATATTCAGTCTTTGCAAGAAAATTTTTCCATTGATCGACATCAATCATCAAAGTGTTCTTTCTTAACAAATCTCGTCCTTACAAGTCATCTATTACCATGTTATCAGTCACCCATCTATTACCATGTTATCAGTCACTTCATAGATGATGACTGATGTGGTGAAAAACTGCAACTGGCTTCAAGGTAATTTCCATATGCGTATACCCAAATCTCAACTCTGCTTGAGGGCAGAGATTTCTTTCAAGTCAAATGTCTTCCATATGTAAGAATCTCATTCTCATCGATTTTGTATTTTGGGACATTCTCTCCCAAAAGGAGAAAAAAAGCTTAATATGTTAATTTGTGATGTACCTTCCAAACACTGCCAAATACTTTGCTTAACAACTTGCCTATATTTCTTGCTTAAATAGAATGTATTTTCTAAACAATGCGAAAACATCAGTTTGGTGAACTCAAAACCATCTATCAAAGCAGTGACATCACAATCTAGGCCAAAAAGTTGTCTGTTTGCTTGTTTCACTCTGTGTTGGATTGGCATTATATGTTCAGAACCTAAACTGTCTTTTTTCCCTTCCTTTCTCTATATTTTTTCATTTTTAATAATTACACATGAAATAGAAGCTTATTTTCAGAAAGGAAATGGACTCAGTGAAGTCACTTTGTATTACTACAATATGGTTCTCCATTTAAAGCTGTACCCCACTTTTACATTATTTGTACATTCACTTTTCTTCTATTCTCAGTAGTACTTGTTATGATTTCCTTTTTAAGCAATTGGAAGTAGTCAAGTAGTATTCATGGTTTACATTCACAAGTGATTTTTCAAATTCCGCTTACATATCCTATAAATGCAATACAGCATCACAATTTTCCTGCAAGAAAGTCATTGGCATAAATTTCTCCGCTTCCAGAAGAAATTTTTCACCTAGTGATAAAAGAAGTTCATTTTACCTTACTAGCTAAAAATCTGTTGAAAGATATATCCTCCTGACAATTATAAGGCTGGGCACAGGTGTAACTGTGAGAAAACAAATTATTTGATAAAAACTGCTTATGAAGTAGCTGGGACATTTTTCCATTTAGTGGTTCACCATGTAACAAATGTGCTATGAAATACGAGCTATCTGATTATCCCAAAAACTTTTCCTAATGTTTTGAAGGATTTAAAAAGAAGTCTGTTATTTAAATATAGTTATCTTTCTGCTAATTCCTCTACTTTAGATTTCACAGACTGTGACACTCACTGACAATTGTCTTCGAAAGAGTTAATTCAGTCAGTCAGGATACTTAACAGCATTTAGAAAAAGCCACAATGCAAGTGCAACTATCTGACTGCCTAATACACTTATTATAGGCTTAAATATGAACCAAACACAGTACTCTCCCAGAAAAGACTAGAAAAAGTGTAACAAGTTATTTTATATACACTGCTTAAGTGAGTGGCATAGGGCAGCCCTCAAGTCTACTCCTTCAGAAGAACTGTTAAAGTTTTCATGTATTCTACCTACATTAAAATTAGAGCAATAGCTTATTCGACTGAAGAAATGCACAAAAAATTTGAAAAACAAGCAGAAACATAACTTCGTTCTCTGTGTGCCTTTTAAAGAACCTTGAACTAGACCATCTGTATGTACTTCACAATGAAACTCGACAGGCAGCCACTGAGCTTCTTCTCCATAGGTATGAAATGAGAAATGCAGAGAGCTATCGAACGTTGCATTTTCTCTGTGGAACAGCATACGCATATTCAGCACAAGGGGTTTTGCCACTGAGACACACTGGGGAAATTCAGAGTGTTCAATGGCTTCAACTTCCCACCCCATGGCACAGTGTCGTTCATGCTGCTGCACTTAACTCGGCATGTTCCATAAAACAAGGGAAAGTACTTTTAAAAGCCAGCAAAATGATAATGATTGGGGCTGAATTGCTTCATTCTCAGACATGGGAAAATGCAAACAAAAACACAAACTATCACTTTGAGACGCTTCTCTACATGCTATCTGTTCTTTGCTCCCAGTTCTTTGCTCCCAGTCTCCAAAACTAGAGCAAGAAACACACACAAACAAATATCCAAATAATGTTCGTTGTAAATACGTTTGCCTTCACATTGTTGTTTTATAGCACTGAATATTTCTGTTGGTGGTTATATTAAACATTCCCTTTATTCCAGACTACCACTTTTATTAATCTGTTTATTTTAGCAAGAGCAAGTTCAGGCCTACAACAGCAAACTCAGCATTTTGACTCCACAACATTCATGAACAAAATGCAGACGTGAAGGCGTAGGGCTTACCATTCTGCATACATGCATCTGTGCCTTGTGTTAGCTATCACATCATCACACTCTGGAATGATCTTATATTTGCACTAGTCTCAGACTCTAAACAACAGGAGAGAAAAACCCAAGAAGCAGAAAAGAAAAGGATAATACATGACAACTTGGAAGTCATTTTCCTCCATCTTCACCATGGGAGTTAATTGTAAAGAAACATTTTTCTAAAGGTTGTCATCAGTAGTAGGTTTGCAACTACGCCAACAAATTACACTGTAGAGTATTTTGCAAGCGCTGTTTAGAAATAACTGTTCAGCATAGCAGCCATAATTACTAGCACATCATTTGACACTTACAAGAATGTATTGCTGCAACTGGGTAGCAAATGTTTTCAAAAATATTTCACATGAAAACCTAGCCATCCCACTTCTAAAGAAAACAATTCTAAAAGAAAGAAAAAAAAATCAAAGTTCATTGTAACCTCAAGTTAAATCAATAAAATTAACACAGTAAGTGCCATGTGAGTTGTATTGAACTCATGCTAGTTTTGAGCCTGTGGCCTCGTGAAGCAAAACCTGAGCAAAACCCTGCAGCTGGTTCATGAAAATCTTACTTGATGTTCTTATTGTGCAATTAATATTGGCAAATTCTAAAAATGTAGATTAAACGAATAGAAGTCAATAAATTTTGTTTTTCGTTAAATTTTTCATTAAATTAGCAAGAATTGTTTTGTTTTTGAAGTTTTTATTCTATTTTCATAATAAAACACCATAGCCCCACGGAAAAACATTTTTTTTCCTAGTGTAGCAGGCAATGTGTTAATGTGTATCTGCCTTGTCTGGTGAAACTCCCTGTTTTCTATGGTACTTGGACTTTTTGCTCTTATATTTCAATCACCTCTTATTATATAATGTGCATTTATGCTTGTACATATAACAACAGCAAATATAAAATCATATGGTCCATATGACTTCTATAGTCCCTTTTCTAGCACCATTTGAATAGCTGTCCAAATAGGGATGCCTTTGTGTGTTTATGTTTATAGGTGTGAGAGTCTATGCAAAATGTCTTTGGCCTACCTGCTTCGAGGATGTTGCCCAAAGGTCTGGGTAACAGAAGATCAAGGTAGCAGGTCTGAGCTTCTAGTAAGCCACTTCACTTGAAGCTGCTTTGTGACCATATGTTTCAGCCTTAAGTCCAGCCAGCTGTATAACAAATATTAGTTATTGATTATAAAGGACTATGTAAAACAAATACAGCAAATATATACAGTAGTAGATCTCAGTAGTAGAAGTAGTGTATGTGCTATCAATGGTATGGCCATGGTAAATATGGCATAAATAATGCTTACTATAATATTTCATATCTGAAATTTTAAATAGTAACAAACTGTAAGTTACTGAGATGCTCATCACAGGAAGCATTTGAGTCTCAGTCTAAACCACTACTGTTAAGATTATTTTTTCCCTGGGTAGTGGGTAAGACTAGGTCATCTCTATGGTGTGTCACCTGTTTAAAGTCTAAGATTTCAGTGATTTAGTATTTTATACATATGTTTACATATTGACCAAATATTCATTTTAACAGACTCCAATGTGATCAGGAAAAGTATAACATATACTAAAAATTTTTTATTTCACTTCAAGGACATTTTGTGGGAACAAAGGAAAGTTTATAGAAAAAGCTAGAGAATAAATCATTTTTTATTTAACTTTATTTATTTTTAAAATCAGACTCTCACTCATTCTGGTCTTTCTGAGTTGTTTGCTCCAATCTGTTTGGTCTCACTTTTCTCTCTGTATCTCAGGAGTCAGAACTACAAGCTTCAGAAGTCAGTTCAGATGGTTATCTGCAATTTCTCTTTGTAGTGCTGTTCGAGGTCAAATCCATTACAG
Source organism: Propithecus coquereli (assembly GCF_000956105.1). Lineage (NCBI taxonomy): Eukaryota > Metazoa > Chordata > Mammalia > Primates > Indriidae > Propithecus > Propithecus coquereli. Next base: position 835,593 of record NW_012149174.1, read on the forward strand.
CGTATGTTCAGACTGACTTTGCACACTTAGCTCCACTGGGCTTTCAGTGACATACTTGGCACTTCACCTGAGAACCTGTTATCCATAGATACAAGAGATGTTAAAAATGATACATACAAAAAAGAAAAGAAAGAAAGAAAGAAAACCTGATTCATGCCTACACAGTACATTTATGGCTGACTAATCTACACCTCCTAAAATGATATAATAAAGATCATGCCACCTTTTTTAAAGATTAAAATCATTTTACCACTAAATGGCTATATATTCTCAAGTCACCTGGGCTCCAGTCTGAGATGCATCAAGTGTTGCCTCCACAGACTGCCTGGGGAGGATGGTAACATAATCTTGTCATTGCATAATTTTCCACTCACTGAGGAAATCTGTGGTAGTAGACAAAGTTCACCAAACATTGGCAAATGATTTAGAAATAGAAAACACTGAGCAATATTCTTTTACCTTAAGGGATTGATACACCGAGCTTTACAATTGTGCCCCTCAGATTCCATCAACTTGGATTTCCTTGGAGAATTTGCTGTTTTAAAAATACAAGCTGATATGATTTTCTGGACTGACAATTGATTAAGGCAGAAGCAACTGGGAGATGATAATATATAAATAGATGGAATTTATTTGCCTTTTCTTTAATTTTTCTTTCATTGTTTCTGAGGAAACCAAAAAAATTATTAATATAGGCAATGAAGTTAAAAATATTGAACTTGTTGTCATCATAAGTGACACCGAAGGAGCAGTAGATGACATTTTGTGCTTTTATTATTAAAAAGTTCATCCAAGAAAATAATAAGAAAGGAAACCATTTACCCAGCATAGCTTCAATGGTGTTTTTGCCAAACAGCAGTGCTAAGGAGCCAAGCTCTCTTCTTAAAGAGAGACCCAGCCTGCAGCTACCCTGAGAATTCCTGGCATGGCCTCAAAAGCAACTGGGCCATTGCTCCAGCCACTCTCTCCCCGTGTCCTCTGCAACCTCACACACGCAGAGATGCCAACAGTCAGCAGCTTCCTCCCAGGTCCTCGTGGCAGCTCCACATCCCAGATTTGAGAGGAAGTGAAGAAAGGGGAGATCTTATTGATATATTTTATGCATGCATCCTCTGCTAGATCCTATGCAGAGAATTTTTAAATATACAGCTTTTAACTTCAGAAAAGTAAAAATTCTAAAAGCACAAAACAAGCTCCCACCAGTTCTTCCAAGAACTAACTCTAGTTACTAATTTATTTCCTGCATTCATTTCTCAAGCTCGGAATTTTAATCTCTCCTTTGACTTTTATACTTTTGACCACTTCTTGCCCTATTCGCCATCCCAAAATATTCTATCCAAATCTTGTTTCTTCCTTTCTATTTCTCCTTTCCACTACTAGCATCCATTTCTTAGTGGTCTGAGAAATTAGCCTGTTGGCAACTTATGATGCCAAACAATAAATAATACTGCCCTTTGCTTCAGAAGGAAGCATGATCTTTATCTTTCAAGGCCATTTGCTATGCAAACATTCATGAAAAATACTGTCCAGATGAAAGCAGCCAGTGCCTCTGCTCTGAAGATGTAAGGAAATGCAACATACTCATGAAGAATCATTTTCCTCCCAACACTTTAGCCTTGGGAGGATTACTTAAGCTCTCTAAATTTAAGTTGCCTCATCTATAAAATATGATTAATAATACCTATCCCATTGGATTGCTATAAAGATTAAATTCAATAATATATGTAAAAAAAATGTTTTGGCCTATGCCTGACCCAAGGTATGCATTAAACAAATTTATGTTTAATTATTACCATATTATTCAAAGTCTGCCCCTTCCTACCCAGTCTGAGCTGAACATCTAATGTACTTCTCATTTATTTCTCATTCACATTCTATAGTTCGTGTTCACTCAGAATGGTCTATTCACTGTCCATTAAAGAGGATAGGTGCATTTCCATCCCTACAACTTTGCACTTCTTCCTCCTTTATGAACAACTTTTACCTTAATTCCAACCACATTTCATAGCCAGTTGAAGCTCTGCCAATTCTTCAAAATTCCTCCTAGTCACTGTAGGATGCAGAGAACTTCACTTCTGGCAACTTACCACATTTGCATACAGCCCTCAGTAAATGCCAGAGTCCCTTCCCCTTACTATATTTGCACACTGATGGATTTAATTTCTCTCAGCTGATCTCTCACTTGACTTCTTTGTAACTTTTCCACAAGGCTTTCTTGCCTCCCAAGTAAAATTCAATTATGTATACAAAATAAATTATGTGGTAATATTGTACTATGATACAACTGTCAGCAAGAACACTTCTTTTTCCCCAAGGTGATTAAGGAAACCCTTATTTACTTATTTATTTTAATTTACCAACCAAGTTTTATACCTTCAACCCTTTGAACAGTCCTCCAAATTTTTTAATCCTGAAAAATAACTTTCCCATGTAGAAAAAGGACCTCTGCTTATAACTTTAGTTAACTCCCTGAGCAAAACCAAAGTTAAGTAGAAACTGGAAGTCAATACACTCTTTCTGGGAAAGTGATCTAAGCTGAAGTTAATTGAGAATTCAGTGCAGGTGTCTACCTGTCACCAGAAATGGCCATCATCCCTGATGTTCTGGGTTACAGCACCTTAGTAATGGGAACAGGATGAATTAAGCTGTTATTTGAAATGGCATGAGTCGCTCCTGTAGGCGATCCCATAGAGAATACAGTTCACATCCTAGGGTAAGTTACCCAAGGAAATGTGTGCCTCAGGGTCTGGAGTCATTTTCTGGCTTTTTCCAAGAGAACCAAGTATAATTCTAAGTTTAGAGTCAGGGTGGGCAGCATGGCTGCAAGAGAGAGCTGGAGGTGGCAGATGCATGACAGGGCTGTGTGTGAGCTCTTGACTGACATCTCAGAGGGAAGTCTAATCTTGATCTCAGCCCATTTCCAAGTTTCATTTTAAAGAACAACGCTTTTTGTATAATACCACATAGCACATACTTTCAACAGATTACCTACATCAATTAAGACGCAGATGCTTTCATGAAGGCAAGGAAACATCCCTCTAGAGCAGTGTTGTCCAATAGAATTCTCTGTAATGATATAAATGTTCCATATAAGGGCTTTCCAATATGATAGCCACTAGACACATACGGCTATTGTACACTTGAAATGTGGCTAGCACATCTCAGAAATAAGATATTTTATTTTATTTTATTTTAATTAATTTAAACAGCCACATGTGACTAGTGGCTCCTGCATTGGCTGGCAAAGCTCTAGAACTTACCATGCTGCTGCCCTTGCTGCCATGAGCATCGTCTCATTTGCCCCCCTCATACAAACTCTACAAGCTAGGGGTTATCATGTTTATTTTTACAGATGAGGAAACAGACTGAGCTATTTCCAATTATTAGCACAATATTATATAACTACTAAGTGACAGAACCAGAATTTATCAGATTTTTCTGACTACAAAGTTCAAGAATATTTTTTTTCACTTACATCACCTTACCTTCTCAGAATCAAGTTCGTATTCCTTAACGTGCCATGAAGGTGCCTTACAATCTAACCCAACCTGTGCCTCCAGCCTCGCCTCTACCACCATCTTCTCTATTCCCTGTATTTCAGGGAGACTTTTGCTCTCCAAACCCTGATGCGTTTTCCTAACTCTTTCCCTTTCAATTCATGGTGTCCATAGCCTGAAAGGTCCTCCACTCCCCGCCTCCCTTCATGCCTGGCAAGCCCCATATTATATTCCGATTATCTGTTTACATGTCCATTTCCTTGTCTAGAACGTGAGCTGAAGGAAGAGTGTCTTACTCACCTTGTGTTCCAGGATATAATACAGTACACAGTAGATACTCCAAAAGTATTTAGTGAAAAATAAATGAAGGAGAAAATGAAAATATAAAACTTAAAATATATGTGTATTTAAAATTAAGACCCAACCTCCCCCACAGCCCTCCAGTCTCCTTTCTGCCACTTCCTTGTTTTCATTGCACGTGTCTCATTCTAGCACACTACTCAATCCACGTATTATGCCTACACTAGAATGTAAGCTCCACAACTGCATGAATTGTTTTGCCCATCCATAAATCTCAAGTGCCTAAAACATCTGCCTAAGCAGATGCTAGGCACTCAATAAATCATGTTGAATTAATGAATGAGGAATTTAGCAAAAGTTGTTTTTTTTTAACAGTAGTGGGCTTCCTTTTTCTTTTAGTAGAATCTAATTTGTTATTCTGTAGCCAGCATGCCTATGAATTGGGGCAGGTAATAATAGCCCACTGGACCTAGGTGGAGAGACATGTTCCTCAGTGTCAATCATCCATCCACTCTGTCAGTCAGTCAACAAATATTTATTCAGTAACTTGTTACTCTACAAGCAGGGGGCTGTCAGCACGCAAAATTCTGACCTCTAAGAGCTTAAATCTTGGTAAAGAGATGAGGCTGACACACAAATTAATGTAATAAAAGGCAGGATATGCTGAGTCCTGAGAGGAATACAGAGAACAGAGTGATTTTGGACTCCTCATACAATGCTTAAAGTATGACACCCAGCACAAAAACTCCAGCCATTCTAGCCGTGGGCAGTGAAGACACAGGATGACACTAATGAGTTCATTTACCAAAGAAGGGGTTTCTAATTTTGGCCCCTAATAACCTGTTCCCTTTCATGAAATGCCTGCCAAGGGAGTTAAGAGATGTCATTAAGCTTTCTAAGCACACTTGAACTGACTTTTCTGATAACCTTTACCTACCAAATCAGGAATGAAAACCACTGAACAATGGTTAAAACACTTTTTATTTTCCTTTTTTTCCCTGGCTTTAAGGTTCATGGCTATTTGTTCTAAACCATATGCAGTACAGTATGTTTTAGGAGAGGCCTGCAGAGAAGAGCTCAAAAACAGCTTAGCAATTGCACTACTCTTTTAAAACTCATGCATGTTCCTACTGTAAATGTAAAATAGCTTGGATCAAAATGCATCATTGGTTCAACATGGAGGTGAGCAAATGACTTGTTCCTAGGAATAGAAGGCTTCAGACAAACAGTGTTAATGGGTCTCACCACCGAGCAGTTGGTGACAATAACAGAGTTCATTTTAAAGAAGAGGAAATTAAATAGTGGTTGCAATAGTCCTAGCCACTCTTAATTATTGTGATGGCAAATTATGAACAATTTCCTGTCACTTTCCCTTCTAAAGCAATTATTGATGTTTGCCTTATGGCTGAACTGTGCTGAAAACTCTCTAAGCAGGAGGCTGTCTGATTCAATGCTTTGTGGGCTCATATTCAGAAAGCCATTTGGCCTGCAAAGTTGCTGTATTATCTGTAAACACAGTGAAAGGAGACAGTGATTGCATGAAGCAGAGGGAATGCACCTGAATGCCAATAAGGCAAATGTCATGACAGGAACACAAAGCCAGCATTCCATGTGACCTTTTAGATAGAAACCAATTTACTTTGGTACCATCTCAAACAGAAAATTATGGTGTAATTTCTCATGTCAATACATAATTTATTTTGTAATAAATAACTACCCACATATTTATGGAGCATCTCTCCCCTCATATTTATGATGCTCTCAGGCACTCTTTCTCCGGCACACACTGCCGAATCATGCAGAGCTTTCTGTTTTTAAGTCTGTTCTCTTCACTAAGCTTGGTGATGACGGAGGGAAACAGAGGATTAAAAGCCACCGTCTATCTCTGAGAAGAAACCTGAGTTATATATTTTCTTATTTCCGAATTACCTAACACCAGCCTGAAGGATTCATGAGACCAAGTTTTTAAAAAATCAACGAAAAGCAGCATTAAGCCCTAGTCTACAGCACATTTCCTAATAAAGGAAAGCCTCTGCATTCAAAGCAGCGTTAACATCAGGCAGTAAATCAGAAAGGGGAAGATTTCTGTCTTGCTCAGTGCTCCCAATGCCTTAAATGCATCTGCTTCTTTGTGGGCGGTCTGAGGACAAAGGCTGCCTCCCAAAGTCACCTCACTCTCTGTCGTTAGGATGCAAATAAGCGAATCTTGAGGAGCTCTACCTTTCCCCTCCGGTCAGCACTTTGAATCTCCCCCAAGCTGGCATTGACAGGAGACTCTTCCCAGCTGACAGCTGGTCACTGACCTAGCTGAAAGCAGCTGGGGGTCTTCCTGAGCCTTGAGCCACAGGTGACCTCATCACTGCCCGAGCCATCACAGTACGCAGTTACCATTCTCAGTCCATGGCCTCTGTCAAGGACGAACGAGGCCCGAGCTCTCACAGAAGCATGGTAGAGACGGCACAGAATGGGAAGCAGGTCTGCCGGGCCCTAGCAACTCTCCCCCTCGCTGATTAGTTGGAATCACATTCTGGGATAACTGAACAGATTTGGGACCTTAGTGGCTAATGTCCAGCACCTTTAGCAAGTTTCAGAAAAATGGAAAATGGGGACAAAAATCCAAGACAGAAGACAAAGAACAGTGTATATGCTGCTTTGAAAAACTGTATTTGCGTTTTTTTGGCTTCTGCTATCTGTTTCAAGACCATTTTTGCTATTAATTATTACAAACATTTGTTTATAACATGGTTTCTGTCCCTGGCTAACTTCTATAGTTTAATAACACAAAGAAATAGCAAAGTTAATATGAGACACCACAGTGATTCCTTTGGAAATCAGCCACCGTGCCACACAAATACACACATGCGCGCGCACACTCACACCCCCCAAACCAAACCAAACAGATACATTTCTTTGGCTTCACAGATGAAGCAATAGCCTACAATGTGAAGAAAATAAGGGCCCTGATTAAAATACAACACACTGAGAACTAGAAATCAATACCCAGAGAAGGTTTTACATAGTATGTGCATTATTTTTAATGAGTTGCTATACAGAACTTACCACAACAGAATGGAGTCCAGGATTCTCTGAGGTCTAATTGGCTTCATTCCTCCAGCATGCCAACAGACTAGTTTCTGTTTTGTTTGTAAAACATATGTTGGGACCTAGATCAATGAATCAATAAGAACACATTGACCACCTAATGGGTGTCCAGTAGAAAGACCTCATGCTGCCTGTGTCAGACTTGCCTTATCCAAATAGATACTGAAAACAAATTTCTGAAATAACCCTCAGGGGTCTCAATTTACCTATGGTAAATAGTCTGAATCTTTGTGATTGTTTTGTCAAGTAAGAAGCAATCATGATGTTTACTTCTTTAATATTAAAGCTTTCTAAAGTCACCATCATATCATATGAACAAAAATGCATCTGTGCATATTTTTCATAAGATTTTATGTAGAATAAGATTTAGGCAATACAGCATTTAATAGCATAGTGCTATAGTTTAAAGAACTAAGTAAATTTAGCATTAGAAAATAATAAGATAAAAATGAATCTTTAAACATTAAAGGTTTCTTATTATTTTCCTTTATTGAATTAGAGGGAAGGTTACAGGTTTTCTTATAGTTTTTTTTTTAATATTTGAAGGGTTATTTTTAGAAGAATTGTGGCTAACTGATCTTCTTGTTATTGAAGATAGAATTAGCAGAATTGGCTTATGCTAACACATCAAGAATTTAGATAATTATGTATATATAAGTGACCTCAAAGATTATCTGGTTCACAGAGTTGAGAAAAAAAGTGTTTTGGTGACATCATTGAGCTTCTGGGTCAAACCTACCTTTGTACCTCCAGATAGTCTACGTATGTGTGTCCATAAATTCCCTTGTTATTAAACAAAAGAAAGAGATCATCTGGTTCAATTGTTGAACGTATACAAGTGAAGAAATTGAGGCCCAGAAAGGCTAAGACTAACATAAAAGTAAGCTACTAAAACAGTCTAAAACAGTAAACATTTATTATTGCACAGTTTCTGTAGGTTGGGAATAGGGTACAACTTGCCTGCGTACCTCTGGCTCAAGGGCTCCCATGAGGTTGCAGTCAAGCTAAGCTGTCAGCTGGGGCTGCAATCTCACTTGAGGGCTTGGAGGGACAAGTGAGGGGTGGAAGAGAGAGAAGAAATCCACTTCCAAATTCCCTCATGTGGTGCTGGCAGGCCTTGATCTTTCACCACAAGGATCTCTCCATATGCTGCCTCACAAAATGGCATCTGGCTTCTCCCAGAGAAAGCAATCCAAGAAAGAACAGAGAAAGTTCCCAAGCTGGGAGCCATAGTCTTTTTATAACCTAATATTGTAAATGATATCAAGCAAGTCACTAGGTCCAGCCCACACTCAAGGGAAAGGGATTACACAAAGGCATGAGGATGAGGAGAGGCCACCAGGGGCATCTCTGAGGCTGGCTTCCACAGCTGCAATCATAACCCATGTCTCATCTCAAGCCCAAAGTTCTTTCCACTGCACTGTGCTGAATTGTAATGGATCATTTCCTGGCATGAAAGATTAATATACATTGGACAGGGTATTTGAGAAGATTGTAGGATCTCCATCTCAGGGTGTCTTTCATGGTAAGACATTATTTTACCTATATGAGAAGGTTTAATTTGAATATTTCTAGTAGATGAGAAGAGGTTCAGTGCCTACTGTGTGGTATACACCTGGGTTTGAGTAGCTGTCCATCTGCGTTATTAACTACGTTAAGAACTCATTTTGTTTTCTAGGCCTAGTTTCCTTACCATCAAAAGTTGGAAATGGGACTAAGTTTCTAATATGGTTGCCATTCTGTTACAGCTTTACAACAATGATGCTTACATCTGGTTGTCTTCAGGCTTGACCCTACATGTAAGTAAATTACATGACTATCTCCAACAGTTGACACAGAGGCAAGAAAAAAAAACAAAATGTTCTGCACCAAAATATTTCTCTCTCTGGCTTGAATTTCTGCATTAGATGCTCTTTTCTATTTGTTATTAAAAGCTTCTGCTGAAATGCAAATGTGTTATCTGGAATAACAAATTAAACTATCATCCCAAATTAATATTTAACTGAATTTGTTTCTCTTGTTAACTAACATATCAGCTGGTAGGAATCCAGGGAATGGGCAAAGAAACAAGCAAATTTGAATGATAATGGATTTTTCCAAACAGGTTTTAGGGCATGGAAGGACAGACTTGGATGGAGCTGTGTAATGGGAAGTGAGGGGTGGCCAGTAGCCCCAACAGTAAAATATTAGGGCACAGAGACGGTTAAGACAAATCTAGAGGAAATAAAACTACCATGATAGGCAGACTTCTAAGGACACTACCTCTCCTAATCCCTCTAAGTGGAAGGTCTTTACCTTAAACATGTTTGCATATTCATGACTTCTCATTACCAAAATGTCTCTCCCCCTCTGCCTCAGCACACTTCCTCGCAGTTGCCCCTAGGATGGTGCCTTTGCCTCTGCAGCCACCTGCCATAAATTTGTTTACCCTGCTGCTTGCTCTGGATCCCATAATCCCTCCTGTCTGCACTTCCAGCCTTCATTATAGATCCTAAGACTGATTCATAAAATTATTCCTTTGCCTTGCCTTGCACCTCCCTCAAACCCTTACCTCTCTCTTCACCATCACATTCACCTAAAAAAAATTTGTTTAATCTGAATGAAACTAAATGTCTATGTTGTCCATTCATTCGCCTGTGTAACTGGATGATGCTAGAGAAAACAGTAAACTGGGTGTGTTGGCTTCTCTATAAATTCATGATGACTAAAATGGACAATCAACACTGTCAAGCAAGCCAGCTTGCTGTGTCTCTGGACACTCCAAAACCCCTTCTAATCTCAGAACTTCAAATATACAAGTCTCTCTCCCTAGAACTTGCCCACCCATCACAACTTCTTTTCATGCTTCAAGTTTCAGCTCGAACATCACCTCCTGAGAGAGAACATCACCACTCCCTGGCCCTATCTATGTACAATCTCCATCTCCCTATTCATGAAAATTCTTTACAGCAGCTGTTTATTTCCCTTATTGGACTTAATCACAATTAGTAATCATATATTTAGTTTGTTATTTACTTATCACTTGTCTTCCACTCTAGGCTGTAAGCTCCATGGAGATACAGGACTATGATTTTTTAGACATCTATAACCTGCATAGTGGCTAAGACATAGTAGGTGTTTGGTAAATTCTTGCTGAATGAATGAATGAACATATTTATGCACAGTCTTTATCTTTTTGGTCAAGATTGGTCCTATCTACATATTTTCGGAACTCTTGAAGCCCTTCTCTTTCCATTTGTTCCTTTACTCAATCAGTATTCTTTTAAACAGAGATTTCTAATGGAAATGCTGGCACAGACTTTGCTTCAGCAGCATAAATGGCATCAGTAGCTGACATGATCCCCTACTGTTGCCATTGGCAACAATTAAATTAGCTATATAAAACCTGACACAAGAGCTGCAGCATCCATTCAGTAAAATAACCATTCAGTCTTTCAGCAAACATAATAATGACCCATGTGACTGTGCTTTTAGTACATGAGCAAGTGCTGAGCATTGTCTTGCCCAAGACAAGGCATTAACACAGCTCCTGACTCCTGTTTCCATTGTTGCTTAAAAGGGTTGCCTAATTAATTGGTTTTATTGAATCTCAACCAAGGCACATTTGTTCCTTGGCAAACTAATGAAAAAAGCCAAGGAGCCGAAGAGCTATAGGAGGTCCCATTTTATGCTACATATCATTGTAAACAAAAGTGTAGTTGACATGGTTATTGACTGCCTAATGCCAAGAGATAGACATGAGCACATTTGTAGATCTCTATGAACAGAGAAAGGCATTTTATCCGACGCAGCAGAATATTCTCATTCTTTTACTCCACAGGTGTTCTCACTCCCTCCTGAACACACTGGCAGTGCACTTTCTTTTTTTTATTTCTTTTTAATTTCAGAATATTACAGGGGTACACACATTTTGGTTACATAATTTGCTTTCGTACAGTTTGAGTCAGAGTTATAGATATGCCCTTCATCCAGACAGTATGCATTGTACCTGTTAGGTGTAAATTTTACCCATCCCTTCCTCGGCCTTCCCACCTGTTTCATTTCCATTGTGTTTTACTTCCATATGTGCACATAAGTGTTGATCAATTAGGTCCAATTTAGTACGGAGTTAGGTGATATCTCATTGTGGTTTTGATTTGCATTTCCCTGCTGATTACAGACGTTGAGCATTTTTCATGTGTTCATTGGTCATTAGTCTATCTTCATTTGAAAAGTTTATGTTCATGTCCTTTGCCCACTTGGGGTTATTTGATTTTTTTTTCTTGCTGATTTGCTTGGGTACTTTGTAGATTCTCTTCACCAGTCCTTTATTGAATGCATAGCATGCACATATTTTCTCCCATTCTATAGGTTGTCTATTTGCTCTATTGATTGTGCCCTTGGCTGTGCAGAAGCTTTTTAATTTGATCAGGTCCTACCTATTTATTTTTGTTGTTGCTGTTATTGCTTTTGGGGTTTTCTTCATAAATTCTTTGTGTAGGCTGATATCTGTAAGAGTTTTTCCAACATTTTCTTCTAGGATTCTTATGGTTTCATGCCTCAGGTTTATGTCTGTTATCCATCATGAATTAATTTTTATGAGTGGTGAGAGGTGGAGATCCTGTTTCAGTCTTCTACATGTGGCTCTCCAATTTTCTCAGCTCCATTTATTGAATAGGGATTCTTTTCCCTAGTGTATATTTCTGTCTGCTTCGTCAAAGATAAAATGGCAATATGAGGATGGTTTCATTTCTGGATTCGCTGTTCTGATCCATTGGTCTCTGTTCTTGGGCCAGTACCATGCCATTTTGATTACTATAACCTTTTAGTATAGCTTCAAGTCTGGCAAATTGATGCTGCCAGATTTGTTCTTATTGTGTAAGGTTGCGTTAGCTATTCACGGTCTTTTCTGGTTCCATACAAAATGCAGAATTATTTTTTCTAGATCTGCAAAAAATAACATTGGTATTTTCAAGGGGATTGCATTGAAACTGTAAATCACTTTGGGTAGTATAGACATTTTAACAATGTTGATTCTGCCAATCCATGAGCATGATATGGTTTTCTATCTGTTTACATCCTCTGCAGTTTCCTTCTTCAGTGTTTTGTAGTTCTCCCTATAGACATCTTTCACCTACTTAGCTAAATATATTCCTAGGTATTTTACTTTCTTTGTTGCTATTGTGAAAGTTATTGTGTCTTTGATTTGATTCTCAGTTTGACTGTTGTTGGCATGTATGAAAGCTACTGATTTGTGTACATTGATTTTGTAGCCTGAGACTTTGCTGAGTTTATTTATCAATTCCAGCAGTCTCTTCGTTGAATCTTTGGAGTTTTCTAGGTACAAGATCATATCATCAGCAAAGAGTGATAGTTTGACCTTTTCTTTCCCCGTTTGGATACCCTTGATTTTCTTCTCTTGTCTTAGCTCTAGCTAGGACTTCCAGCACTATGTTCAATAGAAGTGCTGATGGAAACCTTGTCTGGTTCCAGTTCTGAGTGGAAATGCTTTCAATCTTTCCCCATTCGGTATGATGTTCCCTGTGTATGTGTCATATATGGCATTTATAATTTTGAGGTATTTCCCATCTATGCCTATTTTGTTAAGCATTCTTATCATAAAAGGTGGTGAATTTTGTTAAATGCTTTGTCTGCGTCTATTGAGAGGATAATATGGTCTTTGGTTTTGTTTCTATTTATGTGGTGAATTACATTTATAGATTTGTGTATGTTGAACCATCCTTGCATTTCTGAGATGAAGCCGACTTGGTCATGATGAATACTTTGTTGATGTGCATCTGAATTCAGTTTGCTAGGTTTTTATTGAGCATCTTTGCATCTATATTCATAAGGGATATTGGTCTATAGTTTTCTTTTTTAGTTGTTTCCTTTCCTGGCTTTGGTATCAAGGTGATATTAGCTTCCTAGAACAATGTTATGGAATAATTTCTGCAGTATAGGTACCAGTTTTTCTATGTAGGTTTGGTAAAATTCAGGCAGTGCACACTTTGTAAAAGCAAAGAGCCAGTATAATAAATGCTCTTCTGGAAATGTAGATCAGTCTAGAGAATAAAGCAACTAGCACTGGTATGATCCTCCACAGGCACCAAAAGCTGCCTGATACTTTACCTTATCTGATTCTCATAAAAATCCTGATGTACACATTATTATGCTTACTTTGCAAATGAGGAAATTGAGTCTCAGGGGTATTATGACTGTCTTAGTCCATTGGGGCTGCTATGCAAAATACCTTAGACTGGGTGGCTTATAAACAACCAAAATTTATTTCTCACAGTTTTGGAGGCTGGGAAGTCCAAGATCAAGAAACCAGCAGATGTGATGTTTGGTGAGGGCCCACTTCCTGTTTCACAGACAGACATCTTCTTGCTGTGTCCTCACATGGCAGAAGTGGTAAGGGATCTCTCTAGGGCCTTTTTTAGAAGGGCACTGAACATGTTCATGAGACCCCTGCCCTCATGATCTAATCACCTCCCAAATGTACCACCTCATAATACCATCACATGGGGGATTAGGTTTTAACATATATTTGGGGAAGTCACAAACATTAAGACCATAGCAATGACTCACTTGATTTTACAGAGCTAGGAAGCCCAAGTCAAGACTCTCTGAGTCCAAAATCTGTAATATAGTTAAGTAACCCAGGCAAGAAAATAAACAGCTTAAACTAAACCAATAGACACAGAAATGGAAACAAAAATAAAAGGACAGACTTGAGAGGGATTTACAGAATTGTGAGTTTTTTAAATTTTATATTTAGGAATTATGACTGATTTGAGATGGAGTGAGGAAAAAGTAGTTTCTGACTCAGGTAGATAGATGGACTGAAATGTCATTCCCCAGAACAGAGAGGAGATAAGACCATATTTAGCAGGTGGGGAGTAAGAAGAGAAGAGGAGAGATAAAGTGACATGTACAAATAGTTTGGAACCCTGTGACTACAGGGTGCCTGTTGTATGTGGCACATGCAGAGTTAGATAGAGGAGTCTAGCTCAGAATAAAGTTTTCAAGAAGGTAAATTGCTGTCAAAAAGTGAAGTAAGACCTGGATTGAGAAGTTTCCATTGGAATTTGCAATGAGGAAATTATTGGGGTCACCTTGAAGAAAGTAATTTCACTAATGCAGAGGTGCTACCCAGACTGCCAAATAAAGAAATGCATACCACAAGGGCAGACTAACTTCTCAACAATTTTGGCTATAAAGAGGAAACATACTGAATGCATAATATCTAGAAAGATATGTAGAATGATGGAGTTTTTAAACTTTTCATTCCAAAATAATTGGAGACTTCCTAAATTAAAAAATAGCACAAAGTATTGTTATACACCTTCTACACAGATTCTCTGAATGTTAACATCTTCCCACGTTTGCTTTATTGTGTGTGCATTAAATTTTCTGAACTATTTGAAAGTAAGTTGCAGACATGATACCATTTTAACACGGAATATTCTAAATACTTCAGTATGTATTTACTAAAAAACAATAACATTCTATTACTTAACTACAATATAATTATCAAAATAAAGACATTAACATTGATATAATATTATTATCTAAGTCACAGACTTCATGCAAATTTTTTCAATTGTTTCACTAATGAGCTTTTAGCAAAATTAAAAAAAAAAATAAACTGGTCCAGGCTCTAACCCAGAATCACATAGTGCTTTCTGTTAGTTGTCATATACCTTTATTCTGCTATAATTTGGAAGTCCCATATTCTCTTCCATGACCTTGACATTTTTGAAAACTGGAGACCATTCTTTTTTGTAGATTATACCTTAATTTAGGTTTGTCTGAGGTTTCCTCATGATTAGATTCAGGTTATGCATTTTGGGCAGAAATACCAGAGAAGTGAGATGCGTCCTTTTCATTGCATCACATTAGGAAGTGCAGATATTCATTGTCCCATTGCTAGTGATGTTAACTGTAATCATCTAGTTAAGGTGGCATCTGCTGGTTTTCTTTGTAAAGTTACTAATTTTCTCTCTATATGTTGTGAGAACATTCTTTGAGACTACATAAATATATTGTTATTCCTAAAAACATTATTCCATATAAGAAAGAGCTTTTCTCCACTATTTGTCTACTTTTAATGCATTTACTTAGGTCAGTTTGGACCCATGAATTCTTATTTTATTCTATAGCTTATCTCATGATTTATTTTGATTATCACATTGACCCAGATTTGACCTGTGGGAACCAAGAGAAGTAAAGAGGAAGGACTGATGAGAGAAGTGAGAGAGAATACTACTGATGGACCGAGGTGCTTGTGAGACAAAAGGAAACAGTATGCAGAGGACAGACAGAAGAACAGATCCAAGCAGAAGGGACAACTCATCCACCAAATTAATACGAAAGAAGGAAAGAGAGGAAATAGGTGGGGGAGGGCAGCACTCAAGACGTGGAGAAGCTGTGATGACCTCCAGATCCTCTGGGGAGTGGGAGGTGAGATGGCTTGCTAGGAGTGAAGAGGCTGTGGGAGGACATGAGGGCAAATGAGAGAGTGACCGTGTTGTGACAGTGTTGTGGGGAAGGCAAGGGCAGACGATGACAACTCAGAAGGAAATCGCTGGTCCTTTCAGGTCTTGCTGCCCTCACTGTCCCCAGTCTGTAAAGTTGTCTGGATCTATTATACCTGTTTCATGTACCCCTGTCTCTCACCTCCATATTAGTCAACATCAAGTTGTAAGAACAACTGCATTGATACACAGTTGAAATATTTTAGTTGCATTAAATAGAAGTATGGAGGGGATAAGTAAGAGAGTAAAGTTTGGAAAATAATGCAATTATAGCAACAGATCATGTAATCTGCTTAGGCAAGAGAAGGAAATAAAAACAAAAGAGGCTAATGGTAAAGAAAAGTTGAAGAGTCAAGGCACTGGGAGTTCAATGAGATGTGAAAAGAGACAGAGAGAGGGCATAGAAGTGAGATGGTTCAATGACAAAAGGTTAGGTTCCATGAAGGAGATACTGGAGTTGAAGACAGAGGTGCAGCATTCCTAGCAATGACCATGTCTTCTCGTTTGGTACGTGGCATGTCAAGTCTCTTGCTCTTGGTCCAAGAAAGAAAGATGTAACACCTCATTGACCCAGAGGTATCACCTGTCAAACCTCCATCATCCAGAACATAGCCCACATCAAGAAAGTGAACAAAAAATGCCTATGAGCAGCAGTGCAAAGGAGTAATAATGTGTGCACCAAACTCATGCTGTTTACTCGAGTATGTATTATTAATATCTTTCCTTTAGAAAATCATCTAACAAAGTGGGGTTTCTAGCCTCACAGCAAACTAGTAGGATCCGGAGAGGTGATCTGGGGGAGGAAAGGGCTACAGATAGCCACATTTTATCATCTGATAGCAATATGAAATAACAACCAAGAGTGTCTCTCTCCACATCACCCTAGTGACTCTGCAGACATGGAATCATAGAGATGCATTAGGTATGAGAGGTTGTGAGTACCTGACATCAACATGCTAAGCTGGATGTAGGGACTCTATGGAAGTCCAAATCTGTCTCTCCCTCTCCTTCTCCAATCCACAGGAGAAGTCCTGGCCCTGCCTGTGATAAGCTCTTCCAGAGAACAGTAGAACCCAGCATGGGACACTTAGACCTGGCTCCATCCTCCCCTTTCCCCAGACCTCAGCTCTTGCCTCCCAACAGAGGTATGGCTCCCCCAAGGCTATATTATCTGCTATACACACTGCCTCATTTTTCTTCTATCTGATTTCCACATAGGAGAAAAGATAGAAAGTTATTGCAAAGCAACTATAAGAGCCCAAAAAGTACACTAACATGGTGTGGCCTGGCCAAAGCAGATTCTTTATTTTGCAGTAATTCCTAAAATACAAACTTATTAAAGCAAGACTGTTATAACTAGTCTCCATTCTGTTGGTCCTGAGCTACCTAGAAATAGTTAAAACTATGCTGAGTATAAGCAGGTCAGCAAATCTTGGAAACATGCACTATATTTTAAAAGATTTCCATGTTAAGGAGTTAAAACAGAAAAGGTGTTTGATGCTTAACGGTGATAAATTTCAGTTATTTGCAGCAGCCATTTCTGGGAAACACTATGAATCTCCGTGAGACCAAATACACAGATCTACAGACAGACAGAGTTCAGGGTAGTGCTTATTGGACATTTTCTATCATATGTGCGTTGAGCCATGTCCTAATATGTTTTATTTCTTGTAATTCTTACAACAGCACCACGAAATCAGTGTTACTGCTTTCCCACTTTAACAGCTGAGAAATTGAAGCTTTAAAGGGGTTAATGTGCTTGCAAATGGCAGTCAGGATTCAAACCCAAGCTCTCTGATTCTAGAAGACATTTCTTTAACAACCACATTACTGTGATAAGCTCTCTGGTCTTTAAAAATTATCCATCACAGGCAACTTCCAAGATAAACAAGATCTTGTACATTTATCTGGTAATGTTTTTTACTCCAAATATATTAATAAGGTGGGTATGTACAAATTCAGCCTAAGTATTTCACTCAGTGGTAACTGTATATGCAAAATAACCCAAAAATGACATGGTTTACAGATCTGATATTTTTTACATTGTAAACTTTCTATTTTATATTGCTTTAGGAAAACTGTATTAAAGGATGATATATCATAATCACTGATGATATAAAAAGGGATTAGACCAACAGGGCTGTTTCCTTGGCAAGACAAGATTAAGTCCTTGATGTTTTGATTCAATAGTTGATCTTAGCCAAAGATGCAGAATCAAAAATGGTATAGAGAGAATCTTTACTATCTCTTTTGGAAAACAGTCTACCAAGGCCTTCATAAAAAATGGAATGGAAAGAATATTACAATTCATTGTAGTTTAATTTTTTATATTCTTTCATATTAATTGAAAGATAAGAAACCATGAATGATTTGGGTTCAAAGAGACAGCTACTGGTCATTTTTAACAGTATATTGATGTTCTGTTTATCAGAATAGCATTTATGTCCTTTTCTCCTTCACAAAGTTAGAAAGCCCTATAAAATGCGGAATCACAGAAAATCCTGTGCAGAAACTGGATATTATTCCATATCTTCCCCAAAGTCTTCTAGTTCACCTCATTTTTATATTGCAACATTTCTAATAGTTTAGTCCTGGCGTTTGCAATGATCAGTCTAAATTTGCCAAGCTACAGCACAGAGTAGTTTTCAACTACAGAGAAACCTCAATGAACCAAGAAAACTCATTTCGCATGTATGCCAAGTGTCACAGAATAGTGGATGGGTTACTGGATTATTAGCTGAGAGAGAGAAAGAGAGAATGGATGTCATACTACCCAGATCCAAAAGTCCTTTTGAGGAAACTGCTTGATATTGTAAAAAGCCTCAGCTGAAACAAAGGTTCCATTCCCCATGCTAGAACAATCCCTCATTTCAGGAATATCAGTAATTAACAAACAAATCAACTGTTGGGGACTGCTTAAGTATACCAAAAAAAGGTGATTGTGTTTTCAAATTCAAACTGGTTATTTTGGTATTAAATGAAAACAACCACTGGTATTACATAGGATTTTGTATTTGATTTCATTTGTAAGATGTTTCAGAGGTGTGGGAGAGGGGCGCGTGTGCGTATGCAATACATATTTTAATAGATGATTGTGATGCTATTTAAGGCTAATTTTGTAAGCCTCAGATTTAATCTTGGCATTTTTAAGGAAATTATAATGACCGATGAAATCTCAAGACCATAAAACAATTTGTTGGTTTGTCTATAGGAAACTGTCTTAGAGCAACACCTAGTGGTTCCTTTGATGCTTCAAATAAACATTTAGGATCAGGAAGGAGCAGTTGAAAAATGCTTCCTTTTAAGAAATTTTAAATAAGATGCAAATATTTAGGATAGTGTATGCTCTCCGCTTTTTCATGCCTGTTTACAGTTGTATTTCATTTCCATTTAGTACAAGTCTCACCCAAAACACTGACTGCTATTTATCTGGTGATTCTATCACAAGGTTAAAAAGAGTCTACTTCATTTACAATAACCAACGAAGGTGTGGCTGTTTTGCACAAAGACATTATTCTATAACCAAAAATGACTCCATGAAAAGCTGTTGCTAAAGAGAGTCTAACTATAAATTTTAAATAGCATAGGTAACCACTACAGAAAGATTACGATATTTCTAAATCACCAAAAACCATGAGGTTAATTTGAGTCAAAATGTTATTATATGAGGAACTTTGATAATTATTGGGCTTATTTTATGTACTTTGCAGGAGGATTCAGAAACAAACCTCACAATTCTGTGGAAATATATTACTCCTCAGAATTCAGTGGTGAATTTAAAATTCTTTTTTGTCAGGTGTTATATTGAAATTCCTTCACCTCTTCCAATAATATCATCATAAGTGGGGAAATTCTACTCTAATCATTCGCAGTGTCTGCGGAGGTCTGCAAGATCACAATCTTCAAATTGATTCAGGAAATGTTGACATTTATACCATTCCCCAGTCGTGTTATAATCATTGTCACCAGCATGAATTTGTGAGGTTTTTATTTTATGTTCTTGTCAAAATGTCTGTAGCAAAATGAGACTGAAAAAGTTTAATGTTTTATGTGCTTGCACGCACATGATAATAACCCTAGCTTCTCTGACCTCCTTGGTGTTTCAAAATTTAGTGGCTGGTTAGTTCTCCTCACTCCTTTTGCAGCCTCAGCTACCTGCAAAAGAGCCAAATCATCAGCCAATCGAAATGCAGAGTATAGAAATGGTTCAGAGCATTTTCTCCTGCTAGACGCCAGGCTGTGTGACATCTCCGATCTCTCCACAGGCAGGAGGGTTAATAGACACATATTTAAACCTTTCCTAATGACACTTTAAATATAATCAAGAGCAAACGACAATAGCGCCTTGGTCAAAAACATTAAAATGTTGCATGGGCTTCATAATCAAAACGTCTGATGTTAAAACCAGAGGTTTTTAGAAAGAAATACAGTTACAAATTATTTATCACTAAATTCACTGCAGTGCCTTGCAATGCATGGCCCAGCCAAAGGTGTTTTCTGTCTCTCTTCACTTCTCTCGCAGTTGTTTTATTAAACTATTGTTTACCTAAAATGTCAATGCCAGATTCATGGATTTAGAATTTGGACAAATAAAGCAACTGTGCAGACTCCTATCTTTATTTTCACATCCGCTGCTGGAAGACCCTGCCAATATCATGAAGGAATTCTTATTGGAATATGTTATATTTCCCAATAACATTAACCTGTTGTCTTTAAATGCAGAAAAGAGGAGTTTCTTAACCATTCTACATCCATGACTGAATGCCAATGCCCTTTGTCTCCTACCTACGCCTACCTCATTACATATCAAGAGGCAGACTTTTAACATTGTCACAGGCTGATTTCCAGGCTAAATACGGTGAGTATATTCTGTGTTCGTCCATCAAAAAGTCAATTAAAAACAATTTCAAGAAGTATAACAAAAAAATTCAATTTTTCCCCACAAATTCTTTTGTTAAATAGAATAAACCATTATTTTAACTATATATAGATGACCATCAAGATTTTTTTCCACAACCGATTACACTACTAGGTCATTTATTCTGCTACTGCCTATTTACCTTCCACTCTCTGTCTAAGGCACATTTATTTGCTCTCATTCCAATATATTTTTGGATATAATTAGTGTGACTCGAATATGAAAGATTTTGATTATAATGTAAATCTAAATGGTAAACAATGTGAGTTTCCATCTTACTTGCCATAGCCTAGAAATAGTAGATTTTACCCTAGCATTTTCTTTTATGCATACCTCAGCATATGATATGTAAGTTTTAAAAATAAGGTATAAACACAACTGCAATGTCAATTTCATTATTCTACACAACCTACTTAAAATCCTTGTCACTAGCACAAGATAATGGTCTAAGATTAATTCCTCATACTCTGAAACAATATGTATATATTGAGAGAATGAAGCCTGTTCACAAGCTCCAAATGAATTCAGTGTTTGGCATTTAGAGAAGCCCTAGCAAAATAGCCAAAAGAAACACTAAATGGTCCTAAAAAAAAACATCTGCTGAACTCATACTCCCCAGGCAATGCTTTCTAAAATGTAAAATTTCATCAGTTCTGAATTGAAAAGATTGATCTGCTTGTCATGTTGAATAGACTCTAAAAGTAGTTTAAGCAACAATTGACCCTGAGCACAGTATCAGCGGATTCTTCTGGGCATTGGGCTTAAGACAGCTCCAGATTTCTAAGATAACTGAAATTGTCTCTGTTGTGAAAAACAGCGAAGCAGCTCACAACAGACTGAAATGCTCAAGAGGATTTTCATAATTACGGCTGAGAGAAATGAGATTTACTGGAAGCTGCATTTGTATCAGTATGGCTGTGTCTTTCCTCACAATTCCTTATGCTTAAAAAAATCAATTCTATCCACTTTTCATAATTCCATTTGCTTCTTTTTTTCTCTCTCTGAATATCAGTTGCTAAATTTAAGCTACATTACAGAAGGCAACTGTGAAACTTTTTTATTAGTGATTAATCTATTTCCACTACTGGCTTGCAATTTCTGTCAAATATTTCAAACTCCACTCACCAAAAAGACATGAGTATGTGCTAGAATCCATATGCTTTAGCCACTGATGAAATGAAGAGGTGAGATTCAAAGAAGAACAAGTACAACAATAATGAGCAAAAGTGCATTCTCTAAATGAAGAGGAATGCTCCACACGAGCTATTCAGCTGTTCAAGAGATGTGCCCTGAATACTGAATGCACCACCACAGTGTGTCAGTAAATGTTATGTTAAAAACACAAACCACACACTGTTATGTTCCTTAATGTTTATGACCTCACATTCTTCTTTGTCTGGCCTAGGACTAGTTTCCTCATTCTGTTCTCTCAGCTCCTTAGGAAGGGATTTACATCTTCTCCACTTGAGCACCTTGGGTGAGCAAATTAAGAAAAGGAGCGATGCAGCCATTTGGTAGCTCACACACACTGTTGCTGATCTGGTGACTCACCTTAGTGATGTCAAACAGCATCTGGGCACGCACTTGATCTACCTTCCCTGGATCTTCTTTCAGCATCTCTGACTCCTGGGCCATGTGTCTGGGTTTAACTCCATGACAAAGGTCTCCGACTTGTGCAAGACACACTCATCACTAAGGTCAGAGGCAGCAAGAACAAACAGAGCTTCAGCCCATCCTTGTGGGGTTCCAGCCTGATCCTGATCTTCCCTTCCTCACTGCCTGGCCTGTGGACTTCAAGCTGCAGTATCACATGTGGAGACAACAGCCCACAATGGCAAAAGCCAGTTCCTTGTAACAAAAACAAACAAATTTACCGTATACAAATATACATATACACACGTACACATATAAAAATAAATGTATATATTTTAAATATACACAAATATATATAGTCTTTATATACTGTATGTATATGTGCTGTATATATTCTACTTCCGTGGTTAAACACTGAGTGATATAGAATTTGGTTTGGGAAAAAAACAAGTGTTTAAGAAACCTTGCCCAGATAATACATATTTGTTGTTGAATAATTTAATGACATGTAACTGTTAAAATAATGTTGTGTTCAGGCTGAACAGGAGGATTTCTGAGGTCTTGAAGACTGATTCTTACCACATTAACTGAAATTCCAGGAGGCATGTTATAACCATGATCCAAGGACCAGAACCCCAATGGTTGAAAATATGTGATTTTTAAAGGAAAAAGAGGCTTTCAAAAATACCCAAGTACGAAATTACAGCTACAAGGACAGTGACTGCTAAGGAGTGAATGGTGGCCCCTCCCCTGTGGTATTGCAGATCTTTAAGCAAGAAAAATAGCAGTTGATTGTGTCTTGTCATCTGAGCTCTTTTTGTGCCTTATATAGTAATTAGGTTATAAATATTAAAAGAGGAGGCAAATGTTGCCATCTAGTATAAAGTTACAGAAAACACACAAGGAGATAAATCTATATTTTCAACACACTGCTTTGGATGTGGATAATTGTTATTTTTCCTTCCAGTACAACTTCATTTTTGTAAGTATCAATTAGGACGTTGACATGATTTCTACCAAAATGTGAAAACTTTCCACTAAGTCACAATGTTGTTTCAGATGTTACCAGCAGCAACCATAGCCCTTTCTATACCTGTCCTCTTAACAGAAGTTTATAATTTGGCAGCGATGCTTCTGGCATTCTGTTTTTTTTTTTTTTTTTTTGTGACAGAGTCTCGCTCTGTTGCCCGGGCTAGAGTGCCGTGGCGTCAGCCTAGCTCACAGCAACCTCAAACTCCTGTGCTCAAGCAATCCTCCTGCCTCAGCCTCTCGAGTAGCTGGGACTACAGACATGAGCCACCATGCCCGGATAATTTTTTCTATATATTTTTAGCTGTCCAGTTAATTTCTTTCTATTTTTGGTAGAGACGGGGTCTTGCTCTTGCTCAGGCTGGTCTCGAACTCCTGAGCTCAAATGATCCACCCGCCTCGGCCTCCCAGAGTGCTAGGATTACAGGCGTGAGCCACTGCGCCCGGCCACATTCTGTTTCTTAAACTCAGCAGCAATTATTCTTTAACTGTTTTGTAATTTATTTTCAAAAATTAAATTTACTAAATTTTAATTTTACACAAGTTACACACAAAAAAAATTGTATTCAATATGACTCTTGCCCAGATAAATTCTGTATAAACAATATTTTGAGCGTTCTAATATTATTATTATTAAAACATGCCATAAACTAAATTGGGCCAGGCATATTTCAGAGGAAAATAAATGCCTTCCTTCCCAAATTTAATTTTCTCTTTTAATTCTGGAATACATCTTTTGGCATCATAGATAAAATTCATTTCAAAATACATCCAGTTTATAGGCATGCAGCTAGCTGTCTTTTCAAAGATCTTTCCATCTTATTCCTTATTAGATTATTAAACTATCACAAGCTGTTTTGATCATACCACTACAAAATAACTTTCCTTTCCTCCATAATGCTGCTGTTATCCTGATTAAAAAGAAAATATGAGGAATAGGAATTAAAGTTTACTTTTGACTTTAATGCAGTAACAATCCATCAACTTTGTCTTCTTTTTGACCAATTTTATTAGAATTTTATACCACTATGGCTATACTGAAGCTGAGTGTATTTTATATTCCACTTTCTCCATTAGTCAGTTTTATAGTAAGTATGTATACCTTTCTGACATTTCTGTAATTCCTTATGCTCTACCTGGAGATGTAGTTTACCCGAATTCAAACTAAACCATTGTTCAGTGTTACGTTACCTGGCACAGCCTCTGTATTATTAAGTCACAGCATTTTTCTCTAACATACCTAACATTTATGCTGTAAAAGTTCAGATTGTTCTTTTCAAGAAAAAAGATTATTCTTCAGTGTCAGCCAACAAAAGTAAAAATGAAAAAAAAATCTATGAAAAGGATGAAGAAAGAAGTATTGATATTGTTAAAGATACAAAAGAAATGTGAGTCATTACCTAGTCATTTTGAAGGGAGGGCATTTGTATCCAAATATCATAAAACTATGAAATATAGACAGCATTAGTCCTTAACATTCTCAAGTTTCTTATCATCTATTTTATTTTTAATAATAGTTGGAAAACAATCTGATAGTTTAGAAGTCTAAGTTAGAAGAACTCAAATTTTCTATCCATGTTTTAGTGCTTATCTTGCCTAAGGGAAAAAAAAGCTTCTGTTATTTAAAAATTGAATCCTTTTTGTGAAGATGGAGACTCCTGTATATTACTTGTTTCCTAGCCATGTTTCGGTGAAATTCACCTAGAAGTCCAACCAGGAGTTGGGATACTGCAAATTTACCAAGCTTGCTCCACAAAGGTGGTATAAACTGATCTTCCTCTTCAGTTTGAGAAGCAGCACCTTTACTGATTTTTGGAAACCAAAACCTTAGAGTCATTATAGGCCTTTTTATTAAAGGGCTCAATGTACTTGATTAAATTAGAATACTTATTTTTGAAAAAAAAATCTCAACTCTAAGACATAAAACTAAAATATCAAATAATAAGATCCTGCACACCAGGCACTTTGAATAATACAGTAAAATAGAAGACATATCCATTGCCTTCCACAGGTTCATGCTAAATAGAAGGACACAGGACACATACATTTTCCAACTTGGACTCTACTAGTAATTGCAAACGTAGTAGACTTTTACTTCTGTATTTGTTGGCAGAATGGACAAAAATATAATAACCATAGAAGAACTGAATAGCAATATGGAAAATAAGCGATGAAGAAATTCAGAGACTGGAGACAACAAATTGGTTTGGGGTAATTAAGTTAGGCTAAATAGCAATGAAGCTTAAACTGAATCTATAAATATGGTAAAACTGAGATTAGTAGAGAGGGATACACAGGGTTTGAGTAAAGGCATAGTGATGGGGAGCCCCAAAATTTCAGTGCTTTAAAATCATCAAATTTGTTTCCTACTCATTTAATAGTTCAATGCAGATATTTCTAGTTGGTATAGTTTATTCACATGGTGATTCAGGTATCTAGGGTCATTCATCTTGGAGTCCCACTGTCCTCCAAGGCCTCAAAGTCTTCTCACCTAGCCAACAGAAAAAAAAGAGAAAATCTGCAGAAAATACACCCACTTCTCAAGCACTTTGGCCTTGAACAGACACACATCACTTCTGCTCACACTGCCCTGGTGGGTAATAGACAAATGGCCTCACCTGGACTAAAGCAGAAACTGGAATATGTAGCCCCTAGCTAGGCTGTCACTTCTCAGTGACAACTCTAGGATATGAAAGAGGAACATGCATTTTGACGAACTACTCTTTGTCACACCAAGCCTGCCAAGAAACTACAGAAGGTGAAACATGCATCTCATGCAAAGTCTCAACAAGAAGAGTTTATTAAAGGTACTACAACAGGTTGAATTATAGGAATATGGGGAAGGTTCTAAGTCATAGAATGAAACAATCAGAGCACCATTTTAAAAAGAGAAAAGGCACAGCAGTATCTATCAGGATTGCAGGTAGAATACATATTTTCCAGGCAAGACAAGAGGGCTGGCAGAAGGTACAGAAAACACTGGACAGAATTTAAGGTACATTTCTAAGTACGAAACAAATTTGGTGTATGATTAGAATGGGGTAAAGGTGGGGGATAGAAAGAAGGCAGACAAAAGAGAACAAGAAGTTAAAAAAGATGTTGTACATCCAAGCTTACATGATAGTACTCCTAAGAACAATTAGGAAGTAATTTTAGAGAGAAGATGAGTTTGGGAACACATCCAAATGCCCCTTAGGGCATCTACATGGAGCTGTGTAGCTTGTGGTCACACAGGGCAAGATGAAGATGAGAAAGCATTAGGATAAGAGGCCTCATTTCCTAATTCTCACCACGGTGCAGTTTTTTCTGGACTACTATAGTATCTACAAGAGGCAAATGAACTATTCCGTGACATGGCAAATCCATTCTTTTTGCGCGTCTACACAATCGATACCAATCGCCACAGCCAAATTGATCTGGCTGCAACTCACATCAATTCTCAAAATGCTGAAAGGAATGGATTGGCCGTGCCATAGGCCAAGCATTTCACATCCTCAGACATGCCCTATTCTGCCTTAAGAGTTATTAGGCTAGTGGAATAGGGGGCCAAGGTTGCCACTCTATTCATTTATTCAGACCCTAATATCAATTTACTTTTTTTTTTTAGGTTCCAAAGCTGCTTAAGCAATTTTGATGTAAAAGTTAAAAATCAAATTGTTTCAGTTTTTAAAAAGGCATACCAATAATATTTGAGCATCTTCTACATGCTCCATCTTAGATAAAGTAAAGTTTGTTCAATGGAGGATACTCTGATAAGAAGAGAAGAGAAGCATATCAACACACAATTGCTCTGCAACTCCATTTGAACCCCCTTCAGTTCAATTAGAGAGAGGAAAATAAGGTACTAAGTATGTCTTTTATGCTAGGCACTACTGCTCTAGTGTAGTTAGGTTGTTTGCATCTCATATTAGCTCTGACATGAGCATTATATCTCCATTTAAAAAAGCTTAATAATTTACCCAAAGTGATACACTTTGTAAGTGACAGAGATGGCAATTAAAGCTTTGGTGTTGGTCTTCTTTTCTCTTTCATTTCAAATGGCCAAAAAGCATATGAAAAATGGTCAGTATCACTAATCATCAAAGAAATGCAAATTAGGACCACAATGAGATACTTCTAACAAAATGGATGTTATTAAAGTCAAAAAATAACTGATGTTGGAGAGGATGCAGAGAAAAGGGAATGCTTATAAACTATTGGTCAAAACACAAATTATTTAACCTCTATGGAAAACAGTATGGAGATTTCTTAAAGAACTAAAAATATAACTACCATTTGATACAGCAATCCCACTAATGGATATTTACCCAAAGGAAATGAAATCATTATATCAAAAAGATATCTACAAAAAAAAAAAAGATATCTACACCAGTACGTTTATAGCAGCACTTTTCACAATAGCAAAAACATGGAATCCATCTAAATAGCCATCAGTGGATGACTGGATGAGGAAAATATGGTGTATATATTGTATATACCATGGAATACTGCTCAGCCATCAAAAATAATGAAATCATGTTGTTTGCAGCAACATGGATGGAATTAGAGGCCATCATGTTAAGTGAAATAACTCAGAAACAGAAAATCAAATACCACGTTTTCACTTATAAGTGGGAGCTAAATAGTATGTACACATGGACATGGAAAGTGGAATAATAGGCACTGGAGACTCAGATGGGAGGGAGGGTGGGAGAGGGGTGCAGAATAAGAAATTACTTAATGGGCACAATGAGACCATTCGGGTGATGGCTGCCCTAAAGGCCTAAGCTTCACCACTACACAATATATCCAGGTAACAAAACTGCACTTGTACTCCTTAAAATTACACAAATAAAAATTAAACTAAATTAAAAAATAAAAATAAAAAAAGCTTTGGTGTGACCCCAAACTGAGGGTGTTTTGACACTACAAAGCTTTTCCTGTGGGTCAAATTCGGCCCGTTAAAGCAGCCATATAAACAGCCGATTCCTGCTGCCATATGACCAAAATGCTCAAACTAGCGTTCTGTATCCCTTTATTTTTGACACAGAGAATCAACTCAAGAGTTAGGAACAGCAAACATCATCCCTGGATGTGTAATCACATCAAGGTGAACTGAATGATTATTTTGAATGCCGAGTATACTGAAGGGCAAGAAAGTAAACTCCAGTTACTCCTGGTTCATCGGTTCTGTCTGTGAAGCAGCCTAGGTTTTGCCAAATGTAGTAAAATGTCTCCTTACATCTTACTACAAGACAGAAAAATATCTTCTTAAGAAAGAAAATCTGCTGTGAGGTCCAGGTCAGTCTGTGGCCCATAAGGACATTTCTCTATGCTCCTGCATGGGCAACCTAAACCCAGAGAGCACAGAGAATCTCAGCAGGGTGGGGTACTAAATGTCTGGACAGGACACTGTAGTTTTTCCAAGACTGCCTCTAGTAGGTGTGGGAGGTGGCATCAAAATGCAATTACTTGAGATAAGTGCCAAGTCAGGGCTAGCTGCCGGTTTCAAATCTGATTGCCCATCCACATGGGGCTGGGCAAAGGGGGTCCAGGTCTAAAGTCAGTGTAGACAGAGACTAAGGAAAAGCTGGAGAGAGGTGTGAAACAGAGCCAATGGGCAACAAGGGCTGTGTGTGGTTTTTTGTTTTGTTTTGTTTTCTTATCTAGTGTCATAGCAGAGCTATTTAAAAAGTTGGCCATGGAGCAAAAATATTTTACCTTACAAGCTGAAATATCCACAGCCTGTGAAAGATCAAGGAAAATAAAAAGAATATTATTATTGTAAGGGCATCACAAAGAGAAGTGCTATTTTGGAGTCACTGCTAAACAAATAATAGAATGAGCTCAATCAGTTTCTCTATAAGCCTTTGCGATGCCCCCCCATCCCCAGCACACACTGCAGGTCAAGTAGCAGATCATTTCTTTTCTAAAACTCACTAGAATGTGTGCCCTTTCTTTGTATTACATTTCCTCAACACCATAAAATAAACTGTACTATGGAGTGTTTTAATTTCCTATCGTTTTTGGAAAATCATGCTAATAAGACATTTAGTGAAAAGAGTAGTTGCCCAGTAAGTGGCAATAATCTTTTATGAGTGCCGCTGTGAACACTATGAACAAATATGTTGACCTTGAAAGTTCCAGTCTTACCGTGAGTGCAAGAACAATGACACAAATATTCATTTAGATGAATGCTTACCATGCTTGGCCTTATCATTTTGAGCTACCCACATTTCAATTTTCCTAGTTATGCTCAGAAACTATGGTTTGTGATGGAAAGCAAGAGACGGATACTGTTGCCATGGTAACAAAAACATTTTTTTTTTTCTCCCTCAAAAATAGTATGTCAAAAACCAGAGGGGAAAAAAATAATGCTAACTGCACTTGCAGAGAAAATTAAATTTAAATGCAAGTTCTTACAATTTTATCAAGTGCTGTTTATATATTTCTTCCATCTTAATGGGCAAAGATGCCCTACAATAGGCTTACTAGTTAAAGTACAAGTTACTTTTCTCTGCTTTGAGCAGGTTTTTCAACATGCAGAATATATCTTCCAAATTCATGAATGAAAGAGTGCAGATTTACAATTGTATAAAATGATATTCAAAATAAGTTTTAAAAAACTGCCTTAGCTTAATACAGCTAATAAAAAAATGACAAACAAGCAACTACAACAATAACAACAACAAAAACAATCATTGTTATCCTTTTGAATTCCTTTGCCTGTCATTCAAATGGGATATTACCCTTTTCAGGACTGGCTGAATAACTCAAACTAATGTACCAACCTGTGCTGCTTATATTCCCTAGTGCATTCCATTTTGGTGATATTACTTTTGCAGCTACTACATTGGCTTCTTGCAAAATAGAATCTCTAAAATTTTCCTGCATTCAATGAGCTGTTGAGGTTTTCTCATAAGAGAACACAACACTAATGCTGCTGTCTTAATTCTGTGCATTACTTTCCCGCCAAATTCAGTGGTGTGCCGATGTCACATACAAGCAATCCATTAGAATTACAGTCCCCTCTGCAGCTGTTGTTTATAGCTCCTGCTCCTACATTTCCCGTCTTCAGCATATTTCCTCTTTTACATACTAAGATGAATGTCAGTGTCAGGTCTTTAGAGTAGCAAGTGATCTTTTTACTGCATATTTGAAAACATATTCTTACCTCTCATTTCTACTCCATGATAGAAATTCTAATTCAGAAATGTTCATTTTTCACACAAATGCCCTTGAGAAAATCAGCCCAAGGCATGTTCTAATGTAACGATCACTTGTAAATTATCATATGTAAATATACTTAAGAGATTCATAATTGCGTTGTTTATTCCTCATACCGTGTTCATTTTACTGATGTATTTATTGATTAGAAACAAA
Organism: Propithecus coquereli; assembly: GCF_000956105.1. Lineage (NCBI taxonomy): Eukaryota > Metazoa > Chordata > Mammalia > Primates > Indriidae > Propithecus > Propithecus coquereli. Next base: position 865,910 of record NW_012149174.1, read on the forward strand.
TCTATTCCCAGTCTTTATCCTGAAGCCAGTTTATTCTGTAAGACATACCTCCCAAATAAACATCTTCTGCTGAACAAAGAATGAACAAACTGGTTATTGTATTACAGTATTACGGGACCAATTATATTACTATTTCCTGGGAGAAATGAACAGCACAGTCATTATAGCTCAGCTTGGCTGTAGTGAAGACTTTCTGTCTGGTCGATGTCTTTCTTCAGTGCCAACCCAGTGCATTACTGTCTTTTCCTTTGTGATTGTAATCAAGTGGGTTTAGAAATACAGGGAAACCTGAACGGTCTTTGGAAAATAGACTTATTCAGTCTACCCCAAACCAGGATCCTGTAGGGCCTAGAAAAAAATAAAATAGTATTTCGGTTATCTGAGGAATAGTCACAGTACAAGAAGGTCTGTTTACTTGAGCTAACTTGGAACTAGAGGCAACGAGGTGAATCAAGAGTGGCAGTTTCCTGTAGAAGGGAGCTTTCCCAAGATGATGCCACCATGGCTTCCCAGGAGTGACACAGACTGCGTCTCCAAAGATCACTCTGTCTTTCTAAAGTCATCGTCTGCTTTCCCCAATTGTTGTGGTGTATAAATTCATGGTTGGCAATTGTACTTTGGAGTGTGATTTAAAAGCTGTGTTTCAGCCAGGGCCTAAAAGCAGTGCAGGCTCCAAGCCCATTCCAGCTTTGGCCTCATCCGTGAATGCCAACAATAGACATGCCAGAAATGATGAATATGATTAGAAAAAATGGGCTACAAGACCCTTCTCCCATTAGCCTATACCCAGTATTCACATTGATTATTTTTTGTGTCTCATAGAGTCTTAGAGAATACATTAGACTGAACTGGGTACCCATTGCTAAGATATCTTAAATAAGAAGAATTACTTTTTCTGGACTTGTAGGGGATGAAAATAAATTATCAAGAATGAAAAGTGCCCAGAAAATTAGTCCTCTAGAAAATAATTATACAATGTTTTCTGAAACCAAAAGGGTATGTATTATCACAAAGACCAACTTGCCAAACCTCACCATAACCAAACTATACCTGCTTCTATATTAAACTATGAAGTGGTAAATCAATTTAGTTTTGAACAGAGCCATTTTCCCAATTGCCCATAGTAATTAGAGATTCCTGTCATGAACACAACAGATGAGACCAATGCAGGACTCAGGGCTAAGAAGATTCAAATGTCCAACCAGGTGCCTCTTTCTATAATACCTTCACGTACTTTATCTTATTTTTAGCTTTCGGCAAAACTGTGAAGATAATGTGACACAAGCTAATGAGTCAACAGCCATATAGAGAACAGACAGTAACTCAACAGGTGAAAACGCAACCATTTATAAACCAGCTTTGAGAATTATTACTAACTCTAACTTTCCAAGGCTGGATGCACACAACATAAAGGGAAACACAGGCTGATGAAGCAGCATTCAATTAATCTTATGAAGGTAGCCGAAGGTTTACAGCCAGGGCCAAGCATATCTTTATAACAAATCTCCAGACACACAGCCCTCAGATCCTCATAGTCCTTAAATTTTCCCATCCTGGACAGTTACCATTTCTTATTACATCACACACTCTCACATTGCCTTTCTTTTGCTCATGCATATTCTTGTACCTAGAATATTCTCTTCTTCAGCTTAATCTGATGAACTCTTGTTCATCAAAGTTTAGCTCAGATATGACCTCCTGCCTGTAATCTGGTTCATGTTATAATTTTTTGTTACCACATTTAGTAGCTTGTATTATAGTGGAAACTATTCTTAGTTTTTCCTTGCACTCACAGCTCTGTGGGTTCAGGAACCATGTCTTATTTACCCATACATCCCTCATTGCACCAAGTAGTGTACCCAAACCACTGCAACAAGGATGAACAAAAAGACCTTTCTAACAAACCAAACAGTTCTAAAACAAACAGTAGCCCTAGATATTGCCCCATGAGCTTTCTAGATTGTAAAACAGAAATGGGAACATAATTTTTTTTTAGGTAATTAATGCCTATTTATACAAAATCTACCATTTAAGCAGTAGAGATGCTTTTCCTCCTAACATAAACTCAAATAGCAATTTATTGTCGAAAAGAGCAGTAATATGCTCATTAGACATTTTGTGAGCATGCAGAAATCATTCTCCATTTGTCTGTTTTCATATCCACCCTTGAGTTTTAAAAAAGTCAAGACATACGTAAAATCATAGTCCCTGTAAGGCATTTATTCATAAGGTAAAAGTAATTATAATCTAGGTTGAGAGGTTTGTAGTCATCTAAGTTTTAATCTGGCTCAGCTTCCTTCACCGTGGCCGGCCCTCACATGGGCAAGGCCACACGGATGCTCTAAAAGGGACCCTGTGGATTCATTCCAGAGCCTCAGGGATTCTGTCCAGACTTTATCTTCAGCCTCCATTTCAAATGTGTTTGTTCCGTCTTGGTCTACCTGGCATCCATTCTGTTGCCCCATATTCACCTCTCTTTCATTTGCACTATTTGCTTAGTCTCAATTTCAGTTTACCTCCCCCTATACCACCGCCAGATTTGGTCTTTTAAATCTCTGTTGGTTCCCTGCTCTAAGCTATGATGGTTGCACCACACCTTAATTCCCAAGCCTAGCTTCCAGAATATTCATGTTGATCCAGCATTCATGCTTCTCACACCTCCAAGGAGAAAATTCAAAAGAAACCTACAAGAACGAATGATAAGCATGGTCATTTTATTTGCTTTCCTGAATTTCAATTCAATCTGGCTTTGAGCATAGGACAGTAGACTTTTCAAGACTGAAGTCATCAATTATTAATAGTACCTGAAATTTAGATTTTATGTTTGGTTGATTAAAACAATTCCATTTGTTTGTAATAGGAAGCATTCAGAAATAATTTTGTTGTTGATATAAAAATCAAAGTGACTGATTTGTATCGCTGCCCTGATTGAGATTATATTGTTGCCCAAATCACACTATATCAAATCAGACCAGAGGTAAATCTGCAGAAAAAGCTAAAATTTTCTTCAAGATTTTTCAAATCCAAATGAGCAGCCAAGTACTTGGTAAACATCTTAGCATCAGAGCCAGAAGCAAGGAAGAGCTTGCGTTAATCCAGAAACCTCTGGCCATTCCTCTAGAATGCTCAAATTTTTTTAATTGGGTGCCCTTGATAGGCATACTAGATTTTTTAAAATGTGAACTATATTCCCATTTAACTAAATGCATCAACTTGGTGAGCATTATATTGAGTACTGTGTATATGAATGCTAAAACGTCTCTCCAAAGGTCTTGGGTTTTGGCATGGCTACTTGTGGGGTGCTCTTGACCACAACCCACCAACAGCCAGATGTTCATGAGGCCACTGCTGGAAGATGGCCAAAACAGACTTGTCTTTTTCCATTTTCTATGGTAAAATTACATGCATTTGACCATATCACCTATATCAATTCTAACCAAAGTCCTACTCAAATTTTTAATTACTGGTCTGTGACTAGATAAATACAGAAACTGAGAGGGATCATTTAGAAATTTATATGGCAATTTGACACTGCTACAACTTCCAGCATTTCATTTTTCTAGTAATTCATTTTTATCATTTTATTAAATGGCAGTCTTCCTAGATTACAAATTTTTAAAAAGAAAGAAACTATCCATTAAGCATAGATAATTTGAAAAGCACTGATGTAAACCATTAGGCCATCTTAACCTGATGTCCTTTGAGAATGCCATCAGAAACGATGGACACTCTCTGCAGAAAATAATTTATATATACCATACAGTATAAAATTATCCATGTAATACAGATGGGTCGTGGATCCTGTACAACTCATTTATAGCCCCTCTTGGGTTTTAGGAGTCCCAAAGGCAGAACCCCTAATCCAAGTTGACAAAGTCTGCAACTACCTTGTCAACAGCCTCCTCTGTTTAGTTATTATGAGAAACGTTCCAGATAAGCATTAAAATCCTGGGACTCATAGCAAGAAGTCAGCCCACAGATAATTACTGAACTTAGAACTATAGACTGGACCTATTGAGAAAGCGTTACTAAGATCTTATGTGATTTTTAGTAGTTTCTTCAGGCATAATAGATTAACTAATGAATAATAGAAGAATTGAGCCATAACCTAGCTATTCTTTATATGGATGATAAAGTTTTGAAACTCAGACATGCAATTTATAAGAGAAGAACTGGCCAGAGAAGTGATGGGTCTATACACTAGGGAAATAATCAACCTTTGCAAATAGGAAGTAGTAGATTAGGGTCCATCCCATTCCATGGTATATAAAACAGATCATTTATCTGTCTATTTTAACGTATCCCACCTCACTCCCAATGAGGATTTCATGCAGCTCATATAAACATATATGATTTGATATGACGTCTTTAAAAAAAAATAAGTATGTTGTTTAAATCAGGGAGAATGAAAAGTAAAGGTGGAAAAGAACATGAGCCCTGTGAAGACAGGGGCTGAGGCTACTTTGCCCTCCACACACACCAGCACCCATCAAGTTGCAGATGGTAGACACTCAAGGTAAAGGCAAGGATAGCACCAGTACACAGATAGCACACAGGACTGATGGAAGATGGCAGCCCCTTGAGAAGCTCTGCCATCAAAGCAAAGAGATAATTATATTTGACTAAGATTTACTTTGTCCATAGATAGGAACTTCCGGGTGCTCAGGGGAGTCACTGCTTTTCTCCTACAGATTACCCTAAAGGAGGCATTGCATTAAGTGGCTGTTCAGCTCCCTATAATCAAGGAAAAGAAACATGATATTCAGCCCAGACAATTGCTTCTTTTTTTCTCCAGTTTTATTGAGGTATAATTGACAAATAAAAATTGTATACATTCCTAAAATGCTCCTCAGGGCAAGCTGAGTTATATACTACCAAAGCATGATTCAGTAAACCAGATTCCAAAGGGATGAAAGAAATATTCTCTGGTACAAGCTCTTTGATGACTTGGCTTAATCTAGATATAAAATGTGGGCATCTAGTGCAGGCACTCACATATGAAGGCCCATCACCTATTTTTGTAAATACATTTCTTTGAAACACAGCCATGCTCATTTGTTTACATATTGTCTGTGGCCGCTTTCAAGAGTTAAGCAGAGTTGAGTAGTTGTGTCAGAGACCGTTTGGCCCACAAAACCTTAAATATTTACTATACAGGCCATTACATAAAAAGTGTGCTAGTCTTTGGTCTAGTGGATATATATGGACAGCTCTAAAACTGGGTTTTGCAAGCATAGAGTTCAAAGTCATATTTTCAGTAAGTATCTGCAGAACAGATATACTGTCAGTTTAGGGCAGATCTAATATAACTTGATGACGCTTGTGTGGAAAGGTAGTGTTGATAACTTCTGCTTCAGCCTAGCCGCTGAATGTTTCTCCTTTCACTCTACACATAACCTCTGAACAAACTTGTAGTTTTAAAAATCATATATGGGAGTGAACTCTCCCAATTAAATGTCTAGTCCATATTTCTCTCTTATACTATGGAATTAAACCCAAGTGACCAATGGACCTGAAGATGTAGAATAAAAGACTGCAGAGAAACAAAGTCCAACAGTCAGGGAAGAACATAAACAGTTCTGACAA
>NW_012149174.1:871545-892499 GCF_000956105.1 Propithecus coquereli
GATATATATGGACAGCTCTAAAACTGGGTTTTGCAAGCATAGAGTTCAAAGTCATATTTTCAGTAAGTATCTGCAGAACAGATATACTGTCAGTTTAGGGCAGATCTAATATAACTTGATGACGCTTGTGTGGAAAGGTAGTGTTGATAACTTCTGCTTCAGCCTAGCCGCTGAATGTTTCTCCTTTCACTCTACACATAACCTCTGAATAAACTTGTAGTTTTAAAAATCATATATGGGAGTGAACTCTCCCAATTAAATGTCTAGTCCATATTTCTCTCTTATACTATGGAATTAAACCCAAGTGACCAATGGACCTGAAGATGTAGAATAAAAGACTGCAGAGAAACAAAGTCCAACAGTCAGGGAAGAACATAAACAGTTCTGACAAGAAGAATTTGAGGTGATTAATTTGATGTGTCAGTAGAGTTTTATGATTTACCAAACACTGGGTGAACTTCACAGAGTCACGGTAATTACAAAAAAAAAAGCCTTAAAATGTTGGTATTTTTATAACAGTCCATATTAGTTAGGGTAACATAACATATAAACCCAAATATCTTAGAAGCTCAACACAAGAGAAGTTTATTTCTCCCCTCTGAAATAGTCCAATATAGATGTTCTTGGTCAGTGAGCAGCTTTTCACCCTGTAGTGACTAGGCTCCTTCCTTGAACACAGAGCCACATGCACGAGAAGTTTCAGGATGGAAAATGGCCCATATCATTCTTACATATGGCCATACCTAACCACAAGGGCATCTGGGAAGTGCAGTCCAGCTGTGAACCCAGTCTGTAAAAACTAAGCCAAGTTCTTCATTATCCGTTTTCAAAATGTGAAACCTAATTCAAATTCACTTTTCTGATTTGAAAGATGCCAGTGATTTTCCAGGGAATTAAATAAGGAAACATCTCTGGGAAGTATACTAATATTACTAGAATATGCAGGGATGAAGTCTTACTTGACTGACTCTAAACATTTTGCCTCAAAAGATTGCTGTCTGTATTGTGACCCGATATCCCAATTGGACAGCTGAGAATATGCTCTTAGCTGCCCTCTTTCATATTTTACATCTGGCATTATATTTAGCTGCAGAATTTGTCTCTTTTAGCAAATTCTACCAACACTGGTAGATCTGCCACTAGTGAATCAAAGTGAAAAACTATGATCCCCTAACAAATAAACCCCTGGGTCACTGCACCTGTCTCTTTTGTGCTGTCCAAGACTTAAAAACCTTGCCAGCTTAATAGAGATGCTCTTTGCTCTGGCTCTTGTGCTGTTTGTAATTAATCGATGTTTAATGCCTTGACAAGGTCCTAAGCAGATTACTGCAGCCTTATCTTCTAGTGTCAGGATATGTGTTTACTTCAGCTGAACAAATGCTTAGATTCTTCTGGTGGACCAGGGCCAGGCTTGCCATAGGCCCAATGGTGCATTAGGAAACAGGACATGAAAGTGTATCACTGTGGCACAGCCAGGTGGTGAGTAGACCCCAGGATGCTAAGATGAGACATTCACCAGCCTAACAGCACCAAACACAGTAAGTACCCAGCCCTGACCTTCTCTGACCTAGAAGATTTCTCTTTCCATGAGGACTCCATTGACTACTGAATGGAGTGGACCAATCTTTAAAAGGAAACAAGGAGGCATCTGGGAGCTGAGTCTACTCATTTCCCTGTATCCCTATCTCATATATCTTTTGCTTATTTATTATTTCAATAAAAAACTAAAGTGGAGATCACTTAAGCTGAGCTCACTATCATTCTCACCAACCTCCCAACTCAGCCCAAACCTCCGGATCTGGCCTACCTCAGGCCCCTTATATACTTAGGTCTAATTTCTTTCACAGGCTCCCGACTGCATCATCACCAATCTGCTAGCTCTTTCCACTGGGCTGGCCCACAACACCTCATGCTCAACTTGCCAACTTCTGCCCCATGTTACTCCCTATTAGAACTTAATTTAATGATGCTAGCATTTTTCTAGTCGCCCAGACAAGAGTCATATTTTCTCCTCCCTGTCCTTGGTCCTCTTGCATTCCAGCAGCCACCAAGCTATACTAATCCTTCTGAATCAAGCAGAGTGCTAAGTTACAAGAAGCTGAACTAACTCAGGTTAATTAAAGTAGAATGAGAATTCATTCGATGAAGTTGGGTAACTCGCAGAATGCCCAGGAAAGCCAAAGAATGAGACCAGAGAACCAAGAACAATTCCCCAAACTGTGCTGCAGCAACCATCCTAGCAGGATGCCACAGCCACCACCTCAGGGCACAGTCACAACAGCTCACACACAGTCCTGAGAATGCTGGGCCCAGGCTGCTGCTGCCAGAACTGTTGCCTCTGGGAACGGGGTACAGATCACTCTGCTACTGCTAATACTGCCACTGCCACCCTCACCAGAATGGATCCTACACCACCCCCATCTCTTCATATCACTAACGCTCAGTTTAATGCGTTAAGTGGATGGATCTGATTGGTGGAGCTCAGTTTCCATGACTGAGCCACAGAAGCATTGGAAACATAAGAAAGAGGCCCAGATGCTGTGTATCTGAGGCAGGCACTAGATATTGAGCACCCATTGTAACCCCTTTCTGTATTCTAAACCTTACTTGCTTAGAAACCCTGGCAACAACTCCGTTTGGGCCAGTAAGATGGAGGCGATGCTGTCTCTTCTGCTTTCTCCTCTTTTTTGTCTGAATATGAGGCTGGTTCTTTGTAGGGCATTGATCACATGTATGTTGGTGTCATGTTCACATGCACCAAATCTGGTGACTGGGAGTGGGAATTATAAAATTAGCTCACTGACATCTAGGAAGCTGCTGATCTTTAAAATGCACCGGTGTGGCATTTAGTCATATTAGTCACCTACTAGATACAGAATGCAGAGCAGGCAGCAGGTAGTAATGTTCAAAGATATGGAGGGAAATTATCCATAAATGTAGCGTCTGCTGACTTCTTGCTATGTTCCGCCATGTCCTAAAAGGGAGAGATGAACCAGAGTGGAGCTACCAGTCTGCAAACAGAGTTGAAAGAAAATACCACTTCATTAAAGGAGGTGCCTTCTGCCTGAAACCTGCACTGCTAATTTCATTAAGAGTCTCACAACATGGATTCCTGCATGTTAGAAACAGCCAAGTCTTCTGCACCCCAAATTGTAATTGTTCTAAGCAATGGCTGGGAAGAGGCAGCTTAGCAGTAGATGGGTCTGTGCCCCAAGGCTTTCTCAAGCATTACAAAAGATGGTAACACTGGAAGTGAAAAGAACCCTGGTTCTTTGACTATACTGTTCAGGAACCAACCTGCTCTCCAGATTTCCAGACTTCTTACTGTATGAGATAAATAAGCCCCTCTTTGGCCAAGGTGGTTATCATATAGAGTTGAGACTCCTACCAATGTAGGAGCAACAAAAATGACAAATGTCCGTACACCATCTCACAAAATATCCTTCACATACTTTTCTTCCATTCTATTTCGGGTGCTGTGGCCTGGACTAGATCCCTCTGGCTTGCAACCAATCTGCCAGTTCCCCGTCCTCTCCTTTAGCCCGTAAACTACACCGTATTCATAGCTGCAGCAGATCCCCAGCCCCGTAGAACAATGCCTGACACACAATAGGTAATCTATACATGTTTGCCGCAGACGGAAGATGAACGATTGAAAATAGCACTGGCCAAAAATCTGAAAATTATGCATCAACCTCCACCTGGAGGTTCAACTGCATAAACTGTATGAAACAACACTGGCAATATTTCTGGATTTTAGGGTTTTGTCTTTTGTTTTTTGTTTTTGAGACAAGGTCTCACTCTGTTGCCTGGGCTAGAGTATAGTGGCATCATCGCAGCTCACTGTAAACTCAAACTCCTAGGCTCAAGTGATCCTCCTGTCTCAGCCTCCCAAGTAGCTGGGTCTACAGGTGTGCACCACCATGCCTGGCTAATTTTTTTTTATTTTTTGTAGAGACAGGGTCTGACTATTGTCCAGGCTGGTCTCGAACTCCTGGTCTCAAGCAATTCTCCCACCTCGGCCCCCCAAAGTGCTAGGATTACAGGCATGAGCCACCACACTAGGCCAGGATTTTAGGGTTTTTTAATCTGGAAAAGTAATCTGTTTACACCTGATAGGAAGTGTGTGTTATAGTCCTCTCAAGATCATAAAGTATTATAAGAGTATTATTTTGGTTATCCATGTAAGAAATTGCATAGAACCCCAAATTAAGTTGACACAAAAAATAACAATAATTTAGAAATCATTACCATCTATACAACTACACTAACAGGTAGAATATTCAAAAATTAGTATTGAAAGATATTATAAATATAATCACCATTTAATTTTCAATATTAGGACATGACCTGAAGATAGTAGTTGAGGAGGCAAAAATGATATCTGCTACTTATTTTGTCATAACATAATAATTACTCTATAACTTCATGGTCAATATTTACTCAGTAATTATATAGTTTTTCACATGGCTGCTTGAACCCAATAAAATAAAGGAAAAGAAGTTATCTTGATTTTCCCAGGGGATAGATTGGACAAAGATAAACTTTCTGGGATCTTCCTTATTGGCTTGTTTGACCCTGAAGATTGCTATTATTTTGAACCCACAAGTAGCTTTTGTGGCATAAACTTTTATTTGTGAACCCCACGTTTCAAAATCCAACCCTAGGAGAAAGGGGATACCCCTTGATCTAAAAGCCCTTCCTATCTGCCTGCACTCCAATATATAAGGGCAGTGTTTTTCAAGACAGATAATAATGCTCACATTTTTAAACTTGTCAAATAATGTGATTGAAGATAAAGATAAAGAACAAGGTATTTGAGGTTGCCTCCAATTCCCAAATCCCAAAATTCTGAAAAGACATATACTTATGGTTCTCTAAAACTATCTGTCTCAGAGATTATGGGGAAAGAGACTTTAAAATCTTGTGTGTTTTTATTTTTAGTCTTGCATTGTAAAACATCCCTTGTAAATTCACTGGAGGTTTATTAAGGGATGTTGGGACCATTATCCACTTTTAGATGAAAGGGTTGGCAAAGTGAGAAAACCAAGTGACTTCAGAAAAGCACCTCAGGATCCAGAATGTTTCCAATCTGAAATGTGCCATCATTACCAATTGATGTCATATTTATTGTTTTGTATGTATGGTGAAATTTACTAGTCTTGAATTTAGGAAGCCATCTGCTCAATTTAAGGCACTTTAAGAATTCTAGAACTGAAGTTACTAAATTTGCATTAACAAAACTGAAAGAAATCTATTTGAGGGAGGGGAATTCAGACAAGGAGGAAAAAGAATACTGTGAAGGTTCTATGCACATGAAAACCCAGTTTCTATTCTCAGTAGACTTGAATATGAAGGGGAAAAAAGGTTTAGTTGCTTTAGTTTAATTTGGAATTCTATTACATATTGCTATACTCAATGAACCTTCCTATTTTATGATCACCCTAATTGTTTCCATTTACGAGATGGGCAGGGTAAAACAATTCAATATTGGATGAAAAATACAGCCTAATGGCATATATGATGCCATATTTATTGTTGATATAAGAGCAAATAACAAATATACCACTTATGGCTGATAACAGAATTTCCTTCATATAAAAAAGAGCAAATTGGTATTGATTTCAGAACTAGGTATATGTTTCAACGATACTTATTGAAGATACGTGCTTAAAAAGGCTGAAAGTTGTTCCTAAACCAATCTCTTATCACAATAATCAGAGTAGAATTAAAGACACATGGCTGCAATGTACGATGTAAATTCCTGTAGTCTTTTATTTATTACTCATTCATACACCATCTATATCAAAAAAAAAGGAAATAACGCCAAGGAAGAAAAGCTGTATGTGCACATGCACACACATGTACACATGTGAGGGGAGAAGAAAGAAGGGAGATAGTAAGAGAGTATATAGTTATGCCTGTGAGTTGAGCATAGTGAAACAATTACAATTCTTGCAGAAAAGCAAAAAGTAAGCATAATGATTTACAAAACGTTTACATTATTGATAGCTTTTACAACATAAAATTTTGCTATCAGAGGAATTAATAAAATAACATGTACAATCACCTAGCACAGACTCTGGCACATAGTAGACTCATATATTATTAGCTCAGTCAGTCATTCGACAAATACATCTGTGGCACCTACTAGTGGCCAGGTATTGTCCTGCTCAGTGACAATCCAAAATCCAAATAAACTTGTCAGCTGGATTTTTAGGGAAGAAAAAAGAAAATGTTAATGATTAGACCTCAAATGTAGGTTTACAAAAGACTGGGAGCTTATAGTGTTCCTTATGTCCATCTTTGATAAAGTCAAAGACATAATGTTAAATCTTGATTGTGTGAAGGCATTTCTACCTAGAGCTAAAGTATTACAGCCCAGACATAGAGGTTTCTAGAATTCCAACTTGAGACAGTGCTAGAGCTGAGAGTCTCTTCTGGGGAACTAGGTGATGCTGAGCACGACACCCTAAAGAGAATTCTCAGCATTGATATCCATGGCCTTTACTTGAAGTTTAGTTACTTCAGAATGTCGATTGAAATATCAATTTGCTTTAGATATAGGCAACAGACACAGAGGTGTGATTTATGGGCATCCTTATCAGAAATATCTTTCTAGTTATGAGGCACCTGAAACACTCTACTATAGGAGATTTATTGTGATGGGACAGGAATCACGTTTTTCAAGCATCCTCTCTGGCACTTCTAATATATTATGGTACTTCTTATACATAGTCCATTTGCCTTTCTTTAATAGATGATAGCACATATTGCTTCCTGTCCCATAACCTCAGCACCTAGCACAGTGCCAAGTATGTAGAAGGCAGTCAATAAGTATTTATATGGTGAATGAATAAATATGCAATTCCCAAAAGTGAAACTCCTTATCAAATGGCAGGGATCCACCCATAGGTTGCCAGGACAAAACGAGTATTATTTTGCCTAACACATCCTTGTCCTGATAAAAAGCTATATAGGTACCTGCCAGCAGCACCAAATTGCCTTTAGGAAGGGCACTAGATCTGTTCAGGCACTCAAACAAATTTGTCATTAAAGCCCTAGAGGCTGACAATAGAAAGCTTTAAAAATATTACCTTTTCCTAGAGAAGGTGAGGGCAGGTATTATCAATCACTTATTTCCACTATAAAACAATCATCATACAACTCACCCTGAACTTTCATGGGCCCCCTGGAAGCATGGCCACCAAATGCACCCCTGACTACTAATCAATTTGCCTATGAAATGAAATGATTTGCTCAGATTGTCTTAGTCTTAGAGAAGACTAAGAAAGAAAGAGCCAAAGCATCTAAAACATATTATCAATTTCCTTGCTTAGTGAAAATTAGGACATCTAATTAAAAAAGAATTTTTATTCCAGATCCTAAAACCAAAGAAAAATAATTCATCATTCAATTAAATTTAACAAATAAAATATTTTTAGTGCCCATTTCGTGCTACAGAGATAAAACCACTAAGGCTATCCATTTTAAAGGACTTAATAATGTGAAAGAGCTATTTTCCACTGTCGTAAGTGACAACACAGGAAAACAAAAGTTTGAGAACTTCTTGTCTCAGAGAGAAAATAAGACAAATCCATAGGAAACAATTAAATGAGATAAAGATACAGTAAGTGTTGAAAGAGAAGTATCAACCAAATATTTTATCAATCATCTTTTTTCTGGGATATTTCATGACATTTTTAAAAGACACTTAAGGAGAGAGATAAGAATTATTATTATTAATAAAAAAGAAAATATATATACAAATGGTAACAGCTTAAAATAAAAGATAGCCCTGGCTCCCCCTACTCCATGGTCTCATAACACAGGGCAGCAACTTTCAATCCTTTGTGCTAAATTATAATTCTGCCTCCCTATTTCTAAGTAATAATGTTAAATTATGTCCTGGTTTATCAATTTTAGACAAATCCATTAATTCTCTTTCTGGTAAATGAGGATTGAGCTCTTTACGCCACTGCCATATTTTCCTTCCCCAATTTTCCCAGGGTAGTTATTTTATAATGTTTTGTTAAGTCAGTCATCAATGCTCATTGCAGAGCAGTATTAGACAGCTCTATTATGATTATACAGTTGACCTTTGAACGACATGGGAGTTAGGGGCACCAACCCCCTCTGCAGTCAAACTTTGCAGTATAACTTTTGACACTCCAAAAATTTAACTACTAATAACTTGCTTACTCCTGACCAGGGCATTACAGATAACATAGTCATCCATTAACACATACTTTCTATGTTGTAAGTGTCACATACTATATTCTTACAATAAAGTAAGCTACAGCAAAGGAAATTTTCCTAAGAAAATCATAAGGAAGAGAAAATATGTTTACTCCCCATTAAGTGGAAGTGGATCATCATAAAGGTCTCCATCCTCATTGTTTTCACATCGAGCAAGCTGAGGAAAAGGAGGAGGAGCAGGAGATGGTTTTGCCATCTGAGGGGTGACAGGCGAAAAAAAATCCATGAATAAGTGGACCCACACAGTTCAAACCCATATTGTTCAAAGGTCAACTATATTTTCTTTCTTGTACAACATTGTGTTTTCTCTTAACTACAAAATTGTCTCATTTTTCATTTACTTCATTTTCAATGTATCTATCCCTAACCTTTCCCAAAGTTCCAAAGTATCTGTTAAAATGTATCCTAATTTTATTTTCTATATGGTTCTTTCCATAGTTCATTTGGCCTTTCACATTAGATTACGTATCAGTTGCATTCTTCCCCCCACCCCAACTCCTGCACAAATATCTCCTGGACTCCTCCATCTTCCTGCTCCTGTTCTCTATGATGACTCTGAAGGCCTGCTGTACAGCTGTCTTAGGACCTAACTTTGCATATTTCTATGTTCTTCCCACTGTTGCCTGGATCCTGTGTCTTCTTTTGGGTCTTCATCCCAATTTTGGTGAAGAATATCCTCCAGAAGCTTTCTGACACAGGATGCCCCGGAAGCACATTTCTGGAGTTCTGGCATGCATGAAGATGTCTTCATTCTACTCTCATACATAATTGAGGAGTTTGTTCGCACACAGAATTCAGCGTTAGAAATCACTGTTCCTCATAGTTAGAAGCACCCCCCATGTTCTCCTAGCTCCCAGTGAGTGGTTACGGTGCTACCGCTAACCCAGAACACTCCTTTTCACTACAAAACTCCATGCAACAATTGCTCACAACCACTCTCTCTTTTTCTTCACCCTCTATTTCTGCTCAACCCAGTTCAATTGGGCTTCCTTTATCAGCACTCCACTCAGTCAGGTCTTATAATGATCAGTAAAGGTCTTTCCTTAGCCAAATCCAATCATCTGTCTCTCATCTTAATAATACAATAATCTTAACGATCTCTCCTCATCTTGATTGATCTCTCAGTGACATTTGGCATCGCCGAATGCTCTAGCCCCCTTAGAACACTTTCTTCCCTGGGCTTTGACAGCAAAACTATTTCCATGTTTACCTCCTATCTTACTGTCCCTTCTTAGCCTCTTTTGCCAGCTGCTCCTCCTCTAACTTCTAATTACCCAGCCTTCCTTTCTCTACCCTTTCTCTTCAGGTGACAAGTGTCAGTCCCATGACTGTTAAATAAATCCCATGTGTTGATGGGCCTGACCTCTCCCATGAGCTCCAAACTCATATAGTATATTCAATTGCCTTTTCAATACCTTCACCTGAAAGTCTAAGAAGCATCTCAAATTCAACATATCAAAAACAAAACTCTTGATTTTCTGCTCCACACCTGCTCCCTCCACCAGGTTTCACCACCTCAGTGAATAGAAACACCATCTACCCAAACCCTGAGGTGCCAAACCTCGGAGTCATCTTTGACTCGACTCTTTCCCTTACACTCTGCATTTAGTAATTTAGTAAATCCTGATTTTTCTATTCACCAAATATATCCTAAATCTCCAGTTGAAGCTACCATCTCTCTTCTGGATACTTCCACAGCCTCCTACATTTTGCATGCTCTCTTACCCTTTGGTTTCTGGGTAGGATTAGCCAATAGCAGGCACTGAAGACTGGAAGGCAGGTCCCCACTCCCACTGGAAGGCCTCAGCTTCTGCCTCCACATCCTCACATTGTTCTTCCAGCTCTAGTGTTGGTAGCAGCTTCCTGCTGTTGCTAACTTTGGGGTAGCCACAACATCCTGTCTGGCTTCTCAGCTCACCCAGCAGCAGTACAACAATCTTCCCATGATAAATTCCCTCTATCCAAGAACTCTAAACTGGTTCCCATTTTCCAGGCTGGATTTTAACTAAAATTAGTTCTATTTATTTATTGGCTTTCCCCCTACTGGAATATAATCTACATGAAAGCAGGAACATTAGTGCCTTAGAACTGCGGTCCCCAACCCCCCGGGGTACAGCCCGATATTAGTCTATGGCCTGTTAGGAACCGGCCACCCATCACTGCCTGAGCTCTGCTATCTCAGCCCACCCCACCCCACCTCACCCCCACCCGTGGAAAAATTGTCTTCCATGAAACTGGTCCCTGGTGCCAAAAAGGTTGGGGGCCACTGCCTTAGAGCACTGCCCAACCTGTCTTGGGTACTTGATAGACATATTTTAAATGAAGGAAGTATGAAAGCATTTTTCCAAAGCAACATGTCACAGTTAAAAACATCATAATTATGATCAAACTCAGAATTTTACAAGGCTCATTAGAAATTTTTAAAGTTTTATAGAGGATCTGGAGTAACTAGGATAAAGTCATCAAAATCAAAATAAAAAAATCAAATTAAAAATAAATAAAAACAAGCAAAGGGCTCAAATGGCCTGAGTATAAAGAAATTAGTTTCTGAAGGTCATTTCATTCCATCAATTTGGGTACTAGCTTCAAGTTATTTCTTAAAGTTTACTTTATCTATAAAATACATGCTTTCATTAAACGCATCATTACTTTTATGACCCTTGTAATCAATCTCCTTTTTCCCCTTCTAAACATGAGAAACAAATAAGACAGACACAAACACTTATATTGATGGGCTTTAAAAAATATGTGGGAGATGGCTTAAGGGAAAAGGAATTAAAGGCAACTTTATGATAAAAATCTACATTCAGAGCAGAACTTAAATGACTAAGGATTCTGAGAGTATTTCACAGCTCAGAAAATATTCAATCCAAAGTAAAATGGACCCAGAACAGGGCTTGTATAAAATAAGAACAGATGAGTAATTAAGGCCTACTTTAAGGCACTAAACTCTTTTCAGAAAGAAAATTGTGATCATGAAATTTTTCTTTCTCTTGAAATGTAGAGAATTTAAAAGCAATAAAACAGAGATTGCAATTCAAAGGCTATCTGGCTGCACCTGCTTCATAGGCCGGTTTTGTTTGACTCACACAAAGTTCTTTATTTCATTCTGTTAGGTTTATGAATTTGAATTTGTTGCCAACATTTTAAAATCAGGCAATTTCTCATAAAAATCTGGAATTCTGACATCTCTCAAGAATTCCTGCAGAGCTACAATCAGCTGTACCTGAGCCCCTTAGACAGGCACAGTCTCCCAGAGTCGCCCTATCACTTCATCTCGGTTTTATTTACTCAGCTTCTCTACTTTAAGTCTCCTGCGAGATCCACCAAGGGTTTGCATTTGCAGGAAAATATCTCATTGCACTTTTGGCTAATTTAAAAAATCGTATAAATTCAAGGCAGGATTACTAACACTAAGTCAGTTCCTAAGACGGTGTTCTTGGGGTAGAGACATAATGGTTGATATTCACAAGCTCAAGTTGGGGAGTCAGGAGGATAAAGGCACCTTCTAGTTTTACCTTTTGATTCCAAATGTAAGGCCTCCGCTGACCACCTTGGCACATATGTAGAAGATCATTGCTGCAGCCCCTGGCCTCTGGCAGCATGTAAACCCTTACCCTACAGCACAAGAGGGTACCACCACCTGGAGTCTTAGCATCTGTTGCTATAAGGAAGCACTTCAGTCTCTGCAAGGCACTACCCAATTAGCTTCAAGAGAATTGTTCTAACAGTAGTATGGATTTCATCCAACTTTCAAGATCAAAAATATTAAGTACTTCTAACTCTCTATATCACACACCCACTGTCTTTAATAAAAGATCATGTGATTTTTCTCATATTCAGAAATTCCCTTTTCTGCTAGGAAACACTTGCTGATCCCAATATTCATTAGGACGAACTCTTGACATTTGAAACAAACCTTCTTCAAAGCTGAAGACTAATTCTCATAACAACCCCATTTGTTTTTGCATTAATTGGTAGGTAGTTGACTTTAAAAACTGGCTTTAAACTCACATAGAAATTGAATTTTGTAATGGCTTAATGACATTAATGCACATAATTTACAATCCTCACAAAAGCTTTTGTCTCTTGTGGTCCCATTTTTACCTTCCTTGCTTCTGCGGTTTTATAATGATAAGCATTATAAAAATGCCCAAGCAGCTATAGAGATACTTCCTGAATCCATATTTGGGTGTACGAAGGGAAACACGCTGCCAATTAAAAATGCAGTAGAGCCCACTATTGTTGATTTATGGCTATGGAGGACATAACTTTTCTCATTTTGGTTATTCAATTTGGATAACAACCCCGTTGCTATGTGAAATAACTTGATTTTCCCCTTTGATGTGCAATTCTTCTAACACCATCATTTAGCATACTGACTGATGATTGGATAAATTTGCAAGACTTTTACTATGAATCATTTAAATTACTCGTTTGCATAAAAGTTTAAATTTCCTTTGGAGAAGCCATTAGAGAATTACTTTAAACACTGTTTTTGTTTTGTTTTTCATGATGTCGTCTCACTTTCTGCCCTGGATTTTTTTTCCCCTCTCAAGGTTATTGTCCTTCCTCTTTCACATTACTAGAGTGCAATAAAACACACCTTCCAAACTGAGGAATGGAGGGTAGGGAAAGGGAAATGCAAAATGGAACTCTCTCATTTACTCCTCCCACAAGCCTGAGCTATAACATCTCCACCCCTGTCAAACCACCTCCCTCCAGGACTTGGACCATCCAATATACTGGGTTGTGGCCAAAAGGGGTAATATCAGAAACTGATCAGACTTTTTATAAAACTGTAGGTCCAACAACCCCCAAAACCTAGAAATCCATATGTTATGTGCCAGAGCAAAGCTCAAAAATCCGTTTTTAATTTCCCAAGGTGAGACTGAGTCATAGTGTTACACCAGAAGGAGTAGAGGGCAAGGCCCATCTTCAAGCAGATCTAGAAAACCACAGGGCCAGAGGCTCAATAAATATACAGCTACAGCAGAGCTCCTCCTCTGGAATCCTATCTGCCAAAAAGTCGTCACCAAAAGTCTTTTGGTTAAACAGCAGAAGTACATGCGTTATATCCAGGAGACTGCTAAAAAAAACAATCATATATTACCTGGAAGGGTTGGAAGAATGGCATCAGAGGGGGTACTTTTTCTCTCTCCTGTGAACTGCCTGTGGATTGATTGCACGTTAAAGAGCTGTGCTGTCTAATAAAGTAGCCACTTAGGTACACACAGCTGTTAAGAACTTAAAATGTGGCTGGTCCAAATTGAGATATGTTGTAAGTGTAAAATACACACCAGATTTCAAAGACTTAGTTTGAAAAAAAAAAAAGAAGAAGAAAAATATATCTCAATAATGTTTATATTTCTTATATATAGAAATATTTTGTATATACTGGGTTTAATAAAATCTATTATTAAAATTATTTTCACCTATTTCTTTTTACCTTTTTAATCTGGTTTTTTGACTGTAAAAAAATTTAAATTATGTAATGCAGCACACATTATATTTCTATTGGACAGTGCTACAATAGAAGGAGTGAATTGTTGCCTTATAGTATCTAGAATCTGAGCCTGAGAGAAGAGAGGATAAAAGAGGATGAGGTAGAGGGGTGAGCTTGAGATGCCATCCTAGGAGCAAGAAAAGGTGAGATCCAGGGACCCAGGGCAGTCTGGATGTGCCCTCTCAATGGCAGAGGTCTCCATGCAAGGGACAGAAATAGGGGGAAGGGGGACTGACGGGAATTAGAGAACCATTTCGCCAACGTTCGGAGCCAGGCCAAAGTGTTCACAGGTTCAGCTGGCAGCTGAAAGAAGATTTAGATGAGCATTCCAAACTTGCAGAAGCATCCTACTTATTAACATTCTCCTAAATTAGCACTCTCGAGATTTGCCAATCATACATAAGAATTCTTTGGTTTTTCTGCCTTTTCAGAATGGCCTCTAGGTTGAATTTATTCCAGGTAACCATATGCTCAAAACATACAGAAAAGAGAAAAAAGAAATGTTTTACAAAGTATTCTTAAATTTTACTTCTAAAAGAAATATTAACATTTTCTTGTTAGAGGATGTTTTTCAATGTTTCTCTTCTTCACTGAAAGAAAAAGATAAATTTTAGGATTTTTGCCCTACTGACATTGGTGGTTAGAGAGGTTGATTTTTTCCTACCAATTATGAAGAATAAAAATATCAATATGTCCTTCTAGGGCATATGGAGTTAAATATTAAGTCTTTGTACTTGGAGGACTAGGATTCTAAATAGAAAAAAGAGACAAGTCAAGAAATGTTTTAAATAACAATGATTTGACACAGGTAATGCTACAGAGCAAGAGAAATTTTACCCTAAGGACGTTTACTCCTTTAATTTGCCTTTCTCTGCCCCCAATTAATGCTTTCAGAAATTCTTTTCTTCCTTCCCCATTCTTCTTCCACAGTCTTGGAGGCCTCCTACTGGCCCAACCTCACATATATTACAGAAATGAAGTCTTCCAAACTTCTCCAAGAAGAAGGTCTGGAACCCTTATCCAGGGGGATTATTTTTGGAAAAGATGTATTACATAGTCACTTGGATACAAGAGGAGTCTTCTAGGTGCCTGCCTTATCATTTCAAATCTATAATCATCCAATCTGCCTCCAGATGACACCAACCCTATGAATACAAATATGCTGACAGGCAGTCACAGCTCCATTGGATCATATTTATAAGGGTGCATGATTGTGAGCATGATCACATTGCTAGAAGATGACATGAGCATTTATGAATTTGGAGTGCATAGTGTTCTAAAGTCAAAGGCCTAAAGACAGAACCATAAGAGTCATGATACACAATCATCTCAAGAAACACTAGAATTCAAGCCTGTTGAGAAAAGTCAGGAAGAATTTTGCTATCACTACTGAAAAACTTTATTCTGTGCAGGATATAAAATCCCTGATTTCTGCTTTTGCCCACATCTCAAGGAGTACCCACTTGGTCATGAGCTTGGAACTTAAACTGGAGTGTCATTGCTGCCCAATTACATCCTTCAAATGCGTTCATTTACTTGTCCAATAATTACTTCAACATTCAAATATCTTGAAATGAAAAGCAGAAGTGAAGACAGAGTTTGAGCAGTATTTAGAACAAGTACATACTTTAGTCTGAAAAATATGTTCATACTCAAACTTGTATACAGCTGAAGCAGTATTCTTTATAGGTCACCTGTAAGGGAAAACATCTCAAGTAATGGACATCCATGGTGAGTGCTCTTTTTCTTTTTATGTACAGATGGAAACAAATAGTTTCAAATCCATTGAAGGGGCCAAATATTATGGTAATATATGGTTAAGATATTTAATCCAAATGCTTCTGAATAAAAATTCTATGACATTGGTGTCAGTAAGATACCTATGATGATCCTGAATGATCCTAAATTCATTTTTATAATTTTTTGTTGCTAAATCACCTTAAATTTAAGGCAATCCATCAAGGAGGATATGCTAAGCAAGAATTTTAGGTGCTACATAGCCAGAAGACAAGAGCAGAGAGGCAAAAAAAAAAAAAAACCTAATATAGAACAAACAACAGCAACAGAATAGGCTGGACTGTTCAAGGGATATGCTGAACTTCATATTATTAAGAAGTTGGTGGGCTCTAATTTAACCTTCAAGAACAAGCAATAGGTAAGAGGACTACCAGCAGTCTACTTGAAAGGGCAAAATTGAACCCTATCACAATCCCAGACCATTTCTAAAACAAGTTTCCCTTGAAAATGGAAAGAGAGATGTGCTTCAAAAAGCTCACTAATGAAACATACTCTCTCTCTCTCTTTCAGTCTCAATAAAGCTTCACAGGGGAAACATATATACATAATGTATCTATTAGAAAAAATACCCTATTCTTTCCTTCCTATCTTTTTCTTGCTGCACACCCTTAATAGTATCACTTGCTCAGCTTTAAGAAACCTTTCATATCTTTTTGTAAACAAAGGTCATATAACATAAAGATTGGTATAATAACTCTCAAGTCTGAAACGGGTAAAATTCTAGGCCATTCTCCCACAGGACTGCTGTTTCTTAGGCATTGCTACTCGGTTATTCAATTAAACTAGAAGGCAGAAAAGCACCCCATGCAGCACTTAGTCTTGCCCTCCTCCTGCATCCAAGTAAGCCTGGATATGCCAAGTTTCTGAGCAATTGATTCAGAACCAATTTGTAGCAAACAAATGCTCTCCCGCTACTTAGAGTGGAAAGATCTCTCCATGCACTTTTGTCTAGACAGTCTCAACTACAGGAATATAATGTGTTTGCAGGCCCTCCAGTGATTTATTAAATGCCAAATCCATACAGCACAGGCACTAAAGCTTAAGAAATGGAAAAACAGCTTACCCAGTGGACTTGTAATGACTTATTAAGATTATGTTGGCGGCAAGACTTAGACAGTATCAATAAATAATAGTAATCTATCAAATAACTTTGGTTGAAATGGTAATGTTTAGAAATATCTCACTTAAGGTGGGAGAAATGCACCCACTGGGGATTAGTGGCATGGAAAATATTCCCATGCAGTGATGTGAAAGACTCTCAGGTCTCCACTACAGCAATTCTGCTTAGGATATCAGTTTCCATTAAAAAATAAAAGTAAACCCTGAACTAAAATGAAGTTTTGAAAGAAAAAGGCACAGACCAAAATCTGCCCAAGAAAACACAATGGTTTTTTACTGTGAAAAACCCAGTACATTTTTTTAATTTTTATTTCACAAATAAAAAATAAGATGTTTATTATAAAATGCAAAATTTTATATATATTTTAAAATATTCTTATTTCCTTTGATAATCCTATTATTTGAAACAGACTCTCAAGAATTCACTAATCAGATGCTAAACACCAGCAGATATTTCAAAGATTTATGATAGGAGGGGAAAAAAGAAGATGAAAAAATGCATTTCATGCTAAAAAGAAAAATTTTTTGTTAATAAAATATATCTTTTGATAGATGCTTGCTAAATAAAATGTTTCCATATTATCTGAGTCAAAGTATTGTGTTGTCAGTTAAGCTCAGCTATACAACAAATGAGAAAAAAATTAACTGTTTCATTGCAAACTATAAGATATACTTTATTTTTTTTACTCTGGACTTATTTGGCAAGACAAATAAGATGTATTTTTAAAAGGCAGCATATTATATGTCAAACTGATAATTACAGTACTTTTGGCAAGACAGATTATTCATGAAGGTATTAAGTACTACTAATTTCTAATTTATATCAATATGAAAAGTACTATTGCTAAGAAAATAGATGTTTATGTACTTTCTTTAGAGAATGGTATTCAGAAATAATCTGAAAATCCATTAATCTTTAGGAAAACATATCTTTTTGATCAGCTTGGTGCAGCTAAAGCAATTTTCTCAAAAATAATGTATGATTGATTTCCCCAAATTGTTCTTTTTAATATTTAAACATTCATTATACCCAAAACTCATAATGAGATATTTGAGAACTATAAGATGTATATTACTTCTCTAAAGTTTTTCACATTTTTCTCACAGAAAGGGGAAAAGAACAGAGAAGATGGCTGACCAGAGACAACAGCTGCCAGATTGTCTTAGAAAGAAGGAAAAGTTTTAGATGAAAAAGAAAAAATAAACAAACAATCATAGATCAGGTGTAATTCTAAGGGGAAAATGTCAGAACCTACCAGAGATTCAGTGGGAAGAAGTTGCAGAGCAGAACAAGAAGGAACAAGATATGGGCAGAAATCAATCCTGAGAGGATTAGAGTCCAGTGAAAAGGGTAAGTGGAGCAGTTTGTTTCTCCCTCTCTCACTTCTGTGGCAGTCAACAGGCTCCTGAATTGCTGGAGAGCCTTTCTACCCTCACAAACCCAAAAGCTGGTGCCACCAGTGAACTGGGAGCTTCTTGAGGACAAAGCACCAGGCTGCCAGCCCCCTTGGTGTGCTTCCTGTCACCACAGACCCAAACCAAGATGGTAGGCACCATATTGCTTCTCCACCCATTGTGTACCTTTGTCCTTTTCACAGGGCTTCAGCCCCTCAGTTTTCATCTTGCTCATCCCCACACAAACATTTCCCAACTCCAGCCCAGACTATGGGAGCCACAGGGGGTCAGTGCATCCCAGGGGATCTGTGTGACCCCAGAGTCTGGACATTCTGGAGAGACTGCCTTCCAGAGAGAGGGACATAGAATGACCAGAGTGCTAGCTTTCCTCCATTCAGACTCTTTTTCTTTCCTTCCCCTCTCCCACCCATGAGTGCCAAGAGAGACACTTGAGCCAGTGCTCTCAGAAGCAGCTGCTTCCCCTTTTTGGGGGCTTCCACAGAGAGTGGGGCTCAAACCTTTCCTCTTAAAG
This sequence comes from Propithecus coquereli, assembly GCF_000956105.1. Taxonomy (NCBI): domain Eukaryota; kingdom Metazoa; phylum Chordata; class Mammalia; order Primates; family Indriidae; genus Propithecus; species Propithecus coquereli. Next base: position 890,154 of record NW_012149174.1, read on the forward strand.
ACCTGCAGTGGACTAATGGGTGCTCAGACTGTGAGCCCCCTGCTCACCAGCCCTCTCTGGTGCTGCTAGCCCAGCTGTTCCATCAGAAGAAGGCACACCCCAAAGTGGACAGATATCAAACCTACTTGAGCACCTCATAGGCAACTCAAGACCAGCATGTTTCTCCCTGGTATGGTCAAGGATTGATCTTCAGGGACCTGGGAACAGTCCCACAGGCCAGATCCCATACCTCCAGGACTTGATTGTGTTGCTCAGGAGCACGGAGGGGAGATTTGGGAACTGATTGCAGGAGGTGAGGGAGCCCTTGCGGGCAGAACTGAAAAGAGAACACAGTGTGGGTCCCAGCCACAATGTATTCGCAGAGCACCCCTCCCCTTATAGGAAGGCCATACTCTCAGCCCAGGGCAGGATCCTGGACAGGGAAGATCCCAGCCCACAGCGACATTTATGGGAGCTCAGCTAGTCTGAGCTCCTGCCTGCTGGCATTCACCAGAGGGAAAATGTGGAGCAGAACAGGGAGAGAACAGGGAAGCCCACTCCTGACAGTCAGATTGTAAATTTCAGATGGCCCCACCTACACAAACAGACTTCCTGGCTGGGTGGGGCAACCTCAGCCCCTTCCTGGTAGCTTTCCCCAGAAGGCTGGGAATGGACCTTTGACCCCTGCTGAAACAGCTACCTTACCAGCTTTTGTGTAGCCTGAGGGCAGGCTCACCAAGCAAAGCCCCACCCACCTGCAATCTCCCACCAGCCTCTGCTGTGGTGGAGAATAAGGATTCACCTGGAAGTTCCAGGGCTCCACTCACCACCTGGGGCATTCAAGTGCTTCTCCTGAGGAGCTAGAGACAGTCGCAGGTCCCCAAAGCAACACTATAGCTTATTCCTTCCTGCAAGCACCACCTACTGATGGGGAGGTCAATTTGCACAGCCCTTTACAGCATTTACTGACTCAATCATACAGGGTGTGATTGATTCTTACCCACAAGTACTACCTACTGTCTCAGAGATTAAACTGGGCGTGCCAATACAATTCACACTATTGTGAAGCCCACAGCGCTGTGGAAAGAAAAAGGATCTCAAAGACCTCCATCCTCCCTCGTCAAAGAGAGACAGGGAATATGCCCACACATGTAGCTCACCACTGCTACAGTCCACAAAAAAACTAGCAACCGAGAAAATCACCACACTAAGGATATCTATAACCATGGCATCCATCCAGAACCTAGACCCCCATCAAAGCACCCACAAGCAAAGCCAAATGTTCTTACCCAACATATGCTACATACCCTTCCTTACAAGTGAGGGGGGGAGGAAAACAAAAGTTCAATCTAAATAAAAGAAAATCTAAAATAAGAAGTGACTGCTGTCCCACATGAGAAGGAATCAGCAAAAGAACTCTGGAAGAATGAAAAATCAGAGCAAAGACACACCCAAAAGGGAACACCAACTCTCTAGTGATGGATACCAACCAAAATGAAAATATTGAAATGACAAGTAAAGAATTCCAAAGATGGATTGTAAGGAAGTTCAATGAAATCCAAGAGAAAATGGAAAATCAACTCAAAAAAAAAAAAAAACAACTAGGAAATGAATGAAAAATTCACTAAACAGATTGACATATTATATTTTTAAAAAAATAGAACTTCTGGAAATGAAAAATTCATTTAAGGAAATACAAAACACAGTGCAAAGTTTTAAGAATAGAGTAACCAGGCAGAAGAAAGAATCTCAGTCCTTGAAGACAAGTCTTTTGAATTAACTCAGTCAGCCAAAAATAAAGAACAGAGAATTAAGAGGAATGAACAAAGTCTACAAGAAGTATAGGATTAGGTAAAACAGTCAAATATCAGAATCATAGGCATCCCTGAGGGTGAAAAAGAAAACACACAAGGGCTAGAAAACCTATTCCAGGGGATAATTGAGGAAAACTTCCTTGGTATTGCTACAGATTTAGACATCCAGGTACAAAAAGCTCACCAAACACTTGGGAGAGTCATTGCAAAGAGGCAATCACCAAGACACATAGTCATCAGACTGGCCAAAGTCAACATGAAGGAAGAACTCCTGAAAGTTGTGAGGACCCATCGGGCTAACTGCAGACTTCTCAACTGAGACCTTACAAGCCAGGATGGATTGCAGCCCCATCTTCAGTCTTCTTTTTTTTTTTTTTATTTCAGCATGTTATGGGGGTACAGATGATTAGGTTACATATGATGCCCTTACCCTCCCTCCCCACCAAGTCCAAGCTTCAAGTGTGTCCATTCTCCCAGGGGTGCGCATCGTACTCATTGTTTGTGCATATGCCCGTCCCCTCCTCCCCCCTCCCCCCTCTCCTTGCCCAACATC
>NW_012149174.1:896296-898402 GCF_000956105.1 Propithecus coquereli
GTTCTGCCGCTAGAGGGAGCCGCTAGTATGTTGTCCACGGCTCTCTTGATGGGAGGGGTTACTTGGGGAGCTTGTTTTGGTCCCTTGCTGGGCTTTCTCTGTTGGTAGCTGACCAGAGGCGGAAATGCAGTGGTACCAGGTGACCTGAACCGGTCTGGCGAGGAAAGTCACTGGGCTGTCAGCCATTGGTCAGTGCCAAATCCCCAGGGACTGGCGCTTTTCGGAGAGGGGGAGTGGCTCTCTATGTCTCTCTGCTGCAAGCTCGGAGGCTGCCTGCAGAAGGCGCTGGCTAGGGGGACGGGGTGCTCCACCAGACTGCCCAACTCCCCAGTGCTTTCAGCCTCCGCAGGCGTCCTCCCCCAGCAGGCAAGGAGGCACTCAGAATTCAGAGGAGGCTCTCAGCATTCACTGGTCAAAGAAATGGGCCCAGCCAAGTGACTCCAGGTCCCGGGAGGGCAGAGCTAGCTGCGAGAGTTCCCAGGCTAGAGGAAGGGAGCCGTTCCGCACCCGCGACCTGCCGTGGGCCCTGAGCTGGCGCTCGCCGCCCCCAGTGCGCTGGCTCCAGAGGGAGCCGCTGAGGGGCTGGGAGGTACCCAATCAGGGAGTCAATTGAGTCACCAGAGTGCTCTGCTGTCTCCTTTATGTCTCCCTCCCCCAATCTCACGCCAGTCCAGCAATAGCTCTCACTCCTACTGGCCCACCCTGGGCAGTCTCAGTCGCCAGCGGCAGTTTCCAGGTTAGAGTCCTCTACTCAGTAATCACCTCCTCCTTCTGGACCCGCTGGGTGCCAGAGACCAGCTTCCTGAGTCCTAACTGCCTCTGGCGGTAGCCCAGACCAGCTCCTCCCCTGTCCGGTGCAGTCCTGACACAGAACTCCGGGAAGTTCAAGATGCTTCCCGCTCCCGTCTCGTCTCCGCTGAGACCCACATTTCCAGACCCAGTTCTACATCCACAAGCCCCTGCCTCTTGGTGGGCTTGTAAGTCAGTGGGGAAGCTAGACTGTCTCGCGAGGGACTTGTCCCGGTGCACTTACTGGCCAGGCTGGCGCGGCCGTTTCGTGCTCCACTCTCTATTGTCTGTCGGCGCTTTCCAGGTTTTATATTCCTACCTCCCGTTCGCTTTGTTCTTTTTCCTGATGTGCGTGTCCCCCGCTGAATCTCCACCAGTTCACCACGCTGTTTTCGCAGGAGAGTGATCCGATCATGTGTAGCAGACCGAAATCTACCTCTCCCTCTCTGGAAGCAGGGATTCGGGAGGCTACCCTAACTCCGCCATTTTTTGTCTCTTTCCTTCAGTCTTCTTAAACAGAAACTGACAGCCTAGAATTCTGTGCCCTGAAAAACTAAGTTTCATATATAAAGGAGAAATAAAGACTTTTCCAGACAAGTAAACACCGAGGGAATTTATCAAGACCAGACCTACCCTCTAGGAAATACTCAGAATCACATTATACATGGATCAGCACAATAAACACCAACCAGAGTAAAACCACACAAAAGCAAAAGCTCAGAGCTCATATACAATGACAGAGGTAAAACAAAGCAATAAGGTACTACCCAAAATGATGAACAGAATAGCATTCCACCTATCTATTCTATCAATCAATGTGAGTGTTATGAATGCCCCACTCAAGAGACACAGACTGGCTGAATGGATGAAAAAATACAACCCAAGTATCTGCTGTCTTCAGGAACACATCTAACCTGCAAGGACTCATACAGACTCTAGGTGAAGGGATAGAAAAAAATATTTCATGCAAATGGAAACCAAAAGAAAGGAGGTGTAGCTATTTTCATAACAGATAAAACTGACTTTAAATCAATAATAGTAAAGAAAGACGAAGCTGCTCATTATATTAATATAATGGTAAAGGGAGCAATTCAACATGAAGACATAATAATCATAAATATTAGGCACCTAACACAAGAGCTTCCAGATTCATAAAGCAAACCCTACTAGATCTAAGCAAAGAGATAAACAGCAATATTGTAATTGCTGGTTACTTCAACACCTCACTTACAGAACTGGACCAATCATCTAAGCAGAAAATAAATAAAGACAAATTAACAATCTAAAGACATGTCTCAAGGAACTAGAAAAGGAAGA
>NW_012149174.1:900517-901107 GCF_000956105.1 Propithecus coquereli
TTTCATGCCCCTGTATTAGTAGAATCAACATTGTTAAAATGTCCATACTACCCAATGCAAATTACTGATTCAATGCAATCCCCATCAAAATACCAACATCAACATCATATTTCGCAGATCTAGAGAAAGTAATTCTAAGCTTCATTTGGAACCAGAATATTTTGAAATAAAAAAAAGAAAAAGAAAAAGAGGGAGCTGTTGGAGTGCTTTGCTTTCAATACTGTCATCACCTGGTGCTTCTCCATGTTACAGTCACACTTGACCTTGGAGCTGCAACCAGAACTGGCTCCACATCTCTCTTTGAAGGAGTACTGCTAGTTGGCAGGCTCAAGGCACTTTGGGAATTATTATTTTATTTGTTATTCCTAAAAGAAACTATTAAAGGGATGACATTCAATGAGGTCAAATGAAATTACTCGGGGAACCAAAATTGAAAACAACACTGGGCTAAACTCCAGAGTCTAAGCTTCAGCCCTCCTTTTCCACAAAATTAAATTTGACTAAAATTTTCACAAAATTAAATTTGAACTTTTAAAAAGGAAAATTGTGTTGATTCGGGTTTTTTAAGTATAAATGGCCAAAGCAAATAT
>NW_012149174.1:909447-913738 GCF_000956105.1 Propithecus coquereli
GGGAAAATGTCCAAAGCACAAAAATAGACTTCTTACCCTGAATCTGGCCATGGCTTGGTTTGGATGGCAAAACTGAAATCTTTTGTTTTCACCTTAAGCCTCCCCAAATCCCCTTCTGAGTCTAAGAGCACTGACGACCTATTCCCAGCTTTCGCATCCCTCCTTCCTTCCAAGAAAAGAACCAAACCAGAGAACGCAGTGACATCGTGACCATATGGACAAGATCTCATCTGTCTTGACGGGCCTTGCCAGGAGAGGTGAGGACAGTTGGGCTGGCACTGCTCTAAGTCCACATCAGGATGTCGATAAAACCACAGACCCCTTGCTACCCGCTCCGCATGAAGTTTCCTCCCCTTCTTGGGGAAGTAGAAGTATTTTCTCTTCACAGGAAATTTTGATCTTCCACAGGGATTTTCAATAGGCTTTTAAAATATATAGCTATTTTCACAGCAAATTCAACATTTCATCAGAAGTTAGGCAAATAAAGTTTGGAGAGTTTGCAGGAAGAAGGTAGCTACAAACCTTACTTAGCAGTTCTTGCATGTGGAGGAGAGAGGAGATACTGAGGGAACGTAAAATTCAGAGCTCTGAGCCCCAGTGTGGTTCTCAAACAACTGAGTCTGTGTTACAGGAGAGAGGGGACAACCTTGGGCAAGTGCATTTTAGAGGAACCTAAGTTTCCACATCTGATGGGAGTGTTGGACCAGATCAATGTCAGCTCTGATGCTGTTAGGTGGATGGTCATCTCAGAAACAGGTAAAGCAAAAACTAGAAGGTGACTAAGGTGACCAAGAGGAAAGACAGTGGCCAGCTTATGGAAGGTAGAGGGGGTCAGACACAAACTGGAAAACCAGAGAGTAGACTGAGGCATTCCCATTATCACCTGGAACAGGGATGGTTGTCAAGATCATCTCTGGCCAGCATGACATTGGCACCAACATCTTGGAACAATGTCCAGTCGATCCAAGCAGACACAGGCCCACGTGCAGGATATAGTGCCGAAGTTCAGCACAGAAAGAAAAGATCAGCAGGAGGTCTAAAAGAAGACGACATGGACACAATAGGAATTTTTCCAGCCTTGATGTAAACTTGGGTCTGTATACTGAGTCCTTAAGATGGGGTTTCTCAATCTCAGGACTGTTGACACTCTGGGTCCAAATATTCTTTGTTCTGGGGGGCTGTCCAGTGCATTGTAGGATGTTTAGCAACATCCCTGCTGGCCTCTACTGACTAGATGCTATTTGCACTCCCCCAACTCCTAGTTGTGGCAGCCAAAAATGTCTCCCAATATCACCAAATGACCCTGGGTGCAAAATTGGCCTGGTTGAGAACCAATGCTTTAAGAGCATGTTTCATGGCCACCAGATTGACTGAAACCACGCCCTTACTTTTCCTGGCATCTTTCCCTGTACACTCTCCTGAACTTGACAGTTTGGACAGCTCCCTGTTCTCTTGGCTCTGCCCTCAATTTGCCCTCTGTCTGATGATTCGGCCTTGGCATTTCAAACCATCACTTGCCCCTAGCTTAACCTTTATCTATGATTTAATGTTCTATAGGCAAGCTCTCGATCAACATCTTCTTATCTGAGTCTTAGACCCTTCCTCTCCTTCTCCCAAAGCCACACAGCCAAGATGCAGCCACTTCTTCTCCAGGGCACGGCACTGTCTCCTAAGAGCTCAAGCCCTGAGACCCCAGTAGCCCAGGGCCCAGATCCCCTCCCCAGGACAGGGAATCTGATGAGAGCCAGTAGAAATACAGATCTCCAGGTGTCAAAGGAACAGACAGAGCTGCTTTCTCCTTCCTCCTGGGGATCCCAGAGGCTGACAGAATTGTCAGTCCCCTTCCTGTATTATCTGCTAGGGAGACAGGGCAGTGAAGCCCCTTCCCTGTCGCCTGCGCAAGGTGCTGGAGCAGAGGCCTCTGGAGAAGACCGTGTTCCCCTCCTCTCTCAAACACTCGCAAGTCCAACCGCCCGCTCCTTTCTGCTCAGCAGGGCTCTGTCCAGCTCCACATCTGTAGTTTCCCTGTTTGTGAATTGACTTTGCTAGTTGCACTGTCAGAAACTTCCCAGGAATGAGGGGCCTGTCCCTCAAACAAGTTTCAACCACATGACAACCTATTCTTTTTTGGTGATTTTGACCTGTGATGCAAGTTTACGTATTCAAAAAGCCTTCCTTATTATGCACTTTTTCTAATATTTGAAGTAAACATATTCCATGCTACCAAAATGCACCCACTTGGTGACTTACTTAACCAGATTGTAGATGACATATTTCTTACTGTAATCTAACTGCTTAACCCCTACCCCACTGAAAATGCTCTCCCCCACCTTCTCCCTGTTATGCCATTGACTGTGTGATACTGTGGAAGTTACTGAACTTCTCTCTGCTTCAGCTTCTACATCAATTGAAAAAGCAATAATAATTTTTTTAATTTTACTTTTTTTTTTCAGCATATTACGGGGGTACAAATGTTTAGGTTACGTATATTGCCTTTGTCCCACCCGAGTCAGAGCTTCAAGTGTGTCCATCCCCTAGATGGTGCACACTATACCCATTAGGTGTGAATTACCCATCCTCTCCTCCCCTCTCCCATCTGCCCGACACCCGAAGAATGTTACTACTATATATGCACTTAAGTGTTGATCACTTAATACCAGTTTAATGGTGAATACATGTGGTGCTTGTTTTTTCATTGTTGTGGTATTTCACTTCATAGAATGGGCTCCAGCTCTATCCAGGATAATACAAGAGGTGCTAGATCGCCATTGCTTTTTGTGGCTGAGTAGAACTCCACAGTATACATATACCACATTTTATTAATCCACTCATGTACCGATGGGCACTTGGGTTGTCTCCACATCTTTGCAATTGTGAATTGTGCTGCTATAAACATTCTAGTGCAGGTGTCTTTTTTATAGAATGTCTTTTGTTCTTTTGGGTAGATGCCCAGTAATGGGATTGCTGGATCAAATGCTAGTTCTACTTGTAGCTCTTTGAGGTATCTCCATATTACTTTCCACAGAGGTTGCACTAGTTTGCAGTCCTACTAGCACTGTATGAATATTCCTATCTCTCTGCATTGACGCCAACATTTATTGTTTTGGGACTTTTTGATAAAGGTCATTCTCACTGGAGATAAGTGATATCTCATTGTGATTTTGATTTGCATGTCCCTGATGATTAGAGATGTTAAGCATTTTTTCATATGTTTCTTGGCCATTAGTCTATCTTCTTTTGGAAAGTTTCTGTTCATGTCCTTTGCCCACTTTTTGATGGGGTTGTTTGATTTTTTTCTTGCTGATTTTCCTGAGTTCTACATAGATTCTAGTTATCAGCCCTTTATTGGATATGTAACATGTTAATATTTTCTCACATTCTGTAGGTTGTCTATTTGCTCTCATTGATAGTTTCCTTGGTTGTGCAGAAGCTTTTTAATTGGATTAGGTCCCATTTATTTATTTATTTATTGCTGTGATTGCCTTTGGGGTCTTCTTCATAAATTCTTTCCCTAGGCCAATGTCTATAAGAATTTTTCCAACATTTTCTTCTAGAAGAATTCTTATAGTTTCATGCCTTAGGTTGAAGTCTGTTACCCACCGTGAGTTGATTTTTGTGAGAGGTAAAAGGTGCAGATCCTGTTTCAGTCTTCTATAAGACAATAATAATTTTTGCTTCTTTTTCACAAAATAATCTTTAGGTGTTAATAAGACAATGTATTGAAAATGCAATAAATTCCACCCAAACGCCCAATAAATTCCAAACCATGTTTTCTTTCTCTAGCTGGCTAACAAGCAGGGCCTTCAACTCAATAATGCATTATATTTTATTCCAGACAGAAAACATACAGATTTCAAAACCAGTGGTGGAACTTTAACAGAACAAAGATCTTCTTAGCAACCAGAGGTATCAACAATGAAAAAGACTAGCATATGAGTGAGGAGTTCTCCATTGGTGAAGCTATTGAAGGGGAGAGTAGATGACAAATGTCAGGTCATGTATCGCAGAGCCAGGATTCTGGCACTGAATAGCATGTGGAAGTGAGTGAACTCTGAAGTCCTTTGTGGGCCTACAATTCTAACATGACTTCTCTTGCCACCAATGAATGTTTGTCATAAGCTAGGATGGGCAATTCATTTACAGTTTATCTCCCACATGAGATGTTTTCTTTTATACACACACACACATATACATATATATATGTACATAAATTCATATATATATGTGCATAAATACATATACATATATTTTTGTTTTTTAGTTCAGCATATTACAGGGGTACAAATGTTTA
>NW_012149174.1:913788-915775 GCF_000956105.1 Propithecus coquereli
TGGGCTTGTAAGTCAGTGGGGAAGCTAGACTGTCTCGCGAGGGACTTGTCCCGGTGCACTTACTGGCCAGGCTGGCGCGGCCGTTTCGTGCTCCACTCTCTATTGTCTGTCGGCGCTTTCCAGGTTTTATATTCCTACCTCCCGTTCGCTTTGTTCTTTTTCCTGATGTGCGTGTCCCCCGCTGAATCTCCACCAGTTCACCACGCTGTTTTCGCAGGAGAGTGATCCGATCGTGTGTAGCAGACCGAAATCTACCTCTCCCTCTCTGGAAGCAGGGATTCGGGAGGCTACCCTAACTCCGCCATTTTTTGTCTCTTTCCTTCAGTCTTCTTAAACAGAAACTGACAGCCTAGAATTCTGTGCCCTGAAAAACTAAGTTTCATATATAAAGGAGAAATAAAGACTTTTCCAGACAAGTAAACACCGAGGGAATTTATCAAGACCAGACCTACCCTCTAGGAAATACTCAGAATCACATTATACATGGATCAGCACAATAAACACCAACCAGAGTAAAACCACACAAAAGCAAAAGCTCAGAGCTCATATACAATGACAGAGGTAAAACAAAGCAATAAGGTACTACCCAAAATGATGAACAGAATAGCATTCCACCTATCTATTCTATCAATCAATGTGAGTGTTATGAATGCCCCACTCAAGAGACACAGACTGGCTGAATGGATGAAAAAATACAACCCAAGTATCTGCTGTCTTCAGGAACACATCTAACCTGCAAGGACTCATACAGACTCTAGGTGAAGGGATAGAAAAAAATATTTCATGCAAATGGAAACCAAAAGAAAGGAGGTGTAGCTATTTTCATAACAGATAAAACTGACTTTAAATCAATAATAGTAAAGAAAGACGAAGCTGCTCATTATATTAATATAATGGTAAAGGGAGCAATTCAACATGAAGACATAATAATCATAAATATTAGGCACCTAACACAAGAGCTTCCAGATTCATAAAGCAAACCCTACTAGATCTAAGCAAAGAGATAAACAGCAATATTGTAATTGCTGGTTACTTCAACACCTCACTTACAGAACTGGACCAATCATCTAAGCAGAAAATAAATAAAGACAAATTAACAATCTAAAGACATGTCTCAAGGAACTAGAAAAGGAAGAACAAACCAAACCCAAAGCCAGCAGAAGAAAAGAAATAACTAAGGAGAGAGCAAAACTTAATGAAATGAAAAACAAAAAAACAATACAAAGGATCAGCGAAACAAAAAGTTGGTTCTTTGAAAAGATGAACAAAATTAATAGAACTCTTGCTAGATTAACCAGGAGCAGAAGAGAAAGGACCTAAATAAGCTCAATCGGAAATGAAAAAGGAGATATTACAACTCATACCATAAAAATACAAAATATCATCTGTGAATACTATGAAAATCTCTACTCATATAAACTCAAAAACACAGAGGAAATAGACAAATTCCTGGAAACACACAACCTCCCAAGACTCAATCAAGAAGAAATAAAACTCCTGAACAGACCAACAATTAGCAATGAGATTGACACAGTAGTAAAAAATCTTCCAACAAAAAAAGCCCCAGACCAGTTGGATTCACACCTAAATTTTACCAGACCTACATAGAAGAGCTGCTGCCCATACTGCAAAAATTATTCCATAACATCAAGAGGAAGGAATCCTCAACTCGTTCTATGAAGCCAATATCACCTTGATATCAAAGCCAGGAAAAGACACAACAAAAATAGAAAACTGCAGACCAGTATCCCTTATGAATATAGATGCAAAAATCCTCAATAAAATACTAGTGAATAGAATTCAACAGCACATCAAAAAAATAATTCACCATGACCAAGTGGGCTTCAACCAGGGATGTAAGGAAGGTTCAGCATATGTAAATCAATAAATGTGATTCACCACATAAACAGAAGTAAAAACAAGGACCATATGATCATCTCAATTAATGCAGAAAAAGCGACAAAATTCAGCACTCTTTCATGATAAA
>NW_012149174.1:917260-918502 GCF_000956105.1 Propithecus coquereli
TTTTTTCCTATAATATTTCTCTAGAGGCTGAGATACTCATCAAGATCCTAGAACAGCCAGGGTCAAGGTTCATCATATCCCTGTAAAATTTCAAAATATCTGGGATAAAAAGCAGCCAATTTCCAAAATGGCATTTAGCTTCTCAACAACACTGTTGTTAGAAAGTAACACAACAAACTGTCTTCAGAATAATTTCCAACATATAATCCTGTTATTGGCCAAAAGGACAATCAGGTGTGTGTTGTAGAATAAATTGATTTCCACGTGTGCAAATTCTCAATCCATTTACCATCCAGGCAAGCTTTCTTGTAGTATTCCCCCCAAATATGGGAGTAACAGAGATGGAGGAAGGCATGGGACCTCAAGAACAGAAAATCACACACAGGAGAGCAAGGGTAGGGCAGGGATCCCAGGACAAAGCAAGAGGGAGAAACCCAACGTGCCAGCCAGGCAGCCGGTCCAGAGAAGTAGAATCAATTGAACATGTGAGTTGAGAATTACGCAACTGGGGAAGTGAGAAGATAAATTCATGGTTGATGCAAAAAAAATTAAGCAAGCCTAAAACCAAACGCTTTTCAATCCAAGAAAACAAAAAATGGGAAGAAAAATGAATGAATTTTATATGCAACCTGGCTCCACTATGATTAGCATTTGCTAATCCTCAGAACATAAGCAAAGAAAAAAATAATTGAGCTAAACGTGAGATGTAACTAAATTTGAAAGTTAGGGCAGGAAGTGTTCATGTATATGGTTAGGGGTTATGGTTGCAAGATTTAGCAAGTGAAAATACAGGATGCCCCGTTAAATATGAATTTCAGATACATAAATAATAAGTTTTGTACATGTTCCAAATATTTTATGGATAGGGGTGGAGGGGTGAAAAGGCTATATCTTCGTCATCCATATTAGAGAGTCAAAACTATAAAAATCAATAGGTAGCATTATAAGCCCTGGGAGCCCCCACACCAGAATAGGTTCAGAGAGACTCCGGTCCTACCTCATGGTTGCAAAAGATTTATGAACAGAAAAAGGAAAGTGAGTACAGAAAACAGAAGTGAGGTACAGAAGCAGCTGAACTGGTTTACAGCATGGCGTTTGCCTTATTCTAACATGGTTTGAACAGTTGGCCACCTGTGATTGACTGAAACTCAATGACTGGTACAAGAGGTTACAGTCTGTTTACACATCCTGTTAGGTCACAGTTCATTATGTATGGAGAAACCTTTAGTCCAAATTTAAAAT
>NW_012149174.1:919242-922001 GCF_000956105.1 Propithecus coquereli
ATGACAGTGGCATGGAAGGAGAAATAGGGGACGCAGAAGAGTTTGAAGAAATAAACAACAGGACTTAATAATAGAAGAGGGGAAAGGAAGATAGAAGAATCAACGATGTAATTCAGAAATCACTCAGCCCTGGAGCCTGGAATTCAGGCAGTCCCACTAAGAAAAACAGAAATGCACAAAAAGAACCAGCTCTGGGGGAAGGTAAGAATTCAGTTTTGTGCATATTAATTTATCTACATACCTGGAGCCCACGATGGTCATGCCTGAGGCATCTCAAATTTTTAAAAATGTAAATGTGAAAAGCAGACAGGCAGTTCCTGCAATTTGTCACCTCAAATACCATCGATTTGATTTCATGAAAGTCTCTTTTACACAACTCTATTTGACTTTCTGCCTCCTTCATCAGCTCATTTATCAGTCTCAGCCAGCACTTTCAGGGGTTGTGGAGGATCCGAGCCCCACCCCCGGTAAAGCAGGGAAATCAGGGGTCGGCTCTCCGATGCAGGAGTGCCATCTAGTGGTCAGAGAATGTCACTTCAGGCTAGACTGTGCACAAGGAATACACCGGCATGTTTCCAACTTCCAGGCTGTGGCAGAAACCCGGACCTCTCATTGTCCAGACGTGACTATGAGAGCACATCTAGACACAGTGCTAAGAAATGAATTCAACCTCTGCTTTTAGAAACGTATTCTTACCAAACGAGATAGATGTGGTCTAATGGAGAGAACAGTGAAATCAGTATAGCTCTATTTCGTTTTGAAGTTTTTCATATTTAGTGAAGAAATGTATTTGTAGCTATGAATATCATTTGGCTATCTTCATATGAAGGCAAAATTTACAGATAACTAACTTGTCAATGTCTCATATATAAATGGGCCCCTTTCCTTAACTATCTTAAAGTCACTCCCTTCATTTGCATCTGATTCTCTCTGAAAAAATGTTCAGTTGTTTTGCTACCCACTGCCTAAAGTCATCTCTTTGCCTCAGAATGTCCGGAACATTTTATCAAACCTTTACAGCTATTTATGCACATGTCTTATCTCCCTTGCTGGACTTTCAGCTTCTTGAAGCCGAGTCCATTTCTGTCTCATGCGTTAAAAGCTCCAAACAACCAATCGCCAGTATTTCTAACATTGGGGGATCAAAGCCTCCTTTCAGAATTCAATGCAAGCTGTGGATTTCCTTACCAGAAAATATGCATTCTGCACACACATGCGAAATTTTGCTAACACCGCTGGGGAATTCAGTGGCCCCTTGAAGCCCTTCAACACGTTGTTCAGGATAAGAAATCCTGATCTAAAATGAACTTCAGGAACACAGCCTAATCATAAGTTGAAGTATCCTATATGAGAAAAACAGGCACATGTGGAGATACAGAGTAAAGCCTGTAAAAACTGACTTCCTCTACATTGCCAAATATTCACCAGGAAAAAAAAAGAATCTGTTTCTGTTTATTAGTAAAAGGCAGAGTTGAAATTTCCAAACCTGTGGGGATGAACAAAATGTGGAAATGCCCTATCCAAGAGACCAGTCATGCCCAAGACCCCCTTCTCTTGCCAGGAGACTGAGGAGGGTCTGCTACTACCACCCTGCCCCAGCCTCTGGGCATTCTGCTATCCCAGTTTCTCACCTAAGTTTTTAAAAAATCTTTCCCCCTCTACTTGGCAACATTAGAATTTTTCCTCAGTTAGTCTCTCTCTCTGTCTCTTCCTCTCTCTCTCTCTTTCACACACACACACACACACACACACACACACACACACACACACACACAATCTAGGTAGGGAAAATGTCCAAAGCACAAAAATAGACTTCTTACCCTGAATCTGGCCATGGCTTGGTTTGGATGGCAAAACTGAAATCTTTTGTTTTCACCTTAAGCCTCCCCAAATCCCCTTCTGAGTCTAAGAGCACTGACGACCTATTCCCAGCTTTCGCATCCCTCCTTCCTTCCAAGAAAAGAACCAAACCAGAGAACGCAGTGACATCGTGACCATATGGACAAGATCTCATCTGTCTTGACAGGCCTTGCCAGGAGAGGTGAGGACAGTTGGGCTGGCACTGCTCTAAGTCCACATCAGGATGTCGATAAAACCACAGACCCCTTGCTACCCGCTCCGCATGAAGTTTCCTCCCCTTCTTGGGGAAGTAGAAGTATTTTCTCTTCACAGGAAATTTTGATCTTCCACAGGGATTTTCAATAGGCTTTTAAAATATATAGCTATTTTCACAGCAAATTCAACATTTCATCAGAAGTTAGGCAAATAAAGTTTGGAGAGTTTGCAGGAAGAAGGTAGCTACAAACCTTACTTAGCAGTTCTTGCATGTGGAGGAGAGAGGAGATACTGAGGGAACGTAAAATTCAGAGCTCTGAGCCCCAGTGTGGTTCTCAAACAACTGAGTCTGTGTTACAGGAGAGACGGGACAACCTTGGGCAAGTGCATTTTAGAGGAACCTAAGTTTCCACATCTGATGGGAGTGTTGGACCAGATCAATGTCAGCTCTGATGCTTTTAGGTGGATGGTCATCTCAGAAACAGGTAAAGCAAAAACTAGAAGGTGACTAAGGTGACCAAGAGGAAAGACAGTGGCCAGCTTATGGAAGGTAGAGGGGGTCAGACACAAACTGGAAAACCAGAGAGTAGACTGAGGCATTCCCATTATCACCTGGAACAGGGATGGTTGTCAAGATCATCTCTGGCCAGCATGATATTGGCACCAACATCTTGGAAAAATGTCCAGTCGATCCAAGCAGACAC
>NW_012149174.1:931506-941426 GCF_000956105.1 Propithecus coquereli
TGCAAGAGCTCTTGCTACATATTATTATATTATATAAGACAATTCTCCTATTGGCAGAGGATTGTAATCCATAAAACAGTTTGGCACTTTGAGGGTGATAAAGACATGTCTTTAATAATTTTGTAAAAAGATTCAGCAAAGAGAGCAAACTGTTGTGATGTCAACCCTGTTAGAAAGAGTGGCTTCACTTAACAATGTAGGCCAAGTCAGAAAGAACCAGAAAAGCTGCAGGTGGCTGTCTTCCAAGTGCTAGAAATTATTACTGCACTTTTTAAAAGCACGAACTACATTTTGAAAATAAAAATGCTGCTTCTTTAATTAATACTATATTTATTCAGTTCTATGCAGCCTTTCACCAGACCTTTAAATACTAGATTTTTTTCATCTTAATATCAGACTACAGAGAGAATAGTGGTAAGCTGATAAAATGCTCTGTGGAATTTAGTATTCTTTTATCTGTCCTTCCCTGGCCTTCAGTTTACTCAATTTTTTTGTCTCTCAATAGTTTAATTACATGTGAAAAGACTCCCAATAACATACTTGTGTTATAGCATATTAGAATTAAATGAGGGGAAAAAGTTTTCATTATGTGGTTTTATTGTTATTCATTTGTACATTCATTTGACAATACTGACTCAAGCTGCTATGTGTTCTCTTAAGCTCCAAGTATTTTATATCCCAGAGCTCCATCCAAGAAGCTACATAATTAAAAGAGTAGCTTGTTGTTTTTAATACTTAGAGAGATAGCATAATTTCAACAGGTTCTATTTTCATCCATTATGAAGTCGCCATCCTAACTAAAAGATAAAATTTTCTTTATGAATGAACCAATTCTTGCCATTCCACTACTGAATCAGGCATATGTGTTAACAAACATCAAAATTAAATGAAAATCATTGCTCAGATGAATCTATTATATATGAAGTTAACCATTATAAATGAAAACAAAACCTAACCTAGTCATTGATTTAAGACATCATTCTCACTTTATTAAAACATACACATAAACGAGCTAAATTCATGGAAGAGTTAGCTGTTCAAACAATCATTCTCCTCACCATAAACTGAAATCTTACTCTGAGTAAGATTATAAGAGGAACTAAGTCATCTTAAAGGAAGAACATCAGAGAGTTACTTTTATACTGGAAATAGTCCATCCCTGTTCTGAAATAGTTTTGCCCTTATGACTCTGCTCCCAAGGCAGGCTTTTCTGGCATAAGTAAATTTAGCTTTATTTCTGGAACAAGTAGTCTTTCTTCATAAGTGTCATACCGAGCTGGGCTGATTTAGCTTTCTGTCTTCTTTATACCAGCCTTAGCAAGTTTCAAAATATATGGTCATTCAAAGCAAGTTGTATCACAAGATTTTCTCATTTGTTTTCACTTTTCAAAAAGCTAGAAGACTGATGTGAAGCCAGAGTTCTTCAGGCAAAATAAGTCAAGGTCAGGATTCACTCGTTAATGGGGGTGTTTTTAACTTGGATCATGTGCAAATTCCCAATCAAGAAATTAGGCCAGAACTTGTTGACTGGAAAATTTTCACTAAAACTGAAAATGGACGATCCGCAAAGCTCTCTAAGCAAGGAATTAAGGGGATAAGAGCTACATACACCCAAAAGTTCCAAATCACTGCATTCTTTGAAAATTTTAAATATGCTATTTTAGCAAGGAGAGTCTAATTTAAACTGGCAATATCTACTAATAAAGAAAAGAGGTTAATATTAAAATCACTACAAAAGGAAAGGCTTTTATTTCTTGAGTATTTTAAGTTTTCATTCCTGACATGATTGTTATATATGTCTGTGTCTAGGTTTCATGTCTGCCTTTGTATATCTGCGTAACGCCAGTGCTTTTTCACAAAGGCTCTGGCTGATGTCGTTCATGACATTCTGTGGTGGAGATTTATTCCCTGACCTTATACTTTGGAAAGGACAGCCTGCAATACTCAAGAAATTGTGGGCCTTAGTAGATTATACTATGATCTATTTCTCTTCCCCAGAGGAAGTTTACCAACCAAAAGCAGAGGCCAAAAGAAGGTCTCTTCTGATTGCCAATATCCTTGCAGAAGAGCCATTTGAGCAGGATACTGGCTTAGGAGTCAATTTGAGGCTGAGATGGTGGTCAGAATACACAGAGAGTGCTTTGGCAACTTTTCATTCACTGTTGAAACCTTGTGATACGTAGGAAGACACTGAACTAAAAAGACAGCAGCATGTAAAATTAACAACTGGTGCCAAATATCATAGTATATATCTTGTTTGATTTTTTTAAAAATCTTACAAGCAAACGAAATCCCCCAAAAAAGTTTCCAAATTACACTCAAACTGAATTTTTAAGACTTACTTCATGTTTAAAATGTTTTGACATTCTGATTGCATATATGCATATATTAATATATATTCCTATTATTTACATACACCATCAATTGGATTAAAGAACAGGACCCACCCTTAGCACTGGCTAATTGACTAAGGCTAATAGGAATTGTCTTTATCTTTAATTCTTTATGTACTGCTTTGTGATGATTTTTTAACATCAACATAAAAATTACACCATTTAATTTTTCTGGTGCAGTGTCTGTCTCCTTTAACATTTATTCAACAACTAGCTATTAAGCACCTTCTATTAGTCACATATTGGGTTACGTACTGGAGGCAAAGCAGGGATTTTAAAATTCTTGTTCAAACATAATTGGTGCTTGGGGTTAAAAGGGATAATCCAAACTATAATTTCAACTCTAAATCAATATGACTTTCTGTCACTCTACTGTCACTCCTTCACTTCCCCCAAGGACAGCCTCTGTGTTTTCATACTCTGAAGAGGGTGATCACAAAGTAAATTCTCATACCTCTCTAGACATCCTCACCCACCTTGACCAAAATGCAGCTTTGACTGCTCCCTAACACGCTGGCAGTACCCAAACTCATCGCTGTCCCAGCCCCTCTCCTGAGCTTCAGATCTACACACCAACTTCCTCCTGCTGTTCTACAGAAATCGCACCCTGTGTGGTCTAAACATGGCAGAAATACTCTCCAGGGATTAGGGGGATTTGGGGGAGGGGTGGTAAATCCGAAACTAAAGGACAGGGGGAGCACTGTAGGGGGGAAGGGCCTGCCTTTAACCCACACTTGGGTGAGGCAAAGACATAAAGTGTAACCATAATGTTTGCACCCTCATAATACCCTGAAATAAATAAATAAAGAAATAAATAAAACTGAACTGATCCTTTGACCCACGACCTAATTCTCCTCCAAAGAGCTCATCTCATTGAACATGCTACGAGCAGCACAGTTAGGGCCAAAAATGTGAGTCATCCTCCATACTGTGTGTGTGTCTCTCACACATGCACAACACACACATGCTCAGTTACCATGTCATTGATTCTGATGAGAAGGCCTTTATATGTAGATAAGGAGCTGTTATTATGGATTCTTTTATGTGTAGGAGTCTGGAGTCAACTTGTCAGGGTTAATGTCTTTCTTCAATTCTATGATACCATCAAATGTAAGGCCCATGTCCACCTCAGCAACATTAAATTGCAGGGAAGGACATGCCCCATTTAGCATCAAGGACATACTATATTGCTTCCCTATTGTTCTCCAGGAGGATGCCCTGTTATAGCTTTATGTCTTATTGGCTTTCTGTATTTACTAACTATAGAGATAAGCAGAGCTCCCTTTTGTCTTAGACCATTTTAATTTCCTATTTTTACTAGCTGAATGTAGGATTTATACAATTAATCTATTGATGGAAGACAATTTGTGAGAACACAAATTGTAGTCAAGATGTTGAGTAAAATCCAGATAAGTTTGAGAAATTCTGTAGCAGAAATTCTGAGAGCTCACAAGAGGCAGATGAGACATCTAAGGATGAATTGTAGACACAGATCTCCCCTACTTTCTTTATGATAAAGATTCGACTATTTATTACAGATATAGGTTGTTCTAATGATGGGAAGAGAATGTGAAACAGCCGAAGAAGAGAGGCAGCATACAGTGCAATAAAACTTGGGTGGGTATTTTTAGTATTAATGTAGTAGTCATGATTAATTAAGCCTTGATCAAAATATAATCTATTTGAGCTGAGCTAGAGGAAAACCTTATTCCCATGCCACAGCTGATATCATAGCTGAATAAAAATATGAACCAGACAGGGCTCTATCTTCTTTTCCCCTCCCTTCTCCCTCTCCCCTAGGATTACGGAGGACTACAGAAGGGGCTGCTGACATTAGCAAATTTTATTTCTAAAATCTTTATCAAGCATTCCCTGCTTCCCCATGCCTCTCCACTAGCTCAAGCTCTGGTCTAAATTCTGGTTATTTGTCTGTCACCTGCACTCCTGCTATAGTCTTTCAATGCAGTGGTTCCCAACCTTTTTGGCACTAGGGACTGGTTTCATGGAAGACAGTTCTTCCCAGCTGGGGTGGAGAGAGGGGCAGGCAATGGTTTCGGGATGATTCAAGCACTTTACAATTATTGTGCACTTTGTTTCTATTATTACATTGTAATATATAATGAAATAATTATATAACTCACCATAATGCAGAATCAGTGGGAGCCCTGAGCTTGTTTTCCTGCAACTAGATGGTCCCATGTGGGGGCAATGGGAGACAGAGACTGATCTGACAGGAGGCGGAGCTCAGGCAATGATTCGTGTGATGGGGAGCAGCTGTAAATACAGATGAAGCTTCGCTCTCCCACCACTCACCTCCTGCTGTGCAGCCAGTTCCTAACAGGCCACAATCCAGCACCAGTCCACAGCCTGGGGGTTGGGGACGGCAGTTGCAATGGCTTTCCCTGCTTCTGGTCTCTCTTCTCTCAAATCAATTTTCCTCATTTTGCACTTATCACAAATTATATATTTGTTTAATTCTCTATTATCTTTACTTCCAATGCTTTCCATAAGTTCTGCAAGGGACTATCTGTAATTCAGCAACATGACAAATCTTTAGATAATATGTACTGAATTAATAAATGAATGACACTATCAACATGGCCTTCCTTAGATTCAAACCTCATCCTTGAACAAGGTTCTTTACCTTTCTGTGGCTCAGTTTCATCACTTATAAATGAGAATCACAATACTAACCACCTCAAAAGTTGTTAAGAGTATTCATAAAACAAAATGAATATATGTAAAGCAGTTCAACAATGTCCACCACATTGGAAGATTTCAATAAGGGTACAGCCACTCTAATTTACTATAATATTGCCGCTATCATTATTATCATTATATTATTATTATTATTATTTAAATCCCCTTAAAACAGGTACCCCTTGCTTAAAGTGACCTTGGCAAGGTATGTCAAATAAATATGATCGGCTACATGAACAATTCAGTACATCCTACCCTAGTGCTTTACAGAACCACCTATAATTCTTTCTCTCACCTCCATGCCATGGTGAAAACAGCCTTCTTCACTAGCTATTAATCCATACTCATTATTTAAGAATATCTTCAGGAATTCCCTATTCCAGGAAGACTACTGAGTACTTAGTGCAGTTATGAGAATAATAGAATATTTTCCAACATTTTAGTATTATACAAAATAGTTACCCCATGCAGCATCCATTGTTCTAATTGGAACCGAGTTTTCAAATATGTATACACATATCACTGAGCAACCCATCTTACTTTTTCAATCTTTAATTCCATTTTCATAATAAAGGAGTATAATATTTGCTTTTTTCAATTTTAAATAAACATTTTTTCCCCGGGAAATATTTTTAAATAAGTGAGTCAATACATTCTGTACAGATGAATTACAACTATGACTCAGGGCCACAGAAGAAGTTTACCATAATAAATGACAATGATTAGTGCTAGTAGACAAAGTGCTTCAGCTCCTGTAGTAAAGTCTTCCCAGCTCCTTTCATTAATCAGACTGCTTACCTGGCTTTATCATTAGTACCAGGCCTCTCAACTTGGTGCCTGAATCAATTAATATATAATTTAAATCAGAAGCATGTTTAAAATTCTCTCAGAGTATCCTATAGTGACTGGGGTAAAAGAACCTAAGTATGTAATCCTGGATTAATTCCATAAGTTTGTTTGTAAAAGTAATTGATTATCACTGACAATAATAACTTTTCTCAAGCAAAAGCTATCTTTTTTCTTCTTCAACACCCCTTCAAAGGGTATTGCACGCTACAGATAGGATTATCTGCAGAGTTTAATGACAGATATCTATGGGATGGAAAATATCTTCCTAAACTCACATCCACACTGCCTGAAAGATTGCTCTCAAGCTTTTCCTCTCAATATTGGTTGTAACAGAGGATAAAACTTACAAAGATCCTGAAACTTACAAGACAATAAATGAAACTAGATAAACCACTACAAGCTCCTTATTCACTGATTTCATGAAGGGAGAAGTAAATGACAAAGACTCACACTTGTCATTTTCCCCCATGACCTGGTACATGTGTCCAGAAGATCATCCCTATAGACTCCAATAACAATCTATTTGCCAGGAACAAAAGTGAAAATAAAGGACTTTGTGTGAAAGGTGTCAGACACTGTCTACTACTGATAATAGAGTCTTTGATCAGCCTTATTCCAATTCTCATTGTAACCAAACTGCTGCTAATAGTCATTTCAATCTCTATCACCATATTAAAATGGTTGCCCCAAACTGGGTATTAGTTTGGTAAACCTGAGTATATGTGACAATCTTCTCTTGGAATAAAATCTTCACTTGATTTATCCTGCTGAGAGAAAATGATTTTAGGCATTACTTTTTATCCAAGAAACATATGCATTCCCACCCCCAGTGCTTTCTCTCTCTCTCTGTCTCTCTCTCTCTCTCTCTCTCTCACACACACACACACAAACACACACACACACACACACACACACACACACACAGAGTTCTTTGTGAAGAACCTTTGTTTCTTTCTTTTTCACTTTCTGGTGGCCATGTGCCTTAGGAGAGTTTGCAGGCTTGAGAGGTGATCATAAGCGTGGGGGGAAGGTAAAGCTTAATTAATCTAATCATGATAAATCAGCATCAGTCCATTCTCCTTCCTAGTGACTAACTTTTAAATGGCCAACTGATACAATTAAAGCAACAGTGACATGAAGGGAATATGCTGGGGAGTTCTGGGGATATTTTTCTTTACTTTAAAAATAAGATATATCCAAGGAAACAATTCCTCTTTCTGCCTTTGGAGTCTGTAGTGATGCTAGGAGCTGACGCAGCCATCTTAAAGCAATGAGGATCAAGTCCAAGGGTAAGTGCCAAAACGGTGAGGATGACAGAGCAGAAAGGTGGAAAAATCCGGATCCTTGATGACACTGACATGTTCAATTGTCTGATCTTGGAACCACTGTACCTCAGGGCTTCCACTTACATGAGATAATAAACATCATTATTCTTAGAGCCATTTTGTTACAACAAATTTATTTGTAGTTGAAGGCATCTCATCTGATACAACAACCAACAGTTTGCTAAATACCTTCCAAAGACACTGTTTTTCCAGAGCAAAAGCATGTATACAAATGTAAAAAATTAATAATAATAAAGTACAAGTTTAATCAAATAATCAGAACAATCTCATATCATTACTAAATATAATAACTCCACTTGTCTTTGCAATTTTATGTGAGTACATTAGAATTCTCTCTCGTATATACAGAGTAAGTAACTATTATTCACAGTACATCATATAACATGGAGATTAATACCTGGATTACCTGGATTCAGGTAAACCGGGAAGCTTCAGTTTCTTTATCAATACAGTGGGGATAATGATAGTACTTACTTCTCTGAGTTAATGTTGGCATGATGAACAAATTCACGTATCTGGCTCAGCACTTGTCATGTAATAATGATTCAATAAATATTGGCTCCAAAAAAATAGGAATATGTATGCACACACCAATATTACAAAGAAAGAAGAGTTCAGATACTCAACATTAAAAATATCAGTGTACAAAGCACAGCTATATCATTTTAGGCTGGTAATGCTATTAAGAAATAAGGAACATCAAAGAAACTGCAAGAAGACTCAAAAGTCTAAATCTCAGGTTTCCTTTCAAAAGAACAAGATCAGATTCAGCTACACAAGGATTATTCAGACAAGCATGCTAGCTTTATTTATAGGTAATGTGCTTGTCTTAGTCTTTTTTATGTTACCATAACAGAACAACACAGACTGGGTATTTTATAAAGAAAAGAAATTTATTTCTCACCATTCTGGAGGCTGGGAAGTCCAGTATCAAGGTACCAGCATCTTGCTGGGGCCTTCTTGCTGCATCGTCCCATGGGAGAAGGCAGAAGAGTAAAAGAGCACAAGAGAGGGCAGGAAAAGGGACCACAATTATGCTTTTATCAGAAATCCACTCCTGGAATAACTAATTCACTTGTACAATAACAGCATTAATCCTCTAATAATACGTGACTTAAACACCTCTTATTAGGCCCTACCTCCCAACACTGTTGCATTGGGGATTGAGTTTCCAACACATGAACTTTGGGGAATACATTCAAATCATAGCTGTGTTTCATCATTAAAAAATTGCATTATATCTAAAACATATTATGTAAAACATAATTTAGCATGTGAAAAATAGAAAGCATACTCTGAAGCTTTAACACATGAATCAAAGAGGTTTAGTATTAGAAATACTCAAAGAGGTTCAAATGAAGGCTCTCTTTTTAACTCTGGAAGTAATCTCTGGTTGTGTCTTAGAAAAAAAAGGTGAAAATTATGATGAAGTCAAATTATCTTCAAAAACAAAGGGAGAAATAAGAGAAATACATTTCTAATAATCAATGCAATATGCTTGCCAAATTCTACTAAACTGTAGAGACAGAAAAAAAAATAGTCTTTTCAATTGTTAAAGACTTTACACATAGAACATAGGTGTTAATAATAAATGCATATGTGAAAGGAAATAAAAGCAATTAACAAGCTTTTTCATTAGAATCTTATTTAGACATATATTATTAAGAATAATTATTTGTTATTTTAATGTTTTATTCCAATAATACCCTAAATCATTCAACAAATATTTGTTCAACACCTATCAGATGTCAGGCTGTATAGTTAGGTACTATAGATGAATGAAATATGACCCTACCTCAAGAAAATCACAGTCCACTTAGGGGGACAGGTATGTGCTACAGTGTGGATATGTTTATGTTCACAGTGCTATAGAAGATATTTATGGCAATGAAATTTGAAAATTTAAGAGTATTTCCAGTTCACCAATAACAACACCAAAATAATTGCCATAAGTAATGGTTACATCTACAAGCAAATATGAAAACAAACATTAATGGATGTACTAGGTAACTAGTTCCTGGGCCATTAACTAGCATCTGAGATCTATGTATATGTCTTCCTTACCAAACCTCTGAAGTCAGTTTCACACATCTCTAATTTTCCCAGTGCCTGGTTTGGTGCCTTACCTACAACAGGCACTCAATGTTCTTTGACTGAATTTGGCATAACATTCTAAAAGCCCATTTGTTTTTTATCTAGGCAGTGTAACATGGACATGCCTGGTTTAAACAAAAGCCCTGCCATCTTGATACCTCTCTGAGTAACACTCTTGTTATGTAAACTCA
Organism: Propithecus coquereli; assembly: GCF_000956105.1. Lineage (NCBI taxonomy): Eukaryota > Metazoa > Chordata > Mammalia > Primates > Indriidae > Propithecus > Propithecus coquereli. The sequence goes on from NW_012149174.1 coordinate 941,080, forward strand.
TGGACCCCGAGTTTCTTCATTTTTAAAACTGGATGGCTCCACTGACTTCCCAGGGTGGTTGTGAAGATGAAATAGGATAACATGTGCCAATTTTCTGGCAAATAGTAGACACTCAATAAATGTTATTGCCCTTTTCCTTTTCTTCACTCCTCTCCCCTCTCGATTCTACATAAGCAAACATGACAAAAATAATTTTCAATTAATATATACAAAGGACAATTAACAATAACTAAGTATTTTTGAGCCTACTTTTGTTACTGTTAATATTTTAACATCAAACATATTAAGTGTAGGTAGAATTATTTTACATCTTATATTTACTTTATTAAATTATGGGTAACAAATTA
>NW_012149174.1:942131-947390 GCF_000956105.1 Propithecus coquereli
TGTAGAAGCCAAGAAGTCTCACAATCTGCCATCTGCAAGCTAGATAACCAAGAAAACTGGTGGTGTAATTCCATCTGAGGCCAAAGACCTGAGAACAGGAGAGAATTCACCTTTTGTGCACCGTTCTGTTCTATCCAGGCCTCCTGTATGATGCCTGCCCTCATTGGTGAGGGTGATCTTCTTTAGTCTACTCATTCATTCAAACACTAATCTCTCCCAGAAACACCCTCACACACGCACACCCAGAAATAATGTTTTACCAGCTACTTGGGCATCTCCTAACATATAAGTTGACACATAAAATTAATCATCATAGCTGTGCTTCTAACCAAATCTCATTTTGTCCCCTTTTGGGGTTTTCTAGAACAATGCCCCTGAAAGAGCCTATCCACAAACTGCTGATGACCATGTGCCTGCAGTAACGAAGCTTGTGCCTAAATGTAAATTGTCTACACACACTGCTTAAGTCCATGGACACTTTGGTGGCAAGATTTTCTAGACAGAGGAAGCAGTGCATTGATTTATGTTCTGGTGCATGTTCCTTATTGTCTGGGACCATTTGAGTAGTTTCTCTAGGATTTTACCTTCCTCCCTGCACTTATCTTCTCTAACTGCTTATTTGTTTGTCTCTATAGCTAGACCGTGGGCTGCTTGTAAACAGGGATTTGGGTTTGGTTTGTTCCATTAGAGCCACTACCACTCAACTAGAGTCGGCATGTGTGGTGAAACATACTCACCATCCTCAGGCTTGGTAATTTCCCAGGGGCATCTTCAGAGCACCTCTAGGGTTTTGATCAAAGGGCAGATGGTGATGAGGATAACCAGATTAACAGTAATGGTCTCATGGGTCCTTGGCAGGTTGCCCCAAGGAAAGCGTTAAAAATTAAGAACTGCTGTCTCTGAATTCCACTGAAAGTCACATGGTAGGAGATCACAATGAACTAAATACTTAACTGGGTAGCATTCAGTCCTGTATGTACCCTCCTGAAGTCTTTGGGGGAAAAGCATTAAGTCTGCTAGGGACTTTTTAAACCAAAGCAGATAATGTTTTCTCAGCCAACCAACCAATTGCCTACTGTTTGTACATTACCCATGTGTGTGTGCGTGGGTGTGTGTTTGTATGCATTCACAGCCAGCATATGACCTACACTATCTTAACAGCTGAATATCAATCTGCACCCCACTCTGCATACTGATCTACTCTACTGTTGCTCCCCCAGAAGACTCTGAGACCACTCAGCTCATTTCAGTTTAACAAATGGGTTTTTCTTATCTTCCTTTGACCAGGAACTCTACTAAGAACTGAGAAATCAAAGATAATAAGGTATGGATCCTGCTGTTGGGAACATTGCACCCAGTGGATGAACAGGTCATTTTAACACAACATGATAGCTGGTAGAAGAAAAGTATGCATAGGGTGCAGGAACGTGCTGTCTCCGTGGAGTTCTGAAGAAGACAGAAGAGTAAGCATGCAAGGAAAAAGGAAAGGGAATTCCAGAAAGAGAGAACAGCATGAGCAAAGGCACAAGATCAGAAAAGGGCATGTATGGTAACGAGACATTTCATATTAACATAATGGAAAAGATAGGAGATGGTGTGTCATAGGACCAGAGGAGTAAGCGGGAGCAGGGGTAGAGGATATTTGCCAGCCTAAGGAGGGTAGGTTCATCTTCATCCTGTGGTTAGAGACTAGCCATTAGGACACATCAAAACAAGAGAGTGTCAGGGTCATGTCTGCATTTTCAATAGACCACTCTGCCAGCCAGGAGGCCATTAGGAGGCTATTATGGCAATCACAGAAACAGATAACAAGCAAAAATCAAAGTTGAACAGAGGGCAGGATCAAGAAACATTTAGCAGGACCTGGGAGAATCTAGTGACTGATTAGAGGAAGAGTGAGCAAGATACCAGTATCCAAACTGGCCGTAGGCATGTCACTGACTTTGAACAGAACATTGGGCCAGAGGGAGGGACACCGGCAGTGGAGCAGGATTGGCCAAGAAAATGGGAGCCCATGAGTGCTGTTTTGAACATGTTAGTTTAAGGGATATGTCAGCAAAATGTCCAGACAGCTGATTTTTGTATGATGCTGCAGCTTAAAACAGGAGAAATAGTTTTGAAAATAATCAGTATGTAGACAAGAGGTTGCAAACTGGCAGACACCAGCCAAATCTGGCCTGAAGTCGTGTTTTGTTTGTCCTCTTAAGTATTGACACATAGCAATGTTCAAAAAGATTTTAAAATCCATTTTTATATTGTTGAAGTATAAAATACGAGATATTTTATATAAAAATCCAAATTTATGACCCCTCTTGAAAAACTGGGAAATCTGGCAACATTGAGCCCACATTCCCTTGTAGTATCAATTGTGGGCCCAAGCAGTCACTGTCCTCCTTCCACCAAGGCTTGGCTCTATTGTTCACCCTCTACTGAGATCAGGATCCACTGCTACTTGTCATCATCAGGGTTAAAAGTGAAATAGTTGATGCATTTCTATTCCTGTAAAACATTAGAGTTAATATACTTACACTATCTCCCTAGTCCCTGAAGCAGTGGATTTGCGATTCTCGTTTTAGACGTTGGATTAAGAAAATAAATGCTTAGAAACACATTCAGTTTTTTAAATGAACGAACACTATCACTCTGTCCGTTGCTGCTGAGTGTTAATATCTATGAGTTCCCAGATGCTGTTCTCACAGGGATAGTGAGTATTTGGGAATGGGCAGGCATAAGTAAGTTCCTGAAAGTGTGCACAACTGGAACTTAATAGAACGTAGCAAAGACTTATTCATAAATATTTACCATCTATATCAAATTATTTAGCAGTTAATATAAATATACAGATCAGATATTTTGGTCAAATCATCCACATTTAAATAATAAAACTTCAGCCTACAGAATATAACAACAAATAAACAAAAATAACTCAAAACATGAGCTAGTGATTGATACCAATGGCAAAATATTTAGAATACCTAATGTTCAGTGTTTTCTTTCCATTTCACTTTGGGAAAACAGAAGCATAAATGTAACTTGAATTTCATTTTCATATCTAGCTGGGGAAATAATCTCATAACTAGAGCCCAACTGTGTACCATTAGACTTCATTATCCACTACTTGAGACAAAGAAAAATCTGGATACATTAAAATCTCTATTGTTTAGAAAACCCCTGTAGTCAAACTGACCAATTTGTATTTCACTTTCATTACTTTCTCTTTACTTCATCCCCAAAGAAGTATAAATAACTCATGAAGGAATCAAAAGACAATCCACAGGAATGGAAAGGAAAGGGCACTCGGCTATCCCATTCTTCAGCTGTCTAAAATTTCAGGTTCCAAATCGGGTTGTGGTGAAATGGTTCAAATAGTTCCCAAGCAACGAAAGGGCTTCCTGGTGTAGTCAAATTTTAATCAAGCTGTTCCTTTAATGGAATCACCCTGGTGTGTTTGGACCTTACTTTTTCCCTTTATATTGATACAGGATCATTAATTATTAATAAAATACTTTTCCACAGTTGTCAGCAAAGGGAGGAATATACAGTATTTGCAAAGCTTTTCAAAGATAAGTTTGTGGTGTTTAACTTACACATTTAGTTTTTTCCCAAAAAGAAACAAAATCAAATGATAATCTTGTCACTTGCCATGTTTAGCATGAAGTTATTGAAAGAATGTAGAATGTAATTTAGAAATATAATGAATATATACATACATAATCTATACAATATTTCCTGAATCCTCTCCAAGAAATCCTAGAACATTTCCAGGTACCTAGTAATCACAGTCATATCAGAAATGCTGGACAAACTCTCTTGTATATTATTACACTGAGATGTCTAATTAATAGAAAATATTACATAGCACATGTACTAAATAGTGGGAGAATAAATCATATAGAGAGGTCCAGAAATAATGAAAAATATTAGCCTGAAGTCTTGTTCAAATTACCTTCAAATGCTCATGCTTTATTCCTCTTTTCAAGTAAGGCTCATAGGGTACAAGCTGCCCCAAGCTCCAAGATCAATCACTTTTCCTGCTCTCTATCCCAAAGACTTCTGATTGGTTTGGGATCAGTTCACTTCTGCTTTCTAGGAAACCATTAGCCACACCACGGCTGTTAATGGTTGAGTCTCCTCAACCTCCTGAGACAAAGGATCAGCAATATCTTCATTCATATGGTTAAGGGAAAGCACTATAACCTCTCCTTCACTCCATTGCCTTCTTGCATCTGCTATATACATTTTCTTTACTGTCCCATCCAAAGTTGCTTTCTGTCCCCCACTCAAATGGCCTCTATGCTCCTGTGCCTTTTAGTGTAGATACAGTCTACACAGGATATCACTATTTCATAATTTATTGCACATAGGGATGGTACACCATTACAGGGGATAATAAAGAGGAGATGATAAACATCTTTCTTGATAAACAAAGATATCAAAGTACCTTTGACAACCTAGGTACCTCCTTCACTATCAATTTAATTATGAAAAAGAAAATTCAAATCCCCTCAAATAGTGCTAAAATCAAAGATAGCTTTAGTGCCCCTTATTCAGATCTCAGACCATTGATTCCATCTACACTATTAACTTGAGTTAGACTAACCAGTGACTTTTTAAAAAAATCACTAATCCCAAATTTTTATTAGCTCCATCAGCTTCATTCTTGCTTCTGTTTCTAGTACACAGAAGGAAGACACTTGTAATGACATTTGACATGGATGCCATAAGCTATGCATGACCCTATGGTTGGGGTGATGACAATGAGAAGACAACAGCCATGCACTTGTGAATCGATCTTTGGTGGGGTTGTTTAAAGAAGGAAGGATCCTATCATAATATAAGAAATGGATGTTGTGATTAATCTGGAATTTTCCTTAACAAAATAGCTTCCTATTCACACACTACTCTGTACTTTTCTGTGAGAAGGAATAATAAAATATAAATCACATCATACACTTACTCATTCTAATAAAGCTAAAAGGCACCTAATACATTTTATAACAATTTGGAGCATTTATTCTGCTGTGCCTTTCCTTCTAAAACAAATTGGCATACTGAGAACCAAATCAAAGACCCAATTCCCTTCACAATAGCAACAAAGTAAATAAAGTGTCTAGGAATACATTTAACTAAGGAGGTAAAAGACCTCTACAGGGAGAACTATGAAACATTGAGGAAGGAAATAGCAGAGGACATAAACAGGTGGAAAACCATACCATGCTCGTGGGTTGGCAGAATCAACATCGTTAAGATGTCTATACT
>NW_012149174.1:949340-958085 GCF_000956105.1 Propithecus coquereli
CAATAACTATTCTATAATAACTCACATTAATAAATTCAATGTAAACCCACTTTGTTCACTTTAAATTCCATGGATTTCATCATTTCCTTTCTAGCTGTCTTTGAAATAAGAGAAAAAAGAAAGATCATAAGACACATTCTCTTGTAAATTCTAAAATTCATTCGCTGACTTGGGACTAAATACTGGCTTGCAGAATTGTGCCCTGACCTAGCCAGGATGTGGCGATGCCATATGGACAGGCTCCTTTTCCTCACACTCAGCTAGCTCTGCCCTAAGAAGTTAAAAAGAAGAGATGAGACTGTGTTCTCCTGAAATCCCATCACCAGCATTTCATTCCACCACTGAGTGCACATTCAATATAGATAAGAGGACCACATAAACAAGTTGAGTCTTACATTGATATCAAAGAGAATATTCAAAAGATCATACAAAAGTAAAGGAAAAAATGCAACTCTATTTTTGAGGCTATTATTGCTGTGAATAATTATAGCATAAGAAATACCTTTCAAGCACTCTGTCTTGATCATTTTTCTCCCTGCATTAAATTATTTAAATAAACATTGATTCTGGCATAATTCTTTAAACTTTGACTCAGAGAGCAATGCATTTGACAGCACTTAACCTTCATATGTCATCACTGCACGATCGAGACCTGAGATGGCCAAGATCCTTCCTGTTTACTTATTTCCTTTTCTGTGATTATACTGCTACTCAGTAGGAAAATGTCACGTTCCATTGTATTAGCACACTAATAATAACCTTTTCTTGCATTCCAAGTGAAGGTAAAGTCGTGATAAATAATGTCAACCTTAATTTTCTGGTACTTTACACTAAATCACAGAGAGACCAAGTGTAAAATGCTTTTCCCCAGTTTCTTCTGGCACAGAAATTTTGAGAGCTAGTGCAAACTTTACAAACCATCTAGTGTCCACTACTCTAATTTACAAAAATAGAAACTGAGATACAAAGAGAACAAATGACTTGCCCTAGATCACGAACATAATTAGTGGCAAATAGAGGCCTGGACCCTAACTCCATGCTGCTAGGGTAGTACTTTTACTTCCTGCCACCCTGCTTTTTTTTTTTTTTGGCAGCTAGAGAAAGCTTATATTTATTTGTTCAAAGCATCCAGTGCTATTGATGGGAAAACTTCCCTAATACTCTTTCAAAATAAACCTATCAAACTTGATTTTCATTAGGATGTAGTATTTCTTCACACTAATAAATCAAAATCCAATACTCAGATATAGATATCTGATATAGATATATAACATATATATTATATATACATAATCTGCCCTCTAGCCGAAGTACTAGGAAAGGGAAGCCAAGCAAGAGAGGAAACTTTTAGAAACAACTGCCCTATTCCAGCCAGAGAATATGGAAAACACTACAACCCCACCTACAGCCCTGACAGCAAAGACTGAGTAGGGAGCCTAGACTTCTACTCTTTCCAGGCTATAATAAAGTGTCCAACATCCCCACCAGGGTGGTGTCAGAGAAGGCTGAATAGGGAGGCAGGACTTTCATCGCCATTTGGCAGTAACAAGGTCCCTCCCCTGTGGTTTCATAGGAGGCCACATAGGGAGCCTGGACTTGATACGAGAGGAGGTCTTTAAAACACAAGATTTAAATAAAATCCAGAGTCTCCTAATGCAATATCCAAAATGTCTAGGACACAATCAAAAATCACTCATCATACCAAGAACCAGGAAAACCTCAAACTGAATGCAAAAAGTTAATCAACAGATGCTAACACTGAGATGGCACAGACGTTAGAATTATTTGACAAGGATTTTAAAGTTGCCATCATAAAAATGTTTCAATGAGAAATTATAAACACACTTGAAACAATTGAGAAAACAGAAACTCTCAGCAAAGAAACAGAAATTTTCATCAAAGAAAAAGAATATATAAATAAAAAGCAAAAGAACAAAGCTGGAGGCTCTGAAATTACACTATCTGATTTCAAAATCTACTATAAAGGAATCACAATAAAAACAGCATGGTACTGGCATAGAAATGCATAGACCAATGGAATAGAAGACAGAGCCTAGAAATAAATCTATGCATTTATGGTCAATTCATTTTCAACAACAGTGTCAAGAACACACAATGGGGAAAGGACAGTCTCTTCAATAAATGGCATTGGGACAACTGGATATCCACATGCAGAAGAATAGAATTAGACCTTCATCTCATACCATACACAAAAATCAATTCAAAATGGATTAAAGACTTAAGTATAAGACCTGACACTGTAAAACTGCTAGAAGAAAACATAGAGGAAAAGCTTCTTGACATTTATCTGGGCGAATTTTTTTTTATATGATCTTAAAAGCACAGGCAACAAAAGCAAAATAGACACATGGAATTATATCAAACTAAAAAGCTTCTGCATAACAAAGGAAACAATCAACAGGATGAAGAGAGAACCTATGGAATGAGAGCAAATATTTTCAAAACATATATTGATAAGGGGGTTAAAATACAAAATACATAAGTAACTCAAAGAACTCAATAACAAGAAAACAACCCAACTGAAAAATGGGCAAAGGACTTGAATAGACACTTCTCAAAAGAAAACATATGAATGACTAACAGGTATATGAAAAATACTCAATATTACTAATCATCAGGGAAATGCAAATCAAACCACAATGTCAACTCACACCTATGAGAATGGCTATTATCAAAAAGATAAAAGATACTTGTTGATGAGGATATGGAGAAAGGGGAAGTCTTATACTACCCTGTTGATAGGAATGTAAATTAGCAGAGCCATTATGAAAAATAGTATAGAGTTTTCTCAAAAAATTAAAAATAGAACTACTATATGATCCAGCCATCCCATTACTGGATATATAACCAAAGGAAATGAAATCTGTATGTCAGAAAGATATCTACGTTCTCATGTTCATTACAGCACTATGCACAATAGCCAAGGTATGGAATCAACTTAAGTGTCCACTAATAGATAAATTGATAAAAAAAAGTGTGGTATATAAACACAATAGAATACTATCCAGCCTTTAAGAAGAAGGAAATCCTGACATTTGCAACAACATGGATGAACCTGGAGGACCTTATGCTAAATGAAATAAGCCAGGCACAGAAAGACAAATACTGCAAGATCTCACTTATATATGGAATCTTAAAAAGTGGAACTCACAGAAGCAGAGAATAGAATGGTGATTACCAGAGGCTAGAGGATGAGGGGATTGGGGCGATATTGGCCAAAGGATACAAAACTTCAGTTAGACAGGAGGAATGAAATAAATCTACTGTACAACATGATACTATAATTTAAAACCATGTATTGTATACTTGAAAATTGCTAAGAGAGTAGATTTTAAGTGCTGTCAGCTACAAATAAATAAGTCTGTGTGGTAATGCATATGTTAATTACCTAGATTTAACCATTCCACAATGTACACATATTTAAAAACATCATGTTATATATCATAAACATATATGATTAAATTTTTTTATTTGTAAAAATAGAAATTTTAGAACTGAAGAATATAGTAACCAAAATAAAAAACTCCATGCATAGGCTCAACAGCAGAATGGAGAGGACAGAAGAAAGAATCAGCAAACTTGAAGATGAAACCATAGACATTGCCCAGTCTGGATAACAGAGACAAAAAATAGACTGAAAACAATGAGCAGAGCTCAGGAAACTGTGGGACTATAATAAAAAAAAATAAAAATAAAAACTAGCATTCATGTCATTGGAGTCCCAGACAAGAGGAGAAAGAGGTCCCTCTGCTCACATTCTTACACCTCTGGTTCCTGTGTGCAGTGGTAACCTCTTCAGCTGCCATTCTCTCCACTAGACTCTGGGCATTAAGAGGGCACAGATTATGTTTTTCATCTCTGCATTCCAGTCCCCAAAATGGTACAATGAATAATCAGTAAATGTTCAGTGAATGTACAGATACCTTTCTGTATTTTTCTATATATTACATACAACATTTATGAGCCTCCAAATCAAGATTCAAATTTTGGAAATTTTATCTGTCTTTGCTAGAAAATGTCAGGGTAGCAAAGTCTTTTGAAAACCTACCTACCACCAACTCTAAAAAGTGGAGAAATAATTTTGCTCCCAAGGAAGCCTTCCAAAATCCAATTCAATATTGAGAATGATATTTTCAAATGAATACTTCAATTGCAGGGCACTGAGGGTCTTCTGAACATTTTAACATACAATGAGGTCATTAAAACAGAGTACAAGGTAATGAAAGCATTTATGAAGAAATGGGCTCTTTATTCAATTTCTCATTTAGAGTGTGGTAATAAAAGTCAATCCACATTCTGAATTTTTAGAAGCATGTTGGAAAAATCTATGAAGTAATTTCATGTTTTATGGATTCAGGAATCTATAGTTCAAAGATATATCGTTTATTATCTTTACTTTGATGCACTTGCTTTATCAGCCACCTAGATCAAAGAATACTAAAAATTCCAAAACAGAACTAGGTTCAGTGTGAGATGTTTTGAAGGGAAATATCAAGCAAGTTCTACCAATTGTTCCTATTATATTTTGGATGGGGTTCATGTTAAGATTTGAGTGTCACCAAGAGACCTGATGACCCATCTCCCAAGAGAGCCCGGAAGCCTTAGCAAATTTACTATGATCTGACCTCAACTTTATCAAAGCTATAGAACTGAGAGGATCCATCCAGATGACTCATGCTTCACAAACTCTCAAGTAAAGAATGGTACCACCTATTCTAAGTACTCAAAGGAGACACTTCTTTCCATTGACCAAAATGCTTGTGCTCCGCTCATAATATCCGTCCTATTCTATTTGTCTTTTTTTCCCTGCTGATCTATCAGCTGATCTCTATAGATTATATCAATAGATCCTGGACCTTTTGACTTCCGGTTGGGGAGCTCCAGCAGCAGATCAAAGGGAAGGAGGAGAATGATGTTAGGATATTTATTCCCTTGCCCTCTCTCTCCCTGAGTTTGCTTTTGTCTGATTAGGACTCTCAACAGAAGGTCACTACATCTCTCAGGCCAGCCCAATCCACGTGACTCATTTTCCTTCCAGATTCTGATAATTACTTCCTTCCTTCTACCCTTCAAGCCTAGTGGCAGTGAAAATTTCACTACTAATGCAGGGGACCTGCACCATCCTTTGTTGCTTCCTGACACCCCACTCACACTTTTATAATTAGTCTCTTCAAAAATACATCTTCTTGAGAAATCCTGATTTGAGTGTGTCATCTCTGTTCTGTTGGGACCCAGACTGACAGACGCTACAAAAGGATGTGGCATCTCAAACAACATATGGCCATTGTAAGGCCTCAAAAACTATCACCACCCCAGAACAGAGCACCTCTCTCCTCTCTTGTGTGTGTGCCCACCCCATTCTCTGTCCCTTTGTCCCTGGTTCTCTTTAGAATATTGTTGAACAGACATTGCCAACTTCTGGTTTTGGGGACTTCCCTCCCCTAACCTGGATTTGTTCACAGTGTCTTCCTCCAGAAAAGGTACAATATAGTTGATTACTTTTCTGATATTGAACTATAATCATTTTCCCCCAGGCTTACTCTATGACATTTCACACTTTATTATATCAAATGTGAAATATTTCTAAACTCTTCAGTCAAATATTTAAATTTCTTAGTTTATTATCATAGGCAACTGTGATATTGTGAAGTAAATATTTGGTCTTTGACCCCATTTCCTGCATAGAACTCCTAAAATCCTTAGCATCTCCAAAGTGATGTCTTTTTGTATGCTCATGATTGGCTGATGGCTGGCAGCCCCTAGGTAACTTCAGGATGGGAACTGGCCACCTGAAAGACCAAGGCAGGATTAGAGGGTTGGGAATTTTAGCCCCACCTCCAACCTCCAAGGGGAGGGCAGAGGGACTGAAGGTTAAATTGATAACCAATGGTCAATGGTTTAATCAATCATGACTATATAATGAAGCTTCCATAAAAACCCAAAAGGACTGGGTTCAGAAAGCTTCTGGACAGCTGAACACAGAGGGGTGCCTGGAGGGTAGCATGCCCAGGGAGGCCTGGAAGCTCCACACTCCTTCTCCCATAACTCTCATACCTTGCTGTGGATCTCTTCATTTGTATCCTTTGTAATATCCTTTATAACAAACCAGTAAACATAAGTAAGTGTTTCCTTGAGTTCTGTGAGCCACTCTAGCAAATTAGTAGAACCCAAGGAGGGGGTCATGGATCCCTAATTTATAGCTGGCCCATCAGAAGCACAGGTAAAACAAATTGGGGTTTGTGACGGGCATTGGAAGTTGGAGAGGGCCAGTCTTGGAGACTGCACCCTCAACTTGTAGGATCTGATGGTATCTCCAGGTAGATAGTTTTGGAATTAAATTGGAGGACACCCAGCTGGTATCTACTGCTGAATTGGCTGCTTGCTTGCTGGTGGGGGAAAATCCCGACATATTTTGGGGATCATAGAGGTCATCTATGGTGATTGTGGTTGTTGAGTGAGAGAATAGAAAAAGCACTTTGAGTGAGTTTTTTTCTCCATAGTAACTAATCACTTACATATTTTTTGTGAATTTTACTTGTTTAACATCAAAATATTTTAATCTTCTTTTCCTAATCTTAAAATTTAAAGAAGGATGCTGTTATCCCATATACTGCAAACAAGAACTTAAAACTTGAAAAACTCATATTCTAATTAAAATCAATGAAATAAATCTTTTCCTAATGAGGATTAAACCCAAAAAGAATATTGACAATTAAGATAACAAGATTAGAAATATCTTTCCTTTACAATTATGGCTTTTCACAAAACCAAAAGGTCTAAAGGCTCTTGCCTAATTGGAAGGGGAATTCCATCTATACTTGCAATTTCATAAGTTGTCACTCAGTGAATTATAATGTCTGTTCACAAAAGCTTAGACTTAATGCATAGAGTTTCTTCAGGCACGTACAGAGAGAAGAAGGGATAAAATTTAGAATTCATACAGCTGAATTTTTCCTATAAAGATATAATTCCTCAAGACAGTAACACACATATTTTTAATTGTAAGTCAGGTAATTTAGTTTAAGAGCCAAATGAAATATTGAATTCTAACTACAAATCAAGAACCCATCCCTTTAATAAATTCTGCTTGCTTAACATTTGCTTTTCTTTATATAGTGAGAAAGACTACTTCTTTTTTTCACTTGCGAGACTTTTCTGGGTCATAACTGTTTGAAACCTTTTCTGGCACAGCTTCAGAGTAGCCAACCCCCTTAATGTCTCCCCATAAACCAGGACCTCCGGAGGCTCCTCATTTTCCTTCAACCTTGACTCCCTTCCAAAAATGCTGAGCCTTTTCCTGGTCTGCCTCTTGTGCCGGCTTCCTCTTTAACATGTAGAAATGTAACATCCAAACATTAACTGGCAATCTAGCAATTAAGTGATCTAAATATACAGAATTGGTCTTATACATTCAGCCTGACTTGTTTATGCACGAATGCATAATAGTTTAACATACAAGCAAAAATATAATAGAAAAGCTTCTGTCCTCAAGTCATTCTACCATAGTAGAACTATTTACCACTTCAACAAAATGGAATGGGTGTTTTTTTTCTTTTTCTTCTTTATTTTTTAACCACAGCAAGATAGTACTGACATTTAGAGAAAAAAATGATCCCTACTCATGAAGGCAGTTATGTTTCCATATAATTTATAAAATTAAGATTTATTTTTGCTTGAGGTAAAGTTAAGATTAAAGAGATGATGTTGCTAACACCACACAGGCTCATAAAATACTAAGCTATTACTAATACCTTAATATGGAACTTAGAATTCAAGACATCAATATTGCTTTATAATAGTCTCATATTTGTTTAAAATTCAGTTCTAGTTTTTCATAGTTCCCGTATTCATCTAAACTACCTTGAACTTTAGTTGTACAAAATAATTTTTTATTTCTTTACTAACTATGTACTTTAAAAATTCACAGGGTCCAAAAGTGAAAGACAAATTATTTAAAATATCAAGAACCATGCATTCCATTTTCCAGTTTGTTCAGTACCTTTGCAGTGAGTAAAGGTATTGCTGTGTGTACAGATATCAGCCAATATGATTAAGAAGATATCATGAAAAATTACTTGGTAATTTTTTAAAATATCTGTACATATTCATCTATTATCCAGAATTCCCAGCTCTGCCATATATTGTGCAAACTTAGAATAGTATATTAACCACTCAGATTCTAACTTTTTCTCATCTGCAAAATGAGGCTAATGACACTTCACACAGTCTTTGTGATAACTAAGTGAAATAATATATGTAAAATGCTTAACATATAGTTTAGATTACTTTTACTCCCCTCATGCCATTCTACACCAATATCTCTAGACACTAAGCCAAGAATAAGCAATAAAGACCTACAGCACTATAATGAGGATGTTATGGTTTCAATGTATCCCCTCCAGAACTCACGTTGAAATTTAATACCCAGTGTGGCAGTATTGAGAGGTGGGGACTTTAAGAGGTGATTGGGTCATGAAGGCTCTGCCCTCATGAATGGATTAATCCATTCATGAACGAATGAATTAATGGCTTATCAGGGGGGTGGAACTGGTGACTTTATAAGAAGAGGAAGAGAGACCTGAGCTGGCACACTCAGCCAGCCCCCTCACCATGTGATGCCCTGCACCACTTTGGGACCCTGCAAAGTCCCCACCAGCAAGAAGGCTCTCATCAGATGTAGCCCTCAACTTTGGACTTCTCAGCCTCCAGAACTGTATGAAATAA
>NW_012149174.1:959655-962260 GCF_000956105.1 Propithecus coquereli
AACCTTATTATTGTTTATTATTATGTTCACTCATTACATTTAAAAACACATAAAGTATGATTTTCAAAAATACAGAATAACCGTGATTTAGGGAATTCCTGAGATGACTTCTCATTCTGAATCCCAAACATTAATATCCATGGGAAATTTGAAAACATTATCCATTGTCCTTGTTTGCAAGTTCAAGTCGGGAATAGTTACATCCAGATTCCGGCTTGCATGAATGGAAAAGAGAGGGAGTCCTGGACAAGCAATTTCTTTCTAGGCAAGTGGGACAGAAGTTGCACACATCTTTCAATCCCATTTAAATGAGAATTTAGTCTCTTGGCCACTCCCAGCCTCTCAGTTAAGCCGCTGTGAGCCCAGGAAGATAAGGGCACATTATGAAGAGACAGCAATCTGCCACAATTATCCAAATGTTTTATACTTAAACCTTTTGTCAAAAGTAAATTAAGGTACTAATAAATGTTTATCCAATCAAATATATTTTTATTTATATATAGCAGGTCAGACATTGTGTTCTTTGTTTATGATTACAGTGAAATTTAGGAGAGAGAAGGTGCTTAAAGAGTAAAGTGATATACATTTTAAAATACATAGAAGATTTAGTACAACTTAGAGTTCAAGACCATAAGTGTAACAGTTAGAATGGGAAATAATGTGTTAATAAATAAAATTGTGAAGACGAAAATAAGAAAAACTGTGAGGACATGGTGCAATATTAACGGATAAAGGATATCCCTTTAGTATAATGAAGAGAATAAAGGGATCTTTGTATGTTTTTACTTGTCACAGAAATTTCAAGCTATTTTTATCTAAAATGTTTGTGTTTACAATGTGTGGCACACTCAGACGTAAATCGCATATGAGTCATTGCCAACTCTACCTTACCTTGCCACTTTAGACATTAGAGTCTTGACTTGAATAATCAAGAATAGACCAAGACAGGTGTTCACCTCTCACTTTTCCTGCAAGACTCTTTCACCAAGGCGATAGGCTACTAATATCCTTGCTGAGGAGGACTGATCCAGAATAAGTTATAAGAATTATACTCACTTATGTCTCAGTTTACCTAAGCACTAGTAGCACCAAAAAAAAAATTAAAACTTCACCATGGGTGTCCGATACCAATTCTCTGATCATCCTAAATGAAGAACTAGTGGGAACCATTCTTTAAGCATGGCTACAAGAAAAATCTGTTCGAGTTTGGCATTAATTAATTTCTCTTTGTCTTTTCTGAGCCTTGTCTGTGTGGCATACACTATGCTAGTGCCTTGCTGGTCTTGGCTGACATTGATTTCTTCTCTGTGTGTTACAAGTTACCCTGAATGCATGAATCTTGGCCCCACTGCATAGTTAAGGGGCAGAAAACTCTGTAAGGTGCTGCCTGCTTCACTTTTTCACCTAGGCATGGCCAAGAGAGTCCACAATGCCATACCCTCTGACACTGTTCTAGGTTTTCTGTATTCTCAGCTACTGGAGTAATGTTTTCTTAATTAGAGTTAAAGCAAAATGAAAAATATGCCCACTATGAAACAGAAATATGGTGGTAGTGATACTTCCTAAGGTTATTAATAAATATCCTTAGTTATATTTCTTGAGTTCCTGCATTAACTCTGTTTTCAAAGCATTCTTTAGCGATAGCATTTTACCAACAGTCCACATAAAAGGACATTAGCCAGGTCTACATGAAGCATTACCTGAAATGCATGTTCGACTTTTCTGTTTTGTTTTGCTTTTGCATCTCTGTACGTGTGTAGCATGCAGCTGTGAAAGCAGCCTAAGGTAATGGCAGTGAATGCTTGCATGTGTACAGTACTTCCTGTATCTACATAGCCATTAATTCCCTACACACAGGACTGCTTCCATGGACTGGCCACTCCTGTCAGCAAGCATCATTCAGTGGTTGCTTAATTCACAAGCAAGTGTTAAAGCCTTAATGGGGAGCAGTCAGGAATTTGAAACACTTTAGAACTAATCCTTTACCATATCTTCAAGATTCAGTGAAAATATGGTACATATTTCCTAATGTTGATGATCTCCCTTCACGTTCCACCCTTTGGGGCTGCTGTACAAGTTGAATGTCTGGCCTCAGGCTCCATATTGACTATATGCCTCTGTGATCGGAATGTAGAACTGGGGCATGCCGACCCTGTTTACCAGTCTTCAAATAATACCAGTAGCTTGTCAATTTTACACTGATTCGTTATTTTAAGAAAAAACAAGGATCCCAAGAAGCCTTCATTCTCAACCAACTCAATGACAGGAGAAGAACAGTGTCAAGAAGAAATCAGGACAAGAAGTGAAGAAATCTTAGTTTCATTCCCAGAACTGTGTCCAGGTGACATTTCATGGTCATTTAACATCTCCAGACCAATGTTTTCTGATCTACCACATGAAGGGCTCAGACTAGATGATGTCTCAGCTCCCATTAGCAGATTCTGGATAGAAAGAACCTAGCATTTACAAAACAAATCAAGTGGAATGACAGCTATGATGAAAGGCAGTCTATCCTAGTGCTGACAGCATGAATCTGAAGTTAGAGAGGTTTCAGGACCCACTGCAAGAAGCTGAGAGAATCACTTGTCATCTTATGTAATATGAT
>NW_012149174.1:964517-984067 GCF_000956105.1 Propithecus coquereli
TATATATATACACACCAAATTATCCACTCATGAATTGATGGGCACTTAGGTTGATGCCACATCTTTGTGATTATGAATTGTGCTGTGATACACATTGAAGTGCAGGTGTCTTTTTGATTTAATGACTTCTTTTCCTTTGGGTAGATATCTAGTAGTGGAATTACTGTATTAAATGGATCCAGTATACTGGATCAATTCCTTGAGGAATCTCCACACTATTTTCCATAGAGGTTGCACTGATTTGCAGTCCCACCAACAGTGTATAAGCATTCCTTTCTCTTGGTGTTGTTTTGTTTTCCCTTTTGTGCTATTTATTGTTTTATAAGAGATGTGAGCTTTAACTTTCAGGTGTTTTTACACTGGTGAGTATCTATTGTGCTGGTCCATGTATAATGTGCCTTTGAGTAATTCCTGTAGGGTAGGTCTAGTAGTGACAGATTCCTTTAGGGTTTGCTTGTCTGGAATAGTCTTTATTTCTGTATCATTTATGAAGCTTAGTTTTGCAGGATAAAAAATTCTTGGTTGGCAGTTGTTCTGTTTAAGAAGGCTGAAAATGGAGCCCCAATCCCTACTGGCTTGTAAGGTCTCTGCTAAGAAGTCTGCTGTTAGCCTGATGAGTTTTTCTTTATGGGTTATTTGTTTCTTTTGTCTTGCAGCTTGTAGATTTTTTCCTTCATTTTGACTTTGGCCAGGTTGCTGACTATGTGTCGTGGAGATGTCCTATTTGCTATGAATCTTCCCAGTGGTCAATGACTATCTTGTACCTGGAAATCTAAATCTCTGGCAATATCAGGGAAGTTTTCCTCAATAATTCCCTTGAATAGGTTTTCCATGCTTTGTTTCTTTTTTTTTTTTTTCCCTCTGGGATACCTAGAATTCATATACTGGCTCACTTCACATAGTCTCATATTTCTCTGAGTGATAGTTCATTCTTCTTTATTCTTTTTTCTGCCTCTCTTATTGATTTGGTTAGTTCAAGAGCCTTGTCTTTAAGCTCTGACATTCTTTCTTCTCATTGGTCTAGCCTATTATTGAAAATTTCTGCTATATTTTGAAATTCCCTAAATTACTCTTTCATTTCTTTAAGTTTTGTTATATCTTTTCCTATGTTGTCTACCTTTTTAGAAACATTTTCATTTTTTTCATTGATGTCCTGAAACATTTTTTTGGCTTCGTCATGTTAGTTTTCAATGTTCTCTTTAATACCATTCATCTTATTTGCCATCTATATTCTGAATTCCATTTCTGATATTTCAATAATTTCCTTTTGGTTGGGGTCCATCACTGTAGATCTATTGTGATCCTTTGCGGGTATTAAACTATCTTGTTTTTCCCTGTTGCCAGAGTTCTTTTGCTGGTTTCTTCTCATTTGAAATCTATTCTCTCAGCTCAGGGCAAATAGGTTTGCAGCACATCTGTTCTCCTTTATGGGGAACTTTCCTACTTAGTGAAAAGCAGGAGAGGTCCCTATATGGTGCTTCTGTGACCTTCTCTGGAAGACTGACCTGGCAGGCAAGTGGCAAATGCACTGAGAGCCTGTAATGCGGATGTTCTCTGTTGTCCCTTTTCCCTGTGATTGTCACAACCCAAGCTGATGCTGGATCATCTTTATGCGGAGTGATGGGCTGTTCCCTAGGTTGCTGCTGGAAGCTTGGGTGGGCTGCTAGATGAGCCCCTCTCCACAGAGGCTGGCATAGTGAGGGACTGCTCTGCCTGTGTTTCCCTACAGCAGTGGCAGTGGCAGCTGGGTGAAGCCAGCTAGGTAGTGGTTGTGGGTGTCAGGGCTACAGATGTTCACTCCACCCAGGTCTGGGTACAGTGGAAACTCATGGCTAGTGAGTCTCTGGTGGAGCATTGGACCAAGGGGGTGGTTCTCATCAGGTGGTGGATGGGAGCCACATGGTCAGGGTCACAGGGAGGCATGGTAGCCTTGATGGTGGGGCCTCAGGGCTTCTTAGATAACATCCATGGCACATGTTTGTCCCCTCAAATCTCCAGTGAAGTGAAGGGGTGCTTGCTCCTAGTCACTGGGCATGGGAGAGCATCCCCTCTCCCTGATCCCTCCCCAGCCATCTGGGTGATGCAAAGACAGCTGAAGCAAAGCTGAGCCCTGTGTAGGCCAGGCGCTATGGACCTGAGAGCTCAGATGGCATCATTTGTAGCAACCTGGAAATGGAAGTCATCGGGTCCCTGCTATGCCCACTCTCTGGTGCAATATCACTGCACAGACTCCAAGCAGCTCCCTGATCAGTCCAGAGGTCTGCAGTGGTGGGGACTCCCTCACAGCTCAAGTCACAGTGTCTTCAGGGGGAGCATGGAGTCCTGGGGTTCTCTGCTCCTATCCTTCCCCACATGTAGATGCCTCCGCTAGATACTTTCCAATCTTGCCAAGTGGATCACCCTGTCACTTCCTCCTTCACTCCAAGTGTCCCAGTCACTTCTCCTATATTCACAATGCTCTCTCCAAGGGCCATCTGTACGTAGGTATCCATGTGCAACTTTTGACCCTGTCCTTGAAAGCAACACATGCAGGCTGCTTCTAGTCTGCCATCTTGCCCCCCAAATCCTCTGCAGTCATTTCCTTCTCCTTAGATCCTTCCCTGCTGCCCCATATATCTGAATATGAGTTGTCCATTCACCTCAAAAAATGCTTCCTTCCAAATCTTTGTTCTTCTCACCTTCCATCTACTACAAACATTTCCAAGCTCTAAACTTACCTCCTGCAAACATATTTCGTGAAAACGAATGTCTTCTACAAACTTTCTTGAGTGTTGTTTCATGGTTCACCAAGAATTTTTTTTTAAAAATAGGGCACGAGTGGATGATTTTTAAGTTCACCCTGTGCTTGTATCTGTATTATGGGCAATGCCTACTTTACTCTACCTCACTCTAGTATTTAGTCAAAATATGTAATTACCCCTAGTAGCAGTTACTCAATAAATATTTATTGAAGCAAGCTCTGTTTTAGGCACCAGGGATCCAGTAGTAGATAAAAGATCCTGCTCTCTTGGAGCTTACATAATAGTGGAGAGAAAAAGACAAACACATAAGCAACAACAGCAACAAAAAAGAAATGATTTTAGAGAGTGATGGTATTTTATATACCTACAAAATACCCATAAGAATTATTTTGACCATCACCATTTCCCTAAGGCCACTGAGATATTCTATAAACAAAACATCCTAAATGTGCTGATCATAGAAATTTTATTTACTCATAGCACATTCAGCCATCTTATAGAAGACCTGAACCAGAGGCAACATCATACTCATAGAATTTTAGTAGCAACAAAAATCTTGTGAAGGATATGCAGCATGATGCAATTTCAGTGCTACCTGGTAATATTTCATTTTTCTCTTTGCCATGGACTCGACCCAAGATATACTTTCTCTTTTGCCTGAAACCTAAAAGTTAATGGTGAGACCTCAGCCACTTTTCTTGGCCTTTAGTTACAGCCAAGGCTAGCATATAGCTTCACATGCAGTCAGAGATGACATTCTAAGAAAGTTCAACACTAAAAAACACCAGAACTTTCAGAATTACCTTCATTCCTTGGCTTTGATCTACGTCAAAATGAAACTAAAGCCTGAGAATAGGGTGCTACCTGTACATGTTTGCGTATATTTTCATAGAGTATTCTACTTCAGTGGAAAATTTGAGAACTCTTTCAGGAATATCAACAATACTACAAACAAAAGAAGTATATTTTTTAGGAAACAAATGTAAACTTACGCCTTATAGATCTTATGTAAAGAATTTTATGTGAAAAGTTTTTACTACATATATAAGAAAAATCTCAGTATTTTAGAGTAATGTACTTTTGTTTTCTCCAGTATAAAATTAAATATGAGATACAGTAGAAATATTATTTTAAAAATGATTTTGCAGTCAAAATTTGACAATAGAATAGAATTTTGCCTTCCATTAATATGTACTAGGTATGCTAAATTCAACCAAAATAGTCACTTTGATTAAATTTATGTAACATTAAGGAAAACAAAAGGCATCAATATTTTTAATTCAATATTTAAAACTTCTATTTCCTCTTCCAGCTATATTTGTTAATTTCCTAAGATTTCAGGAAAAAATTCATTTCTAAAAGACCAACTTTTCACCAGGGTCCTCTGGCAAAATTCAATTTTAATTATGATTCATAATTATTAAGTAATAATTTATCTTTTCTGGGAGAGCAGGTAGAGTCTTCTAATCTGGGCAAAACTGTTTGTGCCTTAGGGATCTATAATTTATTTCCTCTCAGCCAGATAATTAATCTAGAAGGATGCCCTTATTTTCTTTAAAATTGTAGGAAATATTTATAGATATTTTTTTCAATAGTAAATGCTTCTTCCATGTGAACATTTTATACAGCATGTTTTAGTGTGAAATTCCACTTTTTGGCTTTCATATCAGTTATGCCATTAGGCCCTGCAGCAACCATGTGAACTAGTTATAATTACACCAAATTTCTAGACAAGAAACTGAAGATACAGGTCAGGTGACTTACCCAAAGCCATACAGTTTTCAAGTATGGCTGGGCCCTCAACTTCTTGCCTCAACCACAGGTCCTGTTCATGTTGATTCTGAGAAAACCTTAGATGGTGTCATGGGCTGAACTGGGAAATAACACCGGTACACAAGATGGAGGACAATGAATGAGGATTCTACAGAGAGAACCCATCCATGGGAATCCCTATTAGTCAGCCAGAGTCACAGTTAACAGCTCAGACCCACAAACAATCCTATGGTCACAAGCTGAGAAAGAGATCAAAAGACAGGAGCTTCAACACCTGGAACTCTCACTGCAACCAGCAGGTTCCCTGGTCAGCAGCAGAGACATTGGGCATGATCTGTTGGGGTGGAATGGGCAGTGCCTAAAGGGATTTACATCTGCCTTCTGTGGGCAGGTGATGGGAAAACCAGATGGAGGTTTGGGGAGGGAATGTTTCCCCAACAGGAGCTTTACACTCTTCTGCCTCATAAAATATGATATCTCATGTTCTTTTATTTCCTTTATTCATATTACATTTTATATAAGAGCCAAGTTGAAAAGTTCCAATAGTTTTCTCTTTTGATGCATTTTAAGACAGCAATGTAAGGAATATATAGTTTATCAGCTAACTCAGTTGGAAAAAATAAATATACAGGAATGATGTCAAACATAGCATTACTTCCGTTAAAATTTTAAAGTATTTTAAAATAATATATTATTTTCCAGAAATTTGGCAATCATAAGGTTTTTTTTAAAGGTTCTGACCAAAGAGTGCTTAAGAATAATTGCTAATAAATGGAAAGAGCACTTGTTTGTTTTTAACAGATTTTTCTATTTTTTTCTTTTCTTTATTTCTTTCTTAAATTTGATTGTTTACTTTTTATTGGGGAAGGTTTCAAACATACACAAAAGATGAAAGAATAGTATAATAAACCTTCACGTAATCACCACCCTGCTGCAATAATTCTATCCAATCTTCTTTTGTCTTTAATACACCAATGCTGCAAGCCACAGATCATTGAAGCAACTCTTAGATATGACATCAATTCATCCATAAACATTGCATTATATATTCCCCAAATTTTTATCCAATACCTTTATTACCTTAAAAATTTACAGCAATTACCTAATATCCACAATATCCAGTTACTCTTCAAATTTCTTCAATTGACTCATAATCTTTTAATTTATTTGAAGGTAATACATACGTTAATTAGCTCAAAAGAGCTATTCCATAATGTATACATACTTTAAAACATGTTGTACACAATAAATATATGAACAATTTTTGTTAATTAAAAGTAAATAAATAAAGCAGAATAAAATTTTTTTAAAGATTCCAGTAAGTTCTATACATTGTGAGTGGTTCATAGGTCCTTTATGTCTCTTTAGTCCAGGTTGCCAATCGTTTTTCTTCTTGGAATTTGTTAAACAAACTATAGAGATTTTTGCAGTGCAGTCCAGATCTTGCTGTTTCCTTCCCCACAGTGTTGTGTCACATGTTCTCCCATCCCCCATATTTCCTGCATATTGATAGCTGAATAGGACTTTCATGTCATCTTCATATACTCTGTTTGGCTGCTAAGAAATTTCATCTCTGTATGCTTGTGCTTATCCTCCTGAATGGACTTGCTCATTCGTTCACGGAGCAACAATGAGTATCTGCTGCACACACTCAGTGCTGGAGGCAAAGATGACTGTGGCAATAAAGCAAGGCCTATAGCTGTACTTACAAAGAATGCAGAATGTTGATCAAAACTTCCTTTTAAAAATGCAACATAAAATAATTTAATTTTCTAGTCACAGTAGAGTTGCTTTGTGTTAATAAATCCTCACTTTAGCACTATGAGAAAAGTACTATTCTATACTTATCCTCCTTTTACAGGTGAGGAAACTGAGAGTTAGAGAGGTTCCATGATCTGCTCTAAGTTACATCCCAAGTCAGTCATGGGATGGGGATTTGAACCCGGACTCTCTGGCTTCTGTGCCCATACATGTAACCACTAGGTAATGCTGCCTTGCCTTTCCCGTACCAACTGTCTGCCTCAGACTCTCAATGACAGAAACACTGAGCAATTCTTGGCTAACTAATATGAGCCTTCACTTAGGCTATTTCTATTCATGCAATCATTTCAATCAATTTAATGTGGTGAGTGGTGACCAACAATGTGTTTATGTACAGACCTAACATAAAGTTTACATCCCCTTTTGAGGCATAATGAGGACAAGCTTTGTGATCACACCAGTCTGGTTTGAATCTTGTAATGCAATAATACATTTCCCATTATATGTATGACATGATATATTTCACTGTAATGCCATGTCTTAGTCGGTTTTCTGCTACTATCACAGAATACAACAGACTGGGTTATTTATAAAAAACAAAGATGCATTTGGCTTGTGATTCAGGAGACTGGGAAGTCCAAGAACATGGTGTCAGTGTAGTCGGGCCCCTCGAGATTTTAGTACCCTGGCTTTTTGATTTTTTTGATAGAGTCTTGCTCTATTGCTGGGTCTAGAGTGCAGTGATATCACCATAGCTCACTGCAACCTCAGATTCCTGGACTCAAGTTATCCTCCTGCCTCAGCCTCCCATGAAGTTGGGACTACAGGTGCAGGCCACCATGCCCAGCTAATTTTTCTATTTTTTGTAGAGATAGGGTCTTGCTCTTGCTCAGGCTGGTCTCGAATTCCTGACCTCAAGCAATCCTCCTGTCTCGGCCTCCCAGAGTGCTACCCTGGCATTTTTAATGACCAAAATAATGTAAGATTGGACTGGACCCTTGGTTTTTTGCACATATTAACTGCTTGCTTCCTGCTCAGCACCCCTTATTCTCACAGCATTTATTAATTGTTTCTTTGTCAAGCAGGAGGAGATAACTCCAGGGTCATGAGGAGAATCTGAGTTGGTTTTACAGAAGAAATGAATGCCCTTGAAAAAGTTGTGACTAGCTGCTAACACCCAGAAGTCTGGTTACTCAAGGTGAGACTGAGACTAAAGCAACACGGATTTCCCGCAACCTCTCCCCCAACCCTGCATCAAATCTCACTACCTCATCTCTATAACAAGGCAGATCTGAGAGGTTTTCTCTCCTGTCTTCTCGCTTTAGCCAAATTGAATAAACTTTTCTCTATCTCCAAGAGCTGGTTTCATAGTTTTTGGCTTTAGCTGTGCATCAGTTGCCTGAATTTGAGGTTCTATAATACCAGCCTCTGGCGAGGGTCAACACATGGTGGAAGGGCAAGAGAGCCCGTGCAACAGAAAGTTCACTTTCATAACAAAGCCACTCTCACCATAACTAATCCATTTATGAGGGTGGAGTCCCCATGACATAATCACTTCTTAGAGGGCCCACCTTGCAATACATCACAATGGCAATTAAATGTTAACGTGAATTTTGGTGGGGACATTCAAACCATCACAGACTATAATATGATGCATTTCACTGTAAGTTTTTTGGCTTCCAGTATTTCTTTCCCAACTCTCTCTTTCCCCCTCCAAAAACCATATTTTTGAAAGCCAAAAGTTTTTGCAGTGGCTCTGCCTATATAAAAATCTGATTTAAAATATATTACAAAATTTCTGGACCCATATGAGGTATAGTAATTTATCAATGAAGATTTACAATAATAGATAGAGAAGAGATAGTTTTGTATTTGTTATTGCCTAATCAATGCATGTAAAGATTCTTCATCCCATGTTTGACATGAAAGTCTCCCAAAATCAATGCATCAGCACCATCCTGGCAATTTCATGAAAAAAAAAAAAAAAATACCATGCTAGCCAAGAGGAGCCATCTGCCCACCAAACTGCCCTCCTCAGACCGGGCCCAGTCCTAGGGCCCTGGGGCAACTTCATAGACAGGAGTCTTGAAGCTTCTTGATTGAACCCTTGTGCAGCAAAGAAGGCCAAAGAGTGCTCCAAAATGGAGACAGGGTCAGGGCTCACTCAGTTCCAGTCTAGTTCCAAGATGCCCTGCTCTGATGGCATGGCCAACCCTGGCCAAACCCAGGTTCCAGAGGGGAATCTTAGAAACTTTTGTGGAAGGTATCCAAAGCATGGTGTGCCAACTGAGGCATAGGTTCTGGAGCAGGAGCCCTACTTGCACCAAGCTAAGGAAAATATTGGCAAAGTGTCATCCAGGCTGAAGGAAGAAAAAAACAAAGGAGGCTTGACCAGGGAATGAGGTCATTTGAGATCCAAGATTCTACAGACTCCTATCCCTATTACCCCTTTTCCACATGGGATGGTGGTTGCATGGGGAATAATCTATACTTAAAGACAACTAAAGAAATCAATCTTCTTCAAAATTTGGAACAATGGTGATAAATTCCAAATTGTATTGACCATACACAAGTACTTAGTTATCCTGAATTTCAACATTCTCATTTATAAAATGGAAATGATAACATCTGCCTTCAAGAATCGCTCTAAGGAGTCAATTAGCTAATATAGCACATGTGTCTTGCTTATATGAGGCACTGAATAAATGCTAAAATTTATTACAAATATTTTCTTCTAATTATTTAATTACCACAAATTGGGCATTAAGTATAGGAAGCAGCAAAAAGAAAAGAAAAGTAGTCTCTCCATCACCAAGGAATTTGTCTTTTAACTGGAGCAATAACAACTTATAGACATGGGAAACACTTAAGAACCACTTAAGTATGAATATACTGAGAAAGGTGAATGGGAGTGTATTAAGGAGACAGAAAAAAGGAGAGAACAGAGAATATTGCATTTAATGCAATAGTGGAGAGAGTTTCTTAGAGCAGGAGAGCTTTTGAGTCAGACATGTTAACAAGGTGAGTAACACAAATGGTAGAGAGAGGAAAGGAGTCCTCACAGAAGAGAAGACCACAGACTGACAGACTGATGCACAGGGCTTTCTTAATGAAAAACATGATCCCCAACACCACCAACACAGATTTAGTAACTTTTTTCCATTGTAACAATTGTCAGAAACAAACCCAGAAAACGTTTTGGTATGCTGAAGGTTATTTCATAGGTTGCAAATAAACACAGCAAGAACCTTGCTAACACTGATGATTCAAAAACAAAGCCCTGCTGGCTTTTATACTTGACAAAGGAAATCCTGTGAATTTCCTAACTGGATCAGGATACAAATATTATGAGTTTACAAAAGGTTGGAATCCCCAGCTAAAAATGATGCCAAAACAACCAACAGGGGTGTGAAGATCAGCTAAATTAGTTTCTTGGCACCATGAATACTGTTAAGTTCTTTCAGGCTATAAAAATGGAGAGATATTTGAGCTGCCTTAAATGGAGAGTTAGAGCTTAGAAGTAAGGAAGATAATATCCACACAGCCAGAAGTTCACTTTCCACACTGCTTGCAGAAATTAGGATCTTCTACATACACAGTAGTAGCTCTGGCAACACAACAGTAGTCACCCCCTCCTAAGGGGGGTCCATCACTGGCCACTCAAGTACTCTGTACAATTGTGTGCGAATAAGTAACAACAGGTTCTGTGATGGTGGAGCTCTGATTTGAAGTTTCTCCCAATTTCTGTTGTGTGAAAATTCCCACTACGATCAATGTCAAGCTAGCAACATGCCCCTACCAAACACAGAGACGGGGAGACACAAGCACTATAGATTCTTAGGATACTACTACTAATAACTCAAAAACTCTGACTCAGCTGCTCAACTCTCCCGCTCAGTGGGTTAACTGCAATCACCTTCTCTCTACTCTATGGTTTCTTCTTACTACTTTATTTTTGTGAGTTTTCCTGCCACCATCTATATATCTCATTGTTCAGATTCTCAGAGAGAAGGAATGTGAATCAGCCATTCTTCAACCAGTAGGGAGAGCGTCACATGGTTAGAGTTCCCCTGCCAGACTACCTCCCATCTCTAATCCAGTCCAGCTATAATTATGTCAGCAGGTGATGTCTGTTCCAGGAGAAAAGGACTTTATCCTGAAGGCACAGACCTTTTTAGAAAGATGCAGTCTAATATGGCAGGTGCCTTGAACAGGCTATCTAATACTTTACAACAGAAGCAATTAGGTACCTGATTTGTGTTTGTGTTCATTTACTTGCTGTAGAATCGTTTAGAAACATCTTCATCTAGACCTCATTTCTGATGGCTTGCTCAGTTTCCAACTGATCGGTGTCACTACAGAGGTGGGGGCCTGCAGTGAACTAACAAGAACTCTGAATGGTAGTAGGAAACCTGGATCTAGGACTAGCCAACAATTACTTTTCAATTTTCTGTGACCTTGGACAATCTCACTTCAACTTTTTGAACCTAAATTTCCTCATTTATAAATGAGAAAATTGCTCCTGCCCTACCAAACTCCAGGGTATGTTTTACCAGAATGAGAAAAAAGAGGAAAAGGAAGAGGAGGTGGACGAGGAGGAGGAGGAGAACAACTGTTCGCATAGCAAGAAGTTTAAATTTTTTTAAGCAAGGTTAACCTTTTTTTGAAACATGTGGGTCTTCAGTGCATAAAATTAGAGCTACTCTGGTTTAAAGAGATGGCAGCAAGGTGAAGGGCTCGGGCCCGACCTGCATGGCCTCCTTCCCGCAATCTCTGCCCTCCCTAAGCTATGGCACCCTGCAGCACCTCAGAACACGGCTGGAAAATGACTAACCTGTACAAATGTAAGATATCTTCATATCTAGAATTTGTCCTATTATGTTAACTTGGAACCAAAAAAAAGTGTTTCCCCACAAAAACATTTGGTAATCCTAGAAACAAAAGTATCTCTGGCAAATTTTATTGTGATAAAAATAAATTGAGAAGTATATTAAGAAGTAAATACTGAGGCTACTGGAATCACAATTTTTAATCTCCTCCAGAGAACTAAATCACAAGTGACCCTTACTTCTACAAAAGATACAATAGAATATGTGGCATTATTGTTGCTAAAGGGAGAGATAAAAAAAATTTCATTTTATCCATCCTATTTTTCCCCTTCTATTTCTATT
Organism: Propithecus coquereli; assembly: GCF_000956105.1. NCBI lineage: Eukaryota > Metazoa > Chordata > Mammalia > Primates > Indriidae > Propithecus > Propithecus coquereli. Next base: position 975,964 of record NW_012149174.1, read on the forward strand.
TACTGCAACTGACACACAATCTGATCTGAATTAGAATGAGCAGAAATAAGTCATACATGTAAAAGTGTTAGTATTATAATTGTTATTATTAGTACAATTGTTAGTACTATATTATCCTCCAAATCTATATTCTTGACCTTATCAATGTTTTAGATATTATTGAGTAAATAAATAACAAAGGAGGTTTTATATGTGTAAAAATCATTTGAGCTGTTGGCTTTCTGTACAGCAAAACATCAATTTCAAATCTTTCTAGTCCTATTGAGGATATAGGTTTAAGCAAAGTAAAGTTTGGAGAGGGAGATAAATAAAATAATAATGTAAACAACAATAATAATAAAAATGCTTGCACATTATAATCTTTTATAATCATCGTAAATCAGATAAAAGATCAATGTTTTGTTTTTAATAATTTCTGCAAAGATGGAAGCCATAATTAATTTGTTCTACCTGCTTGTGTCTGACAGTCATTGCATCAGTCGGAATCCTAATAGGAAACATAATAATTAGGTATAATTCTAGGAAGGATTATTTATAAAAAGACTAATTATGAAATTAAAGGGTGAGTAGGGTATGGAAGAACTGCCAAGAATAATGTCAAAACCCAGAACTAGCAGCAGGAAAGCTATCACCATGCCTAGGGCTAAAGGTATGAGGGGAAAATAAGATTGCAAGTGTCCAGTAGGAGTAAGAATTGTGTAGACCAGTGCTGTTCCATAGAAATATTTTCAGACCCACAAATGTCATTTAAATTTTTTCAGTATCTACATTTTTAAATAAAATAGACAAGTGAAATTAATTTTAATAATGAATTTTTAATCCAATATGTCATCTCAACATTTAATCAATAGAAAAGTTACCAATGAGGTATTATTTTTTGCACATCAAGTCTTCAAAACCCAGTGTGAACTTTACAGCATACCTCAATTTGGACTTGCTACCTTTCAAGTGCTCACTTGCCACATGTAGTTAGTGGCTACTGTATTGGACAGCACAGGCATAGAGAACAGACTGTCTCGATCTCCTGCTGTGGTAGGGATGGGAGGACAAGAGACATTGGCCAACCCTAACCAGATGCCAAAGGCAGAAGAGCCTGTTTATACCTTGAAATAGGTCAGGAATTCTGAATACAGTAACTTTTGCTATCTCTAGGCATCATGTAGACCAGTGGTCCCCAACCTTTTTGGCACTCATTTTTGCTAGGGTTAGCTTGTGGGCTTACCGAAACTATGACTGAGACAAGTATGCAGTGCGGGAAAGAGGCTCAGAAGAAAGTGGTAAATAAAATAATGAGCAGACCACACACGGACTAATGTAAGTGTCAGATTCTGACTTGAAACCTGCCACCAGATGCAGCTGTACAACTGAAGTACCTCAACTCACTTGCCACTATAAAGCCTGCCACCAGATGCAGCTTAATTGTCACTTGCCACTCACTGAGTTTTGATATGAGTCAGCAAGCAATTGATTTATTATGGTCTCTGTGCAGTCAAACCTCTCTGCCAATGATAATCTGTATTTACAGCTGCTCCCCAGCACTAGCATCACTGCCTCAGCTTCACCTAAGATTATCAGACATTATATTGTCATAAAGGGTGTGCAACCTAGATCCCTCGTATGCACTGTTTACAGCAGGGTCCATGCTCCTATGAGATTCTAATGCCGCTGCTGATCTGACAGGAGGTGGAGTTCAGAAAGTGATGCAAGCAATGGGGAGCGGCTGTAAATACAGATGAAGCTTCACTTGCTCACCTGCCTCTCACCTCCTGCTATGTGGCCCAGTTCCTAACAGGCCACGGACTGGCATCGATCCAGGGCCCAGAGATTGGAAACACAGATGTAGGCTGTCAGATAGTTCCAAGATCAGAAATACAGAGACATGAATGTACAGAGATTTGACTGAATATATCAACTATTGGATTTGTGTTATTTTCTCCTAATTGTACCTATCCTGTATGACAAGCATTCTTGGAAGAGCTAGGAATAAGGAAAGAGACATGTGAATATACCAACCAGGCAACATTCCATGAAACTAATTATTTGGGATGATTTGAGCAAGAATATGCTGATACCAGAATTCATTCAACATATTAAGTACCCTCCATGGAAGTGCCAGGCACTGTGCCTAGTTAATGACACTCTTCAACATTAAAGTAAAAGGAAAATACATTAGCCTATTAACATATGTTGCCTAAAAGAGACACAAAAGTAAGGAGAAGTCTCAAAATATTGTTTCCCAAGCTGAGTTCTTGTTTTGTTTTATTAAATTAGATCAATGATATGATCATATGAAATATTTATTAGCCTCTTTAATTAACAAAAAAAGATATCACTTAGTATCAAAGGTAGTACATAGATATATGGAAAGGATGGACTTTGATTCCAAATACCTGAATCTTCTTCACCAATAATAGACCATGTAAAGGTGAAGATAACACTAAGTCTCTCCAAGTCTCAGCATCCTTCCTCATCTATAAATTGAAAGTATAGGAATTCATATTCCCATATATATCTAGTACATTCATTTAATTCAACAATTTAATAAGCATCTAATATATCCCAGACACTTTGCTCAGCTGGATATACCCTGATGAGCAAGATATGGTCCTTGTCCTGAGTTTAGCAGAAAATACAGACCAATCAACAATACTTATTATATAGTTAATGTAATACATATTAACAATACTTATAATTTTTATAAAACTTACAATACAATTAACACCTAAAATAAGCAACAATAGAGATACATAAAGTATAGATACAGTATAATTTTAAAAATGCAAGCTTCCAAATCTAAGACGCTTGCATGTGAATCTCATATCTATTATTTACCAAGGGTGTGTTCTTGAGTGAAACACCTAATCTCTCTGAGGCCCAGTTTCATACTATGTTAAATTCCCTTTGAAGGGTTTTTATAGGGATTATAGATATAGGCAACCCACAACTTATGACTTAGTTTGTTGACAGGTAGCATTTGAAAGTTGGGCTTCTACAAACTCTACCTTTATCTTAAATGGGTATAACATTATTAAGTGGGATTAATTACATTCATAATAAAGAGCACAAAATACATATTTTGTCCAAATAGCAAACAGCTGAGTATTAAAATCAATATTTGGCCCAAACTGAATATCCTCATCAAAAAAATAGATTTCTGGAATATAAAAAAAAAAATTTAATTTATCTCCAAAAACTATTACTATAATTTCTCAGCCCTGTCAACTGCTAGATTTTTCCCTGAAGTCATTCACTATAACACATTGTGACAACGAAAAGATGCTCACTTTCAACCAAAGTCGATCTGATATTTTTGAAGTATTATTATTATATCTGTCCTAGTATTATATTATTATCTATCCTCTTATATGTTCTTTTTTTTTCATCTACTCCATATTCTTTATTAAATCTGAACAAAGACAATTTATCACAGATATTTTTGTCCATATTCTGGAATAATTCCACTCTTGAAATTTAAAGTGACAAATTCTGCCTTTAATTTATCCTTATGAGATATGAAAAATTGCCAATAAGGACTTTTTCTTGAAAGACTTGTGGCCTAAATTGAATTAAGCAACTAAATATTAAACACAGTTTTTAAAGGTTATATTATTTAAAGATATCACTAAAATACAAGAATTCTACAATGGTTAGAATTATGATATAACTCCTAGTACTTTAATTTATTATTTATTTTTTTTAAATGTCTCTTGGGTCAGAAAAGATATAATCTTCTTCCTAAAATTATCTAGTTATCATACACTATAAAATTCATGCTAATAATCTAATATTTTCTCTCTTTTCAAGTATAAGAAAGATCTAAATTGACAATTTACATAAAGTTAAAAGCTATAACAATCTTCAATTTATTATTTATATTTTACTTTATATTTCAAGTGACTGAGTTCAACATTTAAAATATGTAAGAATACTTTCACCAAGTTACATTTAGGTTGCTTAGCTAGACATGAAAGTGAATATTAAGATAATGATCACAAATTTAAAGGCACTCTTTACTCATATTATTGACATTTTTATATGTTTAGATATTATGTGATCCAGTGCAGTCACAAGATCTTAATTGCAGATAAATTCAAAGATACCGGAAATGACACTGAAGTAGGCATGCAACCCTTCACCCTCACAGGCTGATGTCAAGGCAAGGGTTGAATAGCAGACTTGGCCAAATACTATGGGTGAAGCCAAATTTTAGTGTGTCGCTAATTCCTGGAAACCAACTTCATGTCTTAAAAACAGTAAATATCAGTCATAAAAATAAATAATACAATTCATAAAAGTATGCTTTGACAAAATTTTATGAAATGTGTAAACAAAATTTTACAATTATAGTTATGTTGGGAGTATCCCTTTGTCACTGTGGGAATTTTTTTGCAGAGATTATATCAGATGAAGGTTCTTAAAGTAAGAGCTAAATTTACCAAGAATGATATCTGGTAATCTACCTGTATTAAACATGGGAAATATTTCTTGTCTATGTTTAAAATTTGGTTATCTGAAAATTCTTTTCTTTTTTTTTCCTCCAAGAAGCATGAATATTTCCCAAGGTAAATCCTAAAGAGAGGGCAGTTCTCACAGTGATTTCTCATCAAGGATGCTCTGCTCTTCTAATGCAATGTGATATTCCGGGATAAGTTCTTGTAAATAGTACATTACTGGTATAAGGACAGATATACCTCAAAGTCTAAGAATCTTGGCACACAGATGGAATGCAAGCCACTGGCACTCCTCTGGTTCTGTAGCTCCACCTCATGCCCATCAAGACCAAGCTGGATGCCATTCCTCAAATCTCTCAAAGAGCAAGTATATCTCACCACTTGTCTTAAGCTGTCCCCTCTGCCTGGAGTACCCTCTATCCAACTCCTCTCCCCTACGTAAACTAGCCTCTTCTTATCCTTTAAGATACAATTTAGGTTTAACCTCCTCCAGAAATATTTTCCAACCCTCATGGGCTGGGTCTGAAGCCCAGCTCCATGCTCCCCAGCTCTGTGGTTTCTCCCATTGGACTAGTGAATCCCTGGGACTCAGTCTCTGCCTGGGTCATCTGTGTCCTCCACACCAGCCTGGGGTCATATATCAGAACATCGATAATTAGGTTTAGCATTTCAACTATTAATACAATAAAATTGATCATCTAATATGACATATGAATTAATATGGAAAAATGGATCTGGGGTATATTTTATGAATTTTAAAATCAGAAGATTAAGAGAACCAAAGAAAGAGAAAGAGGGAGAAGTAAAACAAGCTGTGAGACAGGTGTAATACATGAATGCACCAAGAGTGAAGCTCCAAGAGGATCCATCACAAAACAGTCCAGCTCTCTGTGGGAAGGAAAGACAAGAGAAGAGGGAGTACAAGATTATGCAGGCTGTGGTCATCTACAGCTCATTTCTTAAAAAGAAACAAAAGTTTCTAAAAGAAAGTAAGATTTCTAGTTCTTACAACATGTTCTGAGTTTTAAAATTTCATTTGATTATGAGGTATCTAAAATTTTATAAGGAAAACAAAAAATACTGCAAATATTTTTTAGTTCATATGAACAAGCAAATGTCTACTAGAACAGAAGGTACCATCTGATACTATTTTAGACCCTTTTCCAAAGCTCAAACAAAAATCCAAATTAAAAAGAGAGAGAAAGAGAGAAGGGAATGGAAAGAAAAAATACTAATAAGCTGAGCACAACTGCTCATTTCCCAGAGTCTCTTCCCTGCCCTTCCTACCTCCACCAAAGGAAAATAAAAAGGCAAGTCTTTCACTTGGCCTCGATCCAGTGCTAGCACATATTAGTAACTGTCCTAAAGGCTGAAAGACCTCTTATCCAAAGAATTGATAGCTCTTAAGATAAATGAGGCAAAGGTACCGATGGTTGCCTTAGACATGTTACCAGGCCAGTCCATGATAGTAAAGATTTTCAGGAGTGAGCTGTCTATTACTATCAACATTTCACAAGAAATTTCAAGAAGAACACATTTCCCTATTCACGTTGTACAAAATCCAGCCAAAAATAATTATTAACTAGGCGAAATGTGACAAAGGCATTGGAAAATACTGTGGTGTCTATACACCATTGTAACTTCTCACTTAAGTTGTTTTCCAAATGAATTTTCTACCTAAGAGAGTGGATAAAGACTTGCCAGAGTGCCTCACAAAACTACAATTCCAGTGATGTTTCATATTTCTTAATAGAAGTTGAGTCTTACTATAACTATTTTAATAAAGACTGTTCAAAATCCTACCTTATCATAGAATTTTATTTGTTTAAGAAATATCACTTATACTGGCAGATCAAAGGCATGGTGGATATTCAATCGGCAGGATTGGAATCTAAATTTTGTTGGCATAATTTTCACTTGGGGTGAAGTTCTAAATGTCACATAAGCCACATAAGTGAAATGCACTTCCAAGATATAAAAGACCTTTGTTAAGACCTTCACTTTTCCTAGTAAATTGGAATGTGTCTTAAAAGGGAAGTGATGGTGGCTGGAAGGCTTGAATGTGTTGTGCAGAAGTATAGGCCAGGGGAAGCAATATTCTCAGAGGAAAGCTGATTTCCTTCCCTCTCTCTATCTCCCCCAAGTCTACTCATAAGCCTGGGTCATTTGCTGACCATTCTTATTTTTTTTTATTTCAGCATATTATGGGGGTACAGATGTTTAGGTTACATATGTTGCCCTTCCCCCCACCAAGTCCAAGTTTCAAGTGTGTCCATCCCTCGGATGGTGTGCATTGCACTCTTTGTGTATGCAAATACCCGTCCCCTCCTCCCTTCTCCCCCCTCCTTGACCATTCTTATTTTGTTAGTCTGACTAGATTATTTGAATTTCTTCTCTTTAAATTCAGATGTATCTCTTTCTTTTCAATTCTTATACCTCTAATTGCATTGTCTTTATTACTTCATTGTCTAAGACAGTCAATATAAGCTTGAATAGCAGTAATGATAGGAGAGTTTTTTGTATTGATCCCAATCTAAATAAAAATAATGCTACAATTTCACCATTATGTTTATTATAGGTTTTGATATACATGCATTAGCAGGGTAAGGTAGGTTTTTTTAATTCCTGGTTTGCTAAAAATTTTTATCATGAATGAGTTTTATGTTTTGCCAAATGCTATTTCTGAAGCTATTAATGAAAGTCCTGTTTTGTCAAGAAGTGTGAAGGGTGTAAGATTTCACATGACCTGAAAGTACAAATTAGCCTGCCACAATTACACAGATGCCAGCATAAAATGTGAGACTCTGAGGTCAGAGTCAAAAGACTTTTTTACCCATGGCACAGTGAGCATCATGGACATCACAAAAGTTCATTTCTATTTTCTTTTTTCTTAATCAGTCTTGCTAAAAGTTTGTCTATTGAATCAATTCTTTCAAATTACTAATTTTGGAATATGTTGGTCTGTGTTTGGGGTTTTTTAACATAAGTAATATTTGTTCTCATAGTTTTCATTTCTTTTTATAGTTTTTGTCTTGTGTTGCTATAAAGGAATAACTGAAGCTGAGAATATAAAGAAAAGAGGTTTATTTGGCACATTGTTCTGAAAGCTGGACAAGATGAATGGTGCCAGCATCTGCTTCTGGTGAGGGCTTCATGCTGCTTCCACTCGTGGTGGAAGTCAAAGGGGAGGTGGTGTGCAGAGATCACATGACAAGAGTGGAAGCAAGAGAGAAGAGGGAGGAGGAGGTGCCAGGATCTTTCCTACAACCAGGTCTTACAGGAACTAAGAGTGAGAACTCACTCCTGCAAGAATGGCACCAAGCCATTGCTGAGGATCTGCCCCCATGATCCAAAACCTCCCACCAGGCCCCACTCCAACACTGGGGATCAAATTTCAACATGAGACTTGGTGGGGCCAAACAAACCATATCAAAACCATAGCAGTTTTTATCTTCATTTATTTTGTTTTTATTCTTCTAGTTTCCAAAATGGAACATGAATCATTTATTTTCAGAATTTCTTCTTTTTAATAAAGTTACCTCAAATACTGTTTTAGTTGCCTCCCACAAGTTTTGATATATAGTACTTTTATTTTTGAATAGCTTTTGCATTATGTGTTCTTTCTTAACTCATAAGTTATTTAGAAATATATT
>NW_012149174.1:988697-989688 GCF_000956105.1 Propithecus coquereli
AATTTCTGATGTATACTGCCTCAGGCACGCTGATTCCTGCTGCTCTTCCCACCACATCTTAAGTGGTAACAAGGTTCAAGTAGCCCTTGGGAGTGGCAAAACATTACTCAAAGACTCAGGCTTTTCAATGTCCCATTTGGGATTTTAGAGCTCAATTCAAAGGTTCTGGAATACCTTGACAACTGACTCCACACAAAATTCAAGCAACAAAAGAGAGAGCAAGCTCAAAACTAAACCCAGCGCCTTCCACCTTAACCGAGTAGTTGATAGCAGAGTGACACACACAAAAGTGACCCAACTCCGGGAAAGCTAAGCAAGGAAAAGAAACTCACTAATCTCTGTAAGCAGAAGGAGCAGACAACAGGCCAGAGATAACCCAACAGGCCAAAACCCAACCAAGACAGCACAAGACCAGGGCACATCTCTTCAGCTCTGCCAAGGAATATTCCTTTGGAGCCCCAAAATTAAGTTCATAAACCAGTCATAGCACCTCCAGTCCTTGACAAAGTAGCCTGATGAGAAAGAACACAGGAAACACGAAAGATCAGAGAGAAAAGTCACCTCCAAAAGAAAATATTCGATCTCCATCAACAGATACCAATGGACATGATATGATTAAACTGCCAGAGGAAGAATTCCGATTATGGATTGTAAGGAAACTGAAGGAATAGAAGAGAAAATAGAATCCCAACAAAAAGAAACCACAAGAACAATCCAGGAAACGAATGAAAAATTTTCCAAAGAAATTGAAATACTAAGGAAAAACCAAACAGAAATTTTGTCAATGAAGGAGGAATTCAGGGAACTTCAAAACACAATGGAAAGCCTCAAGAACAGAATGGATCATGCAGAGGAAAGAATCTCAGAGCTTAAAGATAATGTCTACGTGCTGAACAAATCAGATGAAGAAAAAGAACTCAGAAGCAAGAGACAAGACCAAAACTTTCAAGAAATGTGGGATTATGTAAAGAAACAGAATCTTAGGATCATC
>NW_012149174.1:989738-992196 GCF_000956105.1 Propithecus coquereli
TACATGTGTTTTTGTTACATGGATATCTTGTATAATGTTTAAGTAGGGGCTTATGGTGTGCCCATCACCAGAATAGTGTTTATTGTACCCAACAGGTAAGTTTTTATCCCACACCCACCTTTCTGCTCTCCCCACTTCCTGGTTTCTCATGTCTTTTATATTACTTTGTGCCCATGTGTACTTATCTATTAGCTCCCACTTATTAGTGAGAACATGTGGTGCTTGGTTTTCCATTCCTGAGATACCTCACTTAGGATAATGGTCTCCAGTTCACTCCATGTTGCTGCAAATAACATTATTTTGTTCCTTTTATGGCTGAATAGTACTCCATGGTATATATATACCACATTTTCTTTATCCACTCATGAACTGAAGGGCACTTAGGTTGATTCTACATCTTCACAATTGTGAACTGTGCTGTGATAAACAGTGTCTTTTTGATTAAATGACTTCCTTTCCTTTGGGTAGATTCCCAGCAATGGGATTGCTGGATCGAATGGTAGGTCTACATTTATTTCTTTGAGGAATCTCTATACTGTTTTCCATAGAGGTTGTACAACCTTCTTTAATTTGTATGTGCACATTAGATCTTCTGGCATCCCTGTAATTTCAATCTTTCCGTGTCATTCAGTTTGGGTATTTCTCCTGGATGTAAAGCTGGGTAAAGCTGACTGAATTTTTTAACCAACTTGGTAATCCAACTACTAAAATGTGAGCTTAATCAGTGTACATCTACTGTGTATACTATTTCATTTCTGCTGTGTTTGGACTTATTTCCACCATCTGATTTTGTGCTTTCTTTTTATTTGCTTCATGGCCCTTCCTTTCTTCACTGTCCTGCCTCTTATTGGATTATTTTCACACCTTTAATTTTCCCTTCCGTTAATTTTAAAGGTATAGATTATATTGCTATTATTTTGATGATTCACTTCAGCATATTAAGATAATCACAAAATTTTCTAACAAAATCTAGAATTATTAATATTTAGCACATCTATTCACAATGAAAACAATGAGTACAAGCCACCCTTGAACAGCTCCAGATCTTGTTATTTTTATATACAGCCTCACTTCTAACTCTCCTAAACAAAGAAAGTATTTTTGTAATCAATAGTTAATTAAGCCTGGAGGAAAAATGGCAGATTAGGGGTGACCTCCTGGATCTCTGCTCCCAGAGTGGGAGGTGAAGAACATGGACACCCACACGCAAGTGAAGCGCTCTCCCACAGGATCAGCTTCATGAATCCACAGAGAAGCAGCGAGGGACAAGCAGTGCTGCAGAAAAAATAAGGTGAACTGGAGAAGCACCTGCAAATCCTGGAGAGTGCAGGACAAAGGGGGAGTGTAGCACAAAGGGGGAGTGTAGTGTGGGACGGCCGCACCTGGCGGCGGGCTGGCCCGGGCAGTGAGATCTGACTCACAGGAAGACGACTCTTCCTTTACCAAACCCCACTCCCACGCAGGCAGGGAAGTGCCAGAAGTCAGTGCGAAGTGATAGCACAGACCGACAAGCGGTGGGGAGCCGAGACAGGAGCGGGGTCCATTTCGAACACTCAGGAGCACAGCGTTGGGTCAGCATCGGAGGGGAGGGACCAGCCCGAGCGCGCGCTCCGCAGATCGGACGCCGCCCGAGCCCACAGGGGAGAGTTTGGAGGCAGCTTCTTGCCACAGGAGACCGCCAGGACTAGATCGGGGGAGGGGAACTCCAGAAAAGATGCTCTGCCCGTGGAAATCGCTGAAAGTTCGGGGGCTCTGGGAGGGACACAGCACAGAGTCCTCCCGCGATCCATCCAGAGTCGCCATGTGTAGGGCAAGCGGCGGGCTCAGCAGGCGGCTCTGGGAGGCAGCTCTGGGAGTCGGCAACAGCCGACCCGGGCTCCGGATGCCCTCCCGGTGCAGTCCGCTCCAGCGCTGAGTAGCAGTGGGTGGGCAGCCGCCATTTGGGGAGCCCAAAGCCTGCGACTGCCAGGGCTTGTTGCCCGGGCAACAGCCTGAGTCATAGCCGCTGCCTCTGCAGCAGAGCTGGTGGCGCCCTACGAGGAGGAGAGTAGCGCGCGCAGCCACTTTTTCTCCTGAATCTGCGGACAGTCTGTCCCAGCCGGCGACTCAAGCCCCACCTCCGAAAGGGTGGAAAAGGGACAAACATTGATATTTCTGCCAAGTTTCCAGGCGGTCTCCAACGGCCCTGTTCCATTCAGTCACCAGTGCTGTCCACAAAGGTGACGGGGAACTGAGGGTGAACTGAGGGAGACTGCTTGTAGAACTGTGATCCGGGACACATAACCACCCCCTCTGCCAGGCGACTAAACACCCTCCACCCCCCACGCAACGCGCTATAGGGCCAGCCTCCGCCACTAGGCGGAGTAAAGGGGTCGCCTTTTCTTTTTTTTAATTTTTTGTAGAGCTGTGATCCGAGATGACATAACCACCCCCTCTGCAAGGCGACTCAACCCCCCCC